>NW_026970244.1:0-359090 GCF_028390025.1 Pseudophryne corroboree
ACAGTGTGTTTCCTGTGTGTACCATCCTTCCTTCTCTCCTCTATGTGACAGTGTGTTTCCTGTGTGTACCATCCCTTCTTCTCTCCTCTGTGTGACAGTGTGTTTCCTGTGTGTACCATCCTTCCTTCTCTGCTCTATGTGACAGTGTGTTTCCTGTGTGTACCATCCTTCTTTCTCTCATCTGTAACAGTGTGTTTCCTGTGTGTACCATCCTTCTTTCTCTCCTCTGTGACAGTGTGTTTCCTGTGTGTACCATCCTTCTCTCCTCTTCTATGTGACAGTGTGTTTCCTGTGTGTACCATCCTTCCTTCTCTCCTCTATGTGACAGTGTGTTTCCTGCGTGTACCACCCTTCCTTCTCTCCTCTGTGACAGTGTGTTTCCTGTGTGTACCATCCTTCTTTCTCTCCTCTGTGACAGTGTGTTTCCTGCGTGTACCATCCTTCTTTCTCTCCTCTGTGACAGTGTGTTTCCTGCGTGTACCATCCTTCCTTCTCTCCTCTATGTGACAGTGTGTTTCCTGCGTGTACCACCCTTCCTTCTCTCCTCTGTGACAGTGTGTTTCCTGTGTGTACCATCCTTGCTTCTCTCCTCTGTGACAGTGTGTTTCCAGTGTGTACCATCCTTCTTTCTCTCCTCTGTGACAGTGTGTTTCCTGTGTGTACCGTCCTTTCTTCTCTCCTCTGTGTGACAGTGTGTTTCCTGTGTGTACCATCCTTCCCTCTCTCCTCTATGTGACCATCCTTTCTTCTCTCCTCTATATGACAGTGTGTTTCCTGTGTATACCATCCTTCCTTCTCTCCTCTATGTGACAGTGTGTTTCCTGTGTGTACCGTCCTTCTCTCCTCTGTGACAGCGTGTTTCCTGTGTGTACCATCCTTCCTTCTCTCCTCTGTGACAGTGTGTTTCCTGCGTGTACCATCCTTCTCTCCTCTTCTCTGTGACAGTGTGTTTCCTGTGTGTACCATCCTTCCTTCTCTCCTCTTTGACAGTGTGTTTCCTGTGTGTACCATCCTTCCTTCTCTCCTCTGTGTGACAGTGTGTTTCCTGCGTGTACCATCCTTCCTTCTCTCCTCTATGTGACAGTGTGTTTCCTGCGTGTACCATCCTTCCTTCTCTCCTCTGTGACAGTGTGTTTCCTGTGTGTACCATCCCTTCTTTCTCTCCTCTGTGACAGTGTGTTTCCTGTGTGTACCATCTTTCTTTCTCTCCTCTGTGACAGTGTGTTTCCTGTGTGTACCATCCTTCTCTCCTCTTCTATGTGACAGTGTGTTTCCTGTGTGTACCATCCTTCCTTCTCTCCTCTGTGACAGTGTGTTTCCTGTGTGTACCATCCTTCCTTCTCTCCTCTGTGACAGTGTGTTTCATGTGTGTACCATCCTTCCTTCTCTCCTCTATGTGACAGTGTGTTTCCTGTGTGTACCATCCCTTCTTCTCTCCTCTATGTGACGGTGTGTTTCCTGTGTGTACCATCCCTTCTCTCCTCTATGTGACAGTGTGTTTCCTGTGTGTACCATCCCTTCTTCTCTCCTCTATGTGACGGTGTGTTTCCTGTGTACCATCCTTCCTTCTCTCCTCTATGTGACAGTGTGTTTCCTGTGTGTACCATCCCTTCTTCTCTCCTCTATGTGACGGTGTGTTTCCTGTTTGTACCATCCTTCCTTCTCTCCTCTATGTGACAGTGTGTTTCCTGTGTGTACCATCCTTCCTTCTCTTCTCTATGTGACGGTGTGTTTCCTGTGTACCATCCTTCCTTCTCTCCTCTATGTGACAGTGTGTTTCCTGTATGTACCATCCCTTCTTCTCTCCTCTATGTGACGGTGTGTTTCCTGTTTGTACCATCCTTCCTTCTCTCCTCTATGTGACAGTGTGTTTCCTGTGTGTACCATCCTTTCTTCTCTCCTCTATGTGACAGTGTGTTTCCTGTGTGTACCATCATTTCTTCTCTCCTCTATCTGACAGTGTGTTTCCTGTGTGTACCATCCTTCTTTCTCTCCTCTATGTCACAGTGTGTTTCCTGTGTGTACCATCCTTCCTTCTTTCCTCTATGTGACAGTGTGTTTCCTGTGTGTACCATCCTTCCTTCTCTCCTCTGTGACAGTGTGTTTCCTGTGTGTACCAACCTTCCTTCTCTCCTCTATGTGACAGTGTGTTTCCTGTGTGTACCATCCTTCCTTTTCTCTTCTATGTGACAGTGTGTTTCTTGTGTGTACCAACCTTCCTTCTCTCCTCTATGTGACAGTGTGTTTCCTGTGTGTACCATCCTTCCTTCTCTCCTCTATGTGACAGTGTGTTTCCTGTGTGTACCATCCCTTCTTCTCTCCTCTATGTGACGGTGTGTTTCCTGTGTGTACCATCCTTCCTTCTCTCCTCTATGTGACAGTGTGTTTCCTGTGTGTACCATCCTTCCTTCTCTCCTCTTTGACAGTGTGTTTCCTGTGTGTACCATCCTTCCTTCTCTCCTCTGTGTGACAGTGTGTTTCCTGTGTGTACCATCCTTCCTTCTCTCCTCTATGTGACAGTGTGTTTCCTGCGTGTACCACCCTTCCTTCTCTCCTCTGTGACAGTGTGTTTCCTGTGTGTACCATCCTTCTTTCTCTCCTCTGTGACAGTGTGTTTCCTGCGTGTACCATCCTTCTTTCTCTCCTCTGTGACAGTGTGTTTCCTGCGTGTACCATCCTTCCTTCTCTCCTCTATGTGACAGTGTGTTTCCTGCGTGTACCACCCTTCCTTCTCTCCTCTGTGACAGTGTGTTTCCTGTGTGTACCATCCTTGCTTCTCTCCTCTGTGACAGTGTGTTTCCTGTGTGTACCATCCTTCCTTCTCTCCTCTGTGACAGTGTGTTTCCTGCGTGTACCATCCTTCTCTCCTCTTCTCTGTGACAGTGTGTTTCCTGTGTGTACCATCCTTCTTTCTCTCCTCTGTGACAGTGTGTTTCCCGCGTGTACCATCCTTCCTTCTCTCCTCTATGTGACAGTGTGTTTCCTGTGTGTACCATCCTTGCTTCTCTCCTCTGTGACAGTGTGTTTCCTGCGTGTACCATCCTTCTCTCCTCTCCTCTGTGACAGTGTGTTTCCTGTGTGTACCATCCTTCCTTCTCTCCTCTGTATGACAGTGTGTTTCCTGCGTGTACCATCCTTCCTTCTCTCCTCTGTGACAGTGTGTTTCCTGTGTGTACCATCCTTCTTTCTCTCCTCTGTGACAGTGTGTTTCCTGTGTGTACCATCCTTCTTTCTCTCCTCTGTGACAGTGTGTTTCCTGTGTGTACCATCCTTTCTTCTCTCCTCTGTGTGACAGTGTGTTTCCTGTGTGTACCATCCTTCTTTCTCTCCTCTGTGACAGTGTGTTTCCTGTGTGTACCATCCTTCTTTCTCTCCTCTGTGACAGTGTGTTTCCTGTGTGTACCATCCTTCTTTCTCTCCTCTGTGACAGTGTGTTTCCTGTGTGTACCGTCCTTTCTTCTCTCCTCTGTGTGACAGTGTGTTTCCTGTGTGTACCATCCTTCCCTCTCTCCTCTATGTGACCATCCTTTCTTCTCTCCTCTATATGACAGTGTGTTTCCTGTGTATACCATCCTTCCTTCTCTCCTCTATGTGACAGTGTGTTTCCTGTGTGTACCGTCCTTCTCTCCTCTGTGACAGCGTGTTTCCTGTGTGTACCATCCTTCCTTCTCTCCTCTGTGACAGTGTGTTTCCTGCGTGTACCATCCTTCTCTCCTCTTCTCTGTGACAGTGTGTTTCCTGTGTGTACCATCCTTCCTTCTCTCCTCTTTGACAGTGTGTTTCCTGTGTGTACCATCCTTCCTTCTCTCCTCTGTGTGACAGTGTGTTTCCTGCGTGTACCATCCTTCCTTCTCTCCTCTGTGACAGTGTGTTTCCTGTGTGTACCATCCTTCTTTCTCTCCTCTGTGACAGTGTGTTTCCTGTGTGTACCATCTTTCTTTCTCTCCTCTGTGACAGTGTGTTTCCTGTGTGTACCATCCTTCTCTCCTCTTCTATGTGACAGTGTGTTTCCTGTGTGTACCATCCTTCCTTCTCTCCTCTGTGACAGTGTGTTTCCTGTGTGTACCATCCTTCCTTCTCTCCTCTATGTGACAGTGTGTTTCCTGTGTGTACCATCCCTTCTTCTCTCCTCTATGTGACGGTGTGTTTCCTGTGTGTACCATCCCTTCTTCTCTCCTCTATGTGACGGTGTGTATCCTGTGTGTACCGTCCTTCTTTCTCTCCTCTGTGACAGTGTGTTTCCTGTGTGTACCATCCCTTCTTCTCTCCTCTATGTGACAGTGTGTTTCCTGTGTGTACCATCCCTTCTTCTCTCCTCTATGTGACGGTGTGTTTCCTGTGTGTACCATCCCTTCTTCTCTCCTCTATGTGACGGTGTGTATCCTGTGTGTACCGTCCTTCTTTCTCTCCTCTGTGACAGTGTGTTTCCTGTGTGTACCATCCTTCTTTCTCTCCTCTGTGACAGTGTGTTTCCTGTGTGTACCATCCTTCCTTCTCTCCTCTGCGACAGTGTGTTTCCTGTGTGTACCATCCTTCCTTCTCTCCTCTGTGACAGTGTGTTTCCTGTGTGTACCATCCTTCCTTCTCTCCTCTATGTGACAGTGTGTTTCCTGTGTGTACCATCCCTTCTTCTCTCCTCTATGTGACGGTGTGTATCCTGGGTGTACCGTCCTTTCTTCTCTCCTCTGTGTGACAGTGTGTTTCCTGTGTGTACCATCCTTCCTTCTCTGCTCTATGTGACTGTGTTTCCTGTGTGTACCATCCTTCTTTCTCTCATCTGTAACAGTGTGTTTCCTGTGTGTACCATCCTTCTTTCTCTCCTCTGTGACAGTGTGTTTCCTGTGTGTACCATCCTTCTTTCTCTCCTCTGTGACAGTGTGTTTCCTGTGTGTACCATCCTTTCTTCTCTCCTCTGTGACAGTGTGTTTCCTGTGTGTACCGTCCTTTCTTCTCTCCTCTGTGTGACAGTGTGTTTCCTGTGTGTACCATCCTTCCCTCTCTCCTCTATGTGACCATCCTTTCTTCTCTCCTCTATATGACAGTGTGTTTCCTGTGTATACCATCCTTCCTTCTCTCCTCTATGTGACAGTGTGTTTCCTGTGTGTACCGTCCTTCTCTCCTCTGTGACAGCGTGTTTCCTGTGTGTACCATCCTTCCTTCTCTCCTCTGTGACAGTGTGTTTCCTGCGTGTACCATCCTTCTCTCCTCTTCTCTGTGACAGTGTGTTTCCTGTGTGTACCATCCTTCCTTCTCTCCTCTTTGACAGTGTGTTTCCTGTGTGTACCATCCTTCCTTCTCTCCTCTGTGTGACAGTGTGTTTCCTGCGTGTACCATCCTTCCTTCTCTCCTCTGTGACAGTGTGTTTCCTGTGTGTACCATCCTTCTTTCTCTCCTCTGTGACAGTGTGTTTCCCGCGTGTACCATCCTTCCTTCTCTCCTCTATGTGACAGTGTGTTTCCTGTGTGTACCATCCTTGCTTCTCTCCTCTGTGACAGTGTGTTTCCTGCGTGTACCATCCTTCTCTCCTCTTCTCTGTGACAGTGTGTTTCCTGTGTGTACCATCCTTCCTTCTCTCCTCTGTATGACAGTGTGTTTCCTGCGTGTACCATCCTTCCTTCTCTCCTCTGTGACAGTGTGTTTCCTGTGTGTACCATCCTTCTTTCTCTCCTCTGTGACAGTGTGTTTCCTGTGTGTACCATCCTTTCTTCTCTCCTCTGTGACAGTGTGTTTCCTGTGTGTACCGTCCTTTCTTCTCTCCTCTGTGTGACAGTGTGTTTCCTGTGTGTACCATCCTTCCCTCTCTCCTCTATGTGACCATCCTTTCTTCTCTCCTCTATATGACAGTGTGTTTCCTGTGTATACCATCCTTCCTTCTCTCCTCTATGTGATAGTGTGTTTCCTGTGTGTACCGTCCTTCTCTCCTCTGTGACAGCGTGTTTCCTGTGTGTACCATCCTTCCTTCTCTCCTCTGTGACAGTGTGTTTCCTGCGTGTACCATCCTTCTCTCCTCTTCTCTGTGACAGTGTGTTTCCTGTGTGTACCATCCTTCCTTCTCTCCTCTTTGACAGTGTGTTTCCTGTGTGTACCATCCTTCCTTCTCTCCTCTGTGTGACAGTGTGTTTCCTGCGTGTACCATCCTTCCTTCTCTCCTCTGTGACAGTGTGTTTCCTGTGTGTACCATCCTTCTTTCTCTCCTCTGTGACAGTGTGTTTCCTGTGTGTACCATCTTTCTTTCTCTCCTCTGTGACAGTGTGTTTCCTGTGTGTACCATCCTTCTCTCCTCTTCTATGTGACAGTGTGTTTCCTGTGTGTACCATCCTTCCTTCTCTCCTCTGTGACAGTGTGTTTCCTGTGTGTACCATCCTTCTCTCCTCTGTGACAGTGTGTTTCCTGTGTGTACCATCCTTCCTTCTCTCCTCTATGTGACAGTGTGTTTCCTGTGTGTACCATCCTTCTTTCTCTCATCTGTAACAGTGTGTTTCCTGTGTGTACCATCCTTCTTTCTCTCCTCTGTGACAGTGTGTTTCCTGTGTGTACCATCCTTCTCTCCTCTTCTATGTGACAGTGTGTTTCCTGTGTGTACCATCCTTCCTTCTCTCCTCTGTGACAGTGTGTATCCTGTGTGTACCGTCCTTCTTTCTCTCCTCTGTGACAGTGTGTTTCCTGTGTGTACCATCCTTTCTTCTCTCCTCTGTGACAGTGTGTTTCCTGTGTGTACCGTCCTTTCTTCTCTCCTCTGTGTGACAGTGTGTTTCCTGTGTGTACCATCCTTCTTTCTCTCATCTGTAACAGTGTGTTTCCTGTGTGTACCATCCTTCTTTCTCTCCTCTGTGACAGTGTGTTTCCTGTGTGTACCATCCTTCTCTCCTCTTCTATGTGACAGTGTGTTTCCTGTGTGTACCATCCTTCCTTCTCTCCTCTGTGACAGTGTGTTTCCTGTGTGTACCATCCTTCCTTCTCTCCTCTGTGACAGTGTGTTTCCTGTGTGTACCGTCCTTTCTTCTCTTCTCTGTGTGACAGTGTGTTTCCTGTGTGTACCATCCCTTCTTTTCTCCTCTATGTGACGGTGTGTTTCCTGTGTGTACCGTCCTTTCTTCTCTCCTCTGTGTGACAGTGTGTTTCCTGTGTGTACCATCCCTTCTTCTCTCCTCTATGTGACAGTGTGTTTCCTGTGTGTACCATCCCTTCTTCTCTCCTCTGTGACAGAGTGTTTCCTGTGTGTACCATCCCTTCTCTCCTCTATGTGACAGTGTGTTTCCTGTGTGTACCTACCATCCTTCCTTCTCTCCTCTATGTGACAGTGTGTTTCCTATGTGTACCATCCTTTTTTCTCTCCTCTGTGTGACAGTGTGTTTCCTGTGTGTACCATCGTTCCTTCTCTCCTCTGTGTGATAGTGTTTCCTGTGTGTACCCTTCCTCCTTCTCTCCTCTGTGACAGTGTGTTTCCTGTGTGTACCATCCTTCCTTCTCTCCTCTGTGTGATAGTGTTTCCTGTGTGTACCCTTCCTCCTTCTCCTCTGTGACAGTGTGTTTCCTGTGTGTACCATCCTTCCTTATCTCCTCTGTGTGACAGTGTGTTTCCTGTGTGTACCCTTCCTCCTTCTCTCCTCTATGTGGCAGTGTGTTTCCTGTGTGTACCATCCTTCCTTCTCTCCTCTATGTGACAGTGTGTTTCCTGTGTGTACCATCCTTCCTTCTTTCCTCTATGTGACAGTGTGTTTCCTGTGTGTACCATCCCTTCTTCTCTCCTCTATGTGACGGTGTGTTTCCTGTGTGTACCATCCTTCCTTCTCTCCTCTATGTGACAGTGTGTTTCCTGTGTGTACCATCCTTCTTTCTCTCCTCTATGTGACGGTGTGTTTCCTGTGTGTACCATCCCTCCTCTCCTCTATGTGACAGTGTGTTTCCTGTGTGTACCATCCTTCCTTCTTTCCTCTGTGTGACAGTGTGTTTCCTGTGTGTACCATCCTTCCTTCTCTCCTCTATGTGACAGTGTGTTTCCTGTGTGTACCATCCCTTCTTCTCTCCTCTATGTGACGGTGTGTTTCCTGTGTGTACCATCCTTCCTTCTCTCCTCTATGTGACAGTGTGTTTCCTGTGTGTACCATCCTTCTTTCTCTCCTCTATGTGACGGTGTGTTTCCTGTGTGTACCATCCTTCCTTCTTTCCTCTATGTGACAGTATGTTTCCTGTGTGTACCATCCTTCCTTCTTTCCTCTATGTGACAGTGGGTTTCCTGTGTGTACCATCCCTTCTTCTCTCCTCTATGTGACAGTGTGTTTCCTGTGTGTACCATCCTTCCTTCTCTTCTCTATGTGACGGTGTGTTTCCTGTGTGTACCATCCTTCCTTCCCTTCTCTATGTGACGGTGTGTTTCCTGTGTGTACCATCCTTCCTTCTCTTCTCTATGTGACGGTGTGTTTCCTGTGTACCATCCTTCCTTCTCTCCTCTATGTGACAGTGTGTTTCCTGTGTGTACCATCCCTTCTTCTCTCCTCTATGTGACGGTGTGTTTCCTGTTTGTACCATCCTTCCTTCTCTCCTCTATGTGACAGTGTGTTTCCTGTGTGTACCATCCTTTCTTCTCTCCTCTATGTGACAGTGTGTTTCCTGTGTGTACCATCCTTTCTTCTCTCCTCTATCTGACAGTGTGTTTCCTGTGTGTACCATCCTTCTTTCTCTCCTCTATGTCACAGTGTGTTTCCTGTGTGTACCATCCTTCCTTCTTTCCTCTATGTGACAGTGTGTTTCCTGTGTGTACCATCCTTCCTTCTCTCCTCTGTGACAGTGTGTTTCCTGTGTGTACCAACCTTCCTTCTCTCCTCTATGTGACAGTGTGTTTCCTGTGTGTACCATCCTTCCTTCTCTCCTCTGTGACAGTGTGTTTCCTGTGTGTACCATCCTTTCTTCTCTCCTCTATATGACAGTGTGTTTCCTGTGTATACCATCCTTCCTTCTCTTCTCTGTGACAGTGTGTTTCCTGTGTGTACCATCCTTCCTTCTCTCCTCTTTGACAGTGTGTTTCCTGTGTGTACCATCTTTCCTTCTCTCCTCTGTGTGACAGTGTGTTTCCTGCGTGTACCATCCTTCCTTCTCTCCTCTATGTGACAGTGTGTTTCCTGTGTGTACCATCCTTGCTTCTCTCCTCTGTGACAGTGTGTTTCCTGTGTGTACCATCCTTCCTTCTCTCCTCTGTGACAGTGTGTTTCCTGCGTGTACCATCCTTCTCTCCTCTTCTCTGTGACAGTGTGTTTCCTGTGTGTACCATCCTTCTTTCTCTCCTCTGTGACAGTGTGTTTCCCGCGTGTACCATCCTTCCTTCTCTCCTCTATGTGACAGTGTGTTTCCTGTGTGTACCATCCTTGCTTCTCTCCTCTGTGACAGTGTGTTTCCTGTGTGTACCATCCTTCCTTCTCTCCTCTTTGACAGTGTTTCCTGTGTGTACCATCCTTCCTTCTCTCCTCTGTATGACAGTGTGTTTCCTGCGTGTACCATCCTTCCTTCTCTCCTCTGTGACAGTGTGTTTCCTGTGTGTACCATCCTTCTTTCTCTCCTCTGTGACAGTGTGTTTCCTGTGTGTACCATCCTTCTTTCTCTCCTCTGTGACAGTGTGTTTCCTGTGTGTACCATCCTTTCTTCTCTCCTCTGTGACAGTGTGTTTCCTGTGTGTACCATCCTTTCTTCTCTCCTCTGTGTGACAGTGTGTTTCCTGTGTGTACCATCCTTCCCTCTCTCCTCTATGTGACCATCCTTTCTTCTCTCCTCTATATGACAGTGTGTTTCCTGTGTATACCATCCTTCCTTCTCTCCTCTATGTGACAGTGTGTTTCCTGTGTGTACCGTCCTTCTCTCCTCTGTGACAGCGTGTTTCCTGTGTGTACCATCCTTCTCTCCTCTACTCTGTGACAGTGTGTTTCCTGTGTGTACCATCCTTCCTTCTCTCCTCTTTGACAGTGTGTTTCCTGTGTGTACCATCCTTCCTTCTCTCCTCTATGTGACAGTGTGTTTCCTGCGTGTACCATCCTTCCTTCTCTCCTCTGTGACAGTGTGTTTCCTGTGTGTACCATCCTTCTTTCTCTCCTCTGTGACAGTGTGTTTCCTGTGTGTACCATCCTTCCTTCTCTCCTCTATGTGACAGTGTGTTTCCTGTGTGTACCATCTTTCTTTCTCTCCTCTGTGACAGTGTGTTTCCTGTGTGTACCATCCTTCCTTCTCTCCTCTGTGACAGTGTGTTTCCTGTGTGTACCATCCTTCCTTCTCTCCTCTGTGACAGTGTGTTTCCTGTGTGTACCATCCTTCCTTCTCTCCTCTATGTGACAGTGTGTTTCCTGTGTGTACCATCCCTTCTTCTCTCCTCTATGTGACGGTGTGTTTCCTGTGTGTACCATCCCTTCTTCTCTCCTCTATGTGACGGTGTGTATCCTGTGTGTACCGTCCTTCTTTCTCTCCTCTGTGACAGTGTGTTTCCTGTGTGTACCATCCCTTCTTCTCTCCTCTATGTGACAGTGTGTTTCCTGTGTGTACCATCCCTTCTTCTCTCCTCTATGTGACGGTGTGTTTCCTGTGTGTACCATCCCTTCTTCTCTCCTCTATGTGACGGTGTGTATCCTGTGTGTACCGTCCTTCTTTCTCTCCTCTGTGACCGTGTGTTTCCTGTGTGTACCATCCTTCTTTCTCTCCTCTGTGACAGTGTGTTTCCTGTGTGTACCATCCTTCCTTCTCTCCTCTGCGACAGTGTTTCCTGTGTGTACCATCCTTCCTTCTCTCCTCTGTGACAGTGTGTTTCCTGTGTGTACCATCCTTCCTTCTCTCCTCTATGTGACAGTGTGTTTCCTGTGTGTACCATCCCTTCTTCTCTCCTCTGTGTGACAGTGTGTTTCCTGTGTGTACCATCCTTCCTTCTCTCCTCTATGTGACAGTGTGTTTCCTGTGTGTACCATCCTTCTTTCTCTCATCTGTAACAGTGTGTTTCCTGTGTGTACCATCCTTCTTTCTCTCCTCTGTGACAGTGTGTTTCCTGTGTGTACCATCCTTCTCTCCTCTTCTATGTGACAGTGTGTTTCCTGTGTGTACCATCCTTCCTTCTCTCCTCTGTGACAGTGTGTTTCCTGTGTGTACCATCCTTCCTTCTCTCCTCTGTGACAGTGTGTTTCCTGTGTGTACCGTCCTTTCTTCTCTTCTCTGTGTGACAGTGTGTTTCCTGTGTGTACCATCCTTCCTTCTCTCCTCTATGTGACAGTGTGTTTCCTGTGTGTACCATCCCTTCTTCTCTCCTCTGTGACAGTGTGTTTCCTGTGTGTACCATCCCTTCTTCTCTCCTCTATGTGACAGTGTGTTTCCTGTGTGTACCATCCCTTCTTCTCTCCTCTGTGACAGTGTGTTTCCTGTGTGTACCATCCCTTCTCTCCTCTATGTGACAGTGTGTTTCCTGTGTGTACCTACCATCCTTCCTTCTCTCCTCTATGTGACAGTGTGTTTCCTATGTGTACCATCCTTTTTTCTCTCCTCTATGTGACAGTGTGTTTCCTGTGTGTACCATCCCTTCTTCTCTTCTCTGTGACAGTGTGTTTCCTGTGTGTACCATCCCTTCTTCTCTCCTCTATGTGACAGTGTGTTTCCTATGTGTACCATCCTTTTTTCTCTCCTCTATGTGACAGTGTGTTTCCTGTGTGTACCATCCCTTCTTCTCTTCTCTGTGACAGTGTGTTTCCTGTGTGTACCATCCTTTTTTCTTTCCTCTGTGACAGTGTGTTTCCTGTGTGTACCATCCTTCTTTCTCTCCTCTGTGACAGTGTGTTTCCTGTGTGTACCATCCTTCCTTCTCTCCTCTGCGACAGTGTGTTTCCTGTGTGTACCATCCTTCCTTCTCTCCTCTATGTGACAGTGTGTTTCCTGCTTGTACCATCCTTCCTTCTTTCCTCTATGTGACAGTGTGTTTCCTGTGTGTACCATCCCTTCTTCTCTCCTCTATGTGACGGTGTGTTTCCTGTGTGTACCATCCTTCCTTCTCTCCTCTATGTGACAGTGTGTTTCCTGTGTGTACCATCCTTCTTTCTCTCCTCTATGTGACGGTGTGTTTCCTGTGTGTACCATCCCTCCTTCTCTCCTCTATGTGACAGTGTGTTTCCTGTGTGTACCATCCTTCCTTTCCTCTGTGTGACAGTGTGTTTCCTGTGTGTACCATCCCTTCTTCTCTCCTCTATGTGACGGTGTGTTTCCTGTGTGTACCATCCTTCCTTCTCTCCTCTATGTGACAGTGTGTTTCCTGTGTGTACCATCCTTCTTTCTCTCCTCTTTGTGACGGTGTGTTTCCTGTGTGTACCAACCTTCCTTCTTTCCTCTATGTGACAGTGTGTTTCCTGTGTGTACCATCCTTCCTTCTCTTCTCTATGTGACGGTGTGTTTCCTGTGTGTACCATCCTTCCTTCCCTTCTCTATGTGACGGTGTGTTTCCTGTGTGTACCATCCTACCTTCTCTTCTCTATGTGACGGTGTGTTTCCTGTGTACCATCCTTCCTTCTCTCCTCTGTGTGAGAGTGTTTCCTGTGTGTACCATCCTTCCTTCTCTCCTCTATATGACAGTGTGTTTCCTGTGTGTACCATCCTTCCTTCTCTTCTCTATGTGACGGTGTGTTTCCTGTGTGTACCATCCTTCCTTCCCTTCTCTATGTGACGGTGTGTTTCCTGTGTGTACCATCCTTCCTTCTCTTCTCTATGTGACGGTGTGTTTCCTGTGTACCATCCTTCCTTCTCTCCTCTATGTGACAGTGTGTTTCCTGTGTGTACCATCCCTTCTTTCTCTCCTCTATGTGACAGTGTGTTTCCTGTGTGTACCATCCTTCCTTCTTTCCTCTATGTGACAGTGTGTTTCCTGTGTGTACCATCCTTCCTTCTCTCCTCTGTGACAGTGTGTTTCCTGTGTGTACCAACCTTCCTTCTCTCCTCTATGTGACAGTGTGTTTCCTGTGTGTACCATCCTACCTTTTCTCTTCTATGTGACAGTGTGTTTCCTGTGTGTACCATCCTTCCTTCTCTCCTCTGTGTGAGAGTGTTTCCTGTGTGTACCATCCTTCCTTCTCTCCTCTATGTGACAGTGTGTTTCCTGTGTGTACCATCCCTTCTTCTCTCCTCTATGTGACGGTGTGTTTCCTGTGTGTACCATCCTTCCTTCTCTCCTCTATGTGACAGTGTGTTTCCTGTGTGTACCGTCCTTTCTTCTCTCCTCTATGTGACGGTGTGTTTCCTGCGTGTACCATCCTTCCTTCTCTCCTCTATATGACAGTGTGTTTCCTGTGTGTACCATCCTTCCTTCTCTCCTCTGTGACAGTGTGTTTCCTGTGTGTACCGTCCTTTCTTCTCTCCTCTATGTGACAGTTTGTTTCCTGTGTGTACCGTCCTTCTCTCCTCTATGTGACAGTGTGTTTCCTGTGTGTACCGTCCTTCCTTCTCTCCTCTATGTGACAGTGTGTTTCCTGTGTGTACCATCCTTCCTTCTCTCCTCTGTGACAGTGTGTTTCCTGTGTGTACCATCCTTCCTTCTCTCCTCTATGTAACAGTGTGTTTCCTGCGTGTACCATCCTTCCTTCTCTCCTCTATGTGACAGTGTGTTTCCTGTATGTACCATCCTTGCTTCTCTCCTCTGTGACAGTGTGTTTCCTGTGTGTACCATCCTTCTCTCCTCTTCTCTGTGACAGTGTGTTTCCTGTGTGTACCAACCTTCCTTCTCTCCTCTGTGACAGTGTGTTTCCTGTGTGTACCATCCTTCCTTCTCTCCTCTGTGACAGTGTGTTTCCTGCGTGTACCATCCTTCCTTCTCTCCTCTGTGACAGTGTGTTTCCTGTGTGTACCATCCTTCTTTCTCTCCTCTGTATGACAGTGTGTTTCCTGCGTGTACCATCCTTCCTTCTCTCCTCTGTGACAGTGTGTTTCCTGTGTGTACCATCCTTCTTTCTCTCCTCTGTGACAGTGTGTTTCCTGTGTGTACCATCCTTCTTTCTCTCCTCTGTGACAGTGTGTTTCCTGTACGTACCATCCTTCTCTCCTCTTCTATGTGACAGTGTGTTTCCTGTGTGTACCATCCTTCCTTCTCTCCTCTGTGACAGTGTGTTTCCTGTGTGTACCGTCCTTTCTTCTCTCCTCTGTGTGACAGTGTGTTTCCTGTGTGTACCATCCTTCCCTCTCTCCTCTATGTGACGGTGTGTTTCCTGTGTGTACCATCCTTCCTTCTCTCCTCTATGTGACAGTGTGTTTCCTGTGTGTACAATCCCTTCTCTCCTCTGTGACAGTGTGTTTCCTGCGTGTACCATCCTTTCTTCTCTCCTCTATATGACAGTGTGTTTCCTGTGTATACCATCCTTCCTTCTCTCCTCTATGTGACAGTGTGTTTCCTGTGTGTACCGTCCTTCTCTCCTCTGTGACAGTGTGTTTCCTGTGTGTACCATCCTTCCTTCTCTCCTCTGTGACAGTGTGTTTCCTGCGTGTACCATCCTTCTCTCCTCTTCTCTGTGACAGTGTGTTTCCTGTGTGTACCATCCTTCCTTCTCTCCTGTGACAGTGTGTTTCCTGTGTGTACCATCCTTCCTTCTCTCCTCTGTGTGACAGTGTGTTTCCTGCGTGTACCACCCTTCCTTCTCTCCTCTATGTGACAGTGTGTTTCCTGCGTGTACCATCCTTCCTTCTCTCCTCTATGTGACAGTGTGTTTCCTGTGTGTACCTACCATCCTTCCTTCTCTCCTCTATGTGACAGTGTGTTTCCTATGTGTACCATCCTTTTTTCTCTCCTCTATGTGACAGTGTGTTTCCTGTGTGTACCATCCCTTCTTCTCTTCTCTGTGACAGTGTGTTTCCTGTGTGTACCATCCCTTCTTCTCTCCTCTATGTGACAGTGTGTTTCCTATGTGTACCATCCTTTTTTCTCTCCTCTATGTGACAGTGTGTTTCCTGTGTGTACCATCCCTTCTTCTCTTCTCTGTGACAGTGTTTCCTGTGTGTACCATCCTTTTTTCTTTCCTCTGTGACAGTGTGTTTCCTGTGTGTACCATCCTTCTTTCTCTCCTCTGTGACAGTGTGTTTCCTGTGTGTACCATCCTTCCTTCTCTCCTCTGCGACAGTGTGTTTCCTGTGTGTACCATCCTTCCTTCTCTCCTCTATGTGACAGTGTGTTTCCTGCTTGTACCATCCTTCCTTCTTTCCTCTATGTGACAGTGTGTTTCCTGTGTGTACCATCCCTTCTTCTCTCCTCTATGTGACGGTGTGTTTCCTGTGTGTACCATCCTTCCTTCTCTCCTCTATGTGACAGTGTGTTTCCTGTGTGTACCATCCTTCTTTCTCTCCTCTATGTGACGGTGTGTTTCCTGTGTGTACCATCCCTCCTTCTCTCCTCTATGTGACAGTGTGTTTCCTGTGTGTACCATCCTTCCTTTCCTCTGTGTGACAGTGTGTTTCCTGTGTGTACCATCCCTTCTTCTCTCCTCTATGTGACGGTGTGTTTCCTGTGTGTACCATCCTTCCTTCTCTCCTCTATGTGACAGTGTGTTTCCTGTGTGTACCATCCTTCTTTCTCTCCTCTTTGTGACGGTGTGTTTCCTGTGTGTACCAACCTTCCTTCTTTCCTCTATGTGACAGTGTGTTTCCTGTGTGTACCATCCTTCCTTCTCTTCTCTATGTGACGGTGTGTTTCCTGTGTGTACCATCCTTCCTTCCCTTCTCTATGTGACGGTGTGTTTCCTGTGTGTACCATCCTACCTTCTCTTCTCTATGTGACGGTGTGTTTCCTGTGTACCATCCTTCCTTCTCTCCTCTGTGTGAGAGTGTTTCCTGTGTGTACCATCCTTCCTTCTCTCCTCTATATGACAGTGTGTTTCCTGTGTGTACCATCCTTCCTTCTCTTCTCTATGTGACGGTGTGTTTCCTGTGTGTACCATCCTTCCTTCCCTTCTCTATGTGACGGTGTGTTTCCTGTGTGTACCATCCTTCCTTCTCTTCTCTATGTGACGGTGTGTTTCCTGTGTACCATCCTTCCTTCTCTCCTCTATGTGACAGTGTGTTTCCTGTGTGTACCATCCCTTCTTTCTCTCCTCTATGTGACAGTGTGTTTCCTGTGTGTACCATCCTTCCTTCTTTCCTCTATGTGAGTGTGTTTCCTGTGTGTACCATCCTTCCTTCTCTCCTCTGTGACAGTGTGTTTCCTGTGTGTACCAACCTTCCTTCTCTCCTCTATGTGACAGTGTGTTTCCTGTGTGTACCATCCTACCTTTTCTCTTCTATGTGACAGTGTGTTTCCTGTGTGTACCATCCTTCCTTCTCTCCTCTGTGTGAGAGTGTTTCCTGTGTGTACCATCCTTCCTTCTCTCCTCTATGTGACAGTGTGTTTCCTGTGTGTACCATCCCTTCTTCTCTCCTCTATGTGACGGTGTGTTTCCTGTGTGTACCATCCTTCCTTCTCTCCTCTATGTGACAGTGTGTTTCCTGTGTGTACCGTCCTTTCTTCTCTCCTCTATGTGACGGTGTGTTTCCTGCGTGTACCATCCTTCCTTCTCTCCTCTATATGACAGTGTGTTTCCTGTGTGTACCATCCTTCCTTCTCTCCTCTGTGACAGTGTGTTTCCTGTGTGTACCGTCCTTTCTTCTCTCCTCTATGTGACAGTTTGTTTCCTGTGTGTACCGTCCTTCTCTCCTCTATGTGACAGTGTGTTTCCTGTGTGTACCGTCCTTCCTTCTCTCCTCTATGTGACAGTGTGTTTCCTGTGTGTACCATCCTTCCTTCTCTCCTCTGTGACAGTGTGTTTCCTGTGTGTACCATCCTTCCTTCTCTCCTCTGTGACAGTGTGTTTCCTGTGTGTACCATCCTTCCTTCTCTCCTCTATGTAACAGTGTGTTTCCTGCGTGTACCATCCTTCCTTCTCTCCTCTATGTGACAGTGTGTTTCCTGTATGTACCATCCTTGCTTCTCTCCTCTGTGACAGTGTGTTTCCTGTGTGTACCATCCTTCTCTCCTCTTCTCTGTGACAGTGTGTTTCCTGTGTGTACCAACCTTCCTTCTCTCCTCTGTGACAGTGTGTTTCCTGCGTGTACCATCCTTCCTTCTCTCCTCTGTGACAGTGTGTTTCCTGCGTGTACCATCCTTCCTTCTCTCCTCTGTGACAGTGTGTTTCCTGTGTGTACCATCCTTCTTTCTCTCCTCTGTATGACAGTGTGTTTCCTGCGTGTACCATCCTTCCTTCTCTCCTCTGTGACAGTGTGTTTCCTGTGTGTACCATCCTTCTTTCTCTCCTCTGTGACAGTGTGTTTCCTGTGTGTACCATCCTTCTTTCTCTCCTCTGTGACAGTGTGTTTCCTGTACGTACCATCCTTCTCTCCTCTTCTATGTGACAGTGTGTTTCCTGTGTGTACCATCCTTCCTTCTCTCCTCTGTGACAGTGTGTTTCCTGTGTGTACCGTCCTTTCTTCTCTCCTCTGTGTGACAGTGTGTTTCCTGTGTGTACCATCCTTCCCTCTCTCCTCTATGTGACGGTGTGTTTCCTGTGTGTACCATCCTTCCTTCTCTCCTCTATGTGACAGTGTGTTTCCTGTGTGTACAATCCCTTCTCTCCTCTGTGACAGTGTGTTTCCTGCGTGTACCATCCTTTCTTCTCTCCTCTATATGACAGTGTGTTTCCTGTGTATACCATCCTTCCTTCTCTCCTCTATGTGACAGTGTGTTTCCTGTGTGTACCGTCCTTCTCTCCTCTGTGACAGTGTGTTTCCTGTGTGTACCATCCTTCCTTCTCTCCTCTGTGACAGTGTGTTTCCTGCGTGTACCATCCTTCTCTCCTCTTCTCTGTGACAGTGTGTTTCCTGTGTGTACCATCCTTCCTTCTCTCCTGTGACAGTGTGTTTCCTGTGTGTACCATCCTTCCTTCTCTCCTCTGTGTGACAGTGTGTTTCCTGCGTGTACCACCCTTCCTTCTCTCCTCTATGTGACAGTGTGTTTCCTGCGTGTACCATCCTTCCTTCTCTCCTCTATGTGACAGTGTGTTTCCTGCGTGTACCATCCTTCCTTCTCTCCTCTGTGACAGTGTGTTTCCTGTGTGTACCATCCTTCCTTCTCTCCTCTGTGACAGTGTGTTTCCTGTGTGTACCATCCTTCCTTCTCTCCTCTGTGACAGTGTGTTTCCTGCGTGTACCATCCTTCCTTCTCTCCTCTATGTGACAGTGTGTTTCCTGTATGTACCATCCTTGCTTCTCTCCTCTGTGACAGTGTGTTTCCTGTGTGTACCATCCTTCTCTCCTCTTCTCTGTGACAGTGTGTTTCCTGTGTGTACCAACCTTCCTTCTCTCCTCTGTGACAGTGTGTTTCCTGTGTGTACCATCCTTCCTTCTCTCCTCTGTGACAGTGTGTTTCCTGCGTGTACCATCCTTCCTTCTCTCCTCTGTGACAGTGTGTTTCCTGTGTGTACCATCCTTCTTTCTCTCCTCTGTATGACAGTGTGTTTCCTGCGTGTACCATCCTTCCTTCTCTCCTCTGTGACAGTGTGTTTCCTGTGTGTACCATCCTTCTTTCTCTCCTCTGTGACAGTGTGTTTCCTGTGTGTACCATCCTTCTTTCTCTCCTCTGTGACAGTGTGTTTCCTGTATGTACCATCCTTCTCTCCTCTTCTATGTGACAGTGTGTTTCCTGTGTGTACCATCCTTCCTTCTCTCCTCTGTGACAGTGTGTTTCCTGTGTGTACCGTCCTTTCTTCTCTCCTCTGTGTGACAGTGTGTTTCCTGTGTGTACCATCCTTCCCTCTCTCCTCTATGTGACGGTGTGTTTCCTGTGTGTACCATCCTTCCTTCTCTCCTCTATGTGACGGTGTGTTTCCTGTGTGTACAATCCCTTCTCTCCTCTGTGACAGTGTGTTTCCTGCGTGTACCATCCTTTCTTCTCTCCTCTATATGACAGTGTGTTTCCTGTGTATACCATCCTTCCTTCTCTCCTCTATGTGACAGTGTGTTTCCTGTGTGTACCGTCCTTCTCTCCTCTGTGACAGTGTGTTTCCTGTGTGTACCATCCTTCCTTCTCTCCTCTGTGACAGTGTGTTTCCTGCGTGTACCATCCTTCTCTCCTCTTCTCTGTGACAGTGTGTTTCCTGTGTGTACCATCCTTCCTTCTCTCCTGTGACAGTGTGTTTCCTGTGTGTACCATCCTTCCTTCTCTCCTCTGTGTGACAGTGTGTTTCCTGCGTGTACCACCCTTCCTTCTCTCCTCTATGTGACAGTGTGTTTCCTGCGTGTACCATCCTTCCTTCTCTCCTCTATGTGACAGTGTGTTTCCTGCGTGTACCATCCTTCCTTCTCTCCTCTGTGACAGTGTGTTTCCTGTGTGTACCATCCTTCCTTCTCTCCTCTGTGACAGTGTGTTTCCTGTGTGTACCATCCTTCCTTCTCTCCTCTGTGACAGTGTGTATCCTGTGTGTATCATCCTTCCTTCTCTATGTGACGGTGTGTTTCCTGTGTGTACCATCCTTCCTTCTCTCCTCTGTGACAGTGTGTTTCCTGTGTGTACCATCCTTCTTTCTCTCCTCTGTGACAGTGTGTTTCCTGCGTGTACCATCCTTCCTTCTCTCCTCTGTGACAGTGTGTTTCCTGCGTGTACCATCCTTCCTTCTCTCCTCTATGTGACAGTGTGTTTCCTGTGTGTACCATCCTTGCTTCTCTCCTCTGTGACAGTGTGTTTCCTGTGTGTACCATCCTTCCTTCTCTCCTCTGTGACAGTGTGTATCCTGTGTGTATCATCCTTCCTTCTCTTCTCTATGTGACAGTGTGTTTCCTGTGTGTACCGTCCTTCTCTCCTCTGTGACAGTGTGTTTCCTGTGTGTACTAGAGATGAGCGCCTGAAATTTTTCGGGTTTTGTGTTTTGGTTTTGGGTTCGGTTCCGCGGCCGTGTTTTGGGTTCGAACGCGTTTTGGCAAAACCTCACCGAATTATTTTTGTCGGATTCGGGTGTGTTTTGGATTCGGGTGTTTTTTTCCAAAAACACTAAAAAACAGCTTAAATCATAGAATTTGGGGGTCATTTTGATCCCAAAGTATTATTAACCTCAAAAACCATAATTTACACTCATTTTCAGTCTATTCTGAATACCTCACACCTCACAATATTATTTTTAGTCCTAAAATTTGCACCGAGGTCGCTGTGTGAGTAAGATAAGCGACCCTAGTGGCCGACACAAACACCGGGCCCATCTAGGAGTGGCACTGCAGTGTCACACAGGATGTCCCTTCCAAAAAACCCTCCCCAAACAGCACATGACGCAAAGAAAAAAAGAGGCGCAATGAGGTAGCTGTGTGAGTAAGATTAGCGACCCTAGTGGCCGACACAAACACCGGGCCCATCTAGGAGTGGCACTGCAGTGTCACGCAGGATGGCCCTTCCAAAAAACCCTCCCCAAACAGCACATGACGCAAAGAAAAAAAGAGGCGCAATGAGGTAGCTGTGTGAGTAAGATTAGCGACCCTAGTGGCCGACACAAACACCGGGCCCATCTAGGAGTGGCACTGCAGTGTCACGCAGGATGGCCCTTCCAAAAAACCCTCTCCAAACAGCACATGACGCAAAGAAAAAAAGAGGCGCAATGAGGTAGCTGACTGTGTGAGTAAGATTAGCGACCCTAGTGGCCGACACAAACACCGGGCACATCTAGGAGTGGCACTGCAGTGTCACGCAGGATGTCCCTTCCAAAAAACCCTCCCCAAACAGCACATGACGCAAAGAAAAAAAGAGGCGCAATGAGGTAGCTGTGTGAGTAAGATTAGCGACCCTAGTGGCCGACACAAACACCGTGCACATCTAGGAGTGGCACTGCAGTGTCACGCAGGATGTCCCTTCCAAAAAACCCTCCCCAAACAGCACATGACGCAAAGAAAAAAAGAGGCGCAATGAGGTAGCTGTGTGAGTAAGATTAGCGACCCTAGTGGCCGACACAAACACCGGGCCCATCTAGGAGTGGCACTGCAGTGTCACGCAGGATGGCCCTTCCAAAAAACCCTCCCCAAACAGCACATGACGCAAAGAAAAAAAGAGGCGCAATGAGGTAGCTGACTGTGTGAGTAAGATTAGCGACCCTAGTGGCCGACACAAACACCGGGCACATCTAGGAGTGGCACTGCAGTGTCACGCAGGATGTCCCTTCCAAAAAACCCTCCCCAAACAGCACATGACGCAAAGAAAAAAAGAGGCGCAATGAGGTAGCTGTGTGAGTAAGATTAGCGACCCTAGTGGCCGACACAAACACCGGGCACATCTAGGAGTGGCACTGCAGTGTCACGCAGGATGTCCCTTCCAAAAAACCCTCCCCAAACAGCACATGACGCAAAGAAAAAAAGAGGCGCAATGAGGTAGCTGTGTGAGTAAGATTAGCGACCCTAGTGGCCGACACAAACACCGGGCCCATCTAGGAGTGGCACTGCAGTGTCACGCAGGATGTCCCTTCCAAAAAACCCTCCCCAAACAGCACATGACGCAAAGAAAAAAAGAGGCGCAATGAGGTAGCTGTGTGAGTAAGATTAGCGACCCTAGTGGCCGACACAAACACCGGGCCCATCTAGGAGTGGCACTGCAGTGTCACGCAGGATGTCCCTTCCAAAAAACCCTCCCCAATCAGCACATGATGCAAAGAAAAAGAAAAGAAAAAAGAGGTGCAAGATGGAATTGTCCTTGGGCCCTCCCACCCACCCTTATGTTGTATAAACAAAACAGGACATGCACACTTTAACCAACCCATCATTTCAGTGACAGGGTCTGCCACACGACTGTGACTGATATGACGGGTTGGTTTGGACCCCCCCCAAAAAAGAAGCAATTAATCTCTCCTTGCACAAACTGGCTCTACAGAGGCAAGATGTCCACCTCATCTTCACCCTCCGATATATCACCGTGTACATCCCCCTCCTCACAGATTATCAATTCGTCCCCACTGGAATCCACCATCTCAGCTCCCTGTGTACTTTGTGGAGGCAATTGCTGCTGGTCAATGTCTCCGCGGAGGAATTGATTATAATTCATTTTAATGAACATCATCTTCTCCACATTTTCTGGATGTAACCTCGTACGCCGATTGCTGACAAGGTGAGCGGCGGCACTAAACACTCTTTCGGAGTACACACTTGTGGGAGGGCAACTTAGGTAGAATAAAGCCAGTTTGTGCAAGGGCCTCCAAATTGCCTCTTTTTCCTGCCAGTATAAGTACGGACTGTGTGACGTGCCTACTTGGATGCGGTCACTCATATAATCCTCCACCATTCTATCAATGTTGAGAGAATCATATGCAGTGACAGTAGACGACATGTCCGTAATCGTTGTCAGGTCCTTCAGTCCGGACCAGATGTCAGCATCAGCAGTCGCTCCAGACTGCCCTGCATCACCGCCAGCGGGTGGGCTCGGAATTCTGAGCCTTTTCCTCGCACCCCCAGTTGCGGGAGAATGTGAAGGAGGAGATGTTGACAGGTCGCGTTCCGCTTGACTTGACAATTTTGTCACCAGCAGGTCTTTCAACCCCAGCAGACCTGTGTCTGCCGGAAAGAGAGATCCAAGGTAGGCTTTAAATCTAGGATCGAGCACGGTGGCCAAAATGTAGTGCTCTGATTTCAACAGATTGACCACCCGTGAATCCTTGTTAAGCGAATTAAGGGCTGCATCCACAAGTCCCACATGCCTAGCGGAATCGCTCCCTTTTAGCTCCTTCTTCAATGCCTCCAGCTTCTTCTGCAAAAGCCTGATGAGGGGAATGACCTGACTCAGGCTGGCAGTGTCTGAACTGACTTCACGTGTGGCAAGTTCAAAGGGCATCAGAACCTTGCACAACGTTGAAATCATTCTCCACTGCACTTGAGACAGGTGCATTCCATCTCCTATATCGTGCTCAATTGTATAGGCTTGAATGGCCTTTTGCTGCTCCTCCAACCTCTGAAGCATATAGAGGGTTGAATTCCACCTCGTTACCACTTCTTGCTTCAGATGATGGCAGGGCAGGTTCAGTAGTTTTTGGTGGTGCTCCAGTCTTCTGTACGTGGTGCCTGTACGCCGAAAGTGTCCCGCAATTTTTCTGGCCACCGACAGCATCTCTTGCACGCCCCTGTCGTTTTTAAAAAAATTCTGCACCACCAAATTCAAGGTATGTGCAAAACATGGGACGTGCTGGAATTTGCCCATATTTAATGCACACACAATATTGCTGGCGTTGTCCGATGCCACAAATCCACAGGAGAGTCCAATTGGGGTAAGCCATTCCGCGATGATCTTCCTCAGTTGCCGTAAGAGGTTTTCAGCTGTGTGCGTATTCTGGAAAGCGGTGATACAAAGCGTAGCCTGCCTAGGAAAGAGTTGGCGTTTGCGAGATGCTGCTACTGGTGCCGCCGCTGCTGTTCTTGCGGCGGGAGTCTATACATCTACCCAGTGGGCTGTCACAGTCATATAGTCCTGACCCTGCCCTGCTCCACTTGTCCACATGTCCGTGGTTAAGTGGACATTGGGTACAACTGCATTTTTTAGGAGACTGGTGAGTCTTTTTCTGACGTCCGTGTACATTCTCGGTATCGCCTGCCTAGAGAAGTGGAACCTAGATGGTATTTGGTAACGGGGGCACACTGCCTCAATAAATTGTCTAGTTCCCTGTGAACTAACGGCGGATACCGGACGCACGTCTAACACCAACATAGTTGTCAAGGACTCAGTTATCCGCTTTGCAGTAGGATGACTGCTGTGATATTTCATCTTCCTCGCAAAGGACTGTTGAACAGTCAATTGCTTACTGGAAGTAGTACAAGTGGGCTTACGACTTCCCCTCTGGGATGACCATCGACTCCCAGCGGCAACAACAGCAGCGCCAGCAGCAGTAGGCGTTACACGCAAGGATGCTTCGGAGGAATCCCAGGCAGGAGAGGACTCGTCAGACTTGCCAGTGACATGGCCTGCAGGACTATTGGCATTCCTGGGGAAGGAGGAAATTGACACTGAGGGAGTTGGTGGGGTGGTTTGCGTGAGCTTGGTTACAAGAGGAAGGGATTTACTGGTCAGTGGACTGCTTCCGCTGTCACCCAAAGTTTTTGAACTTGTCACTGACTTATTATGAATGCGCTGCAGGTGACGTATAAGGGAGGATGTTCCGAGGTGGTTAACGTCCTTACCCCTACTTATTACAGCTTGACAAAGGGAACACACGGCTTGACACCTGTTGTCCGCATTTCTGGTGAAATACCTCCACACCGAAGAGCTGATTTTTTTGGTATTTTCACCTGGCATGTCAACGGCCATATTCCTCCCACGGACAACAGGTGTCTCCCCGGGTGCCTGACTTAAACAAACCACCTCACCATCAGAATCCTCCTGGTCAATTTCCTCCCCAGCGCCAGCAACACCCATATCCTCCTCATCCTGGTGTACTTCAACACTGACATCTTCAATCTGACTATCAGGAACTGGACTGCGGGTGCTCCTTCCAGCACTTGCAGGGGGCGTGCAAATGGTGGAAGGCGCATGCTCTTCACGTCCAGTGTTGGGAAGGTCAGGCATCGCAACCGACACAATTGGACTCTCCTTGTGGATTTGGGATTTCAAAGAACGCACAGTTCTTTGCGGTGCTTTTGCCAGCTTGAGTCTTTTCAGTTTTCTAGCGAGAGGCTGAGTGCTTCCATCCTCATGTGAAGCTGAACCACTAGCCATGAACATAGGCCAGGGCCTCAGCCGTTCCTTGCCACTCCGTGTGGTAAATGGCATATTGGCAAGTTTACGCTTCTCCTCCGACAATTTTATTTTAGGTTTTGGAGTCCTTTTTTTTCTGATATTTGGTGTTTTGGATTTGACATGCTCTGTACTATGACATTGGGCATCGGCCTTGGCAGACGACGTTGCTGGCATTTCATCGTCTCGGCCATGACTAGTGGCAGCAGCTTCAGCACGAGGTGGAAGTGGATCTTGATCTTTCCCTAATTTTGGAACCTCAACTTTTTTGTTCTCCATATTTTATAGGCAGAACTAAAAGGCACCTCAGGTAAACAATGGAGATGGATGGATTGGATACTAGTATACAATTATGGACGGACTGCCACGGTTAGGTGGTATAAAAAAACCACGGTTAGGTGGTATATAATACAATTATGGATGGACGGACTGCCTGCCGAGTGCCGACACAGAGGTAGCCACAGCCGTGAACTACCGCACTGTACACTGGTTGATAAAGAGATAGTAGTATACTCGTAACAACTAGTATGACGACGGTATAAAGAATGAAAAAAAAACCACGGTTAGGTGGTATATATTATAATACAATTATGGTTGGACGGACTGCCTGCCGAGTGCCGACACAGAGGTAGCCACAGCCGTGAACTACCGCACTGTACACTGGTTGATAAAGAGATAGTAGTATACTCGTAACAACTAGTATGACGACGGTATAAAGAATGAAAAAAAAACCACGGTTAGGTGGTATATATTATAATACAATTATGGATGGACGGACTGCCTGCCGAGTGCCGACACAGAGGTAGCCACAGCCGTGAACTACCGCACTGTACACTGGTTGATAAAGAGATAGTAGTATACTCGTAACAACTAGTATGACGACGGTATAAAGAATTAAGAAAAAACCACGGTTAGGTGGTATATATTATAATACAATTATGGATGGACGGACTGCCTGCCGAGTGCCGACACAGAGGTAGCCACAGCCGTGAACTACCGCACTGTACTGTGTCTGCTGCTAATATAGACTGGTTGATAAAGAGATAGTATACAATACTACTAATATACTGGTGGTCAGGCACTGGTCACCACTAGTCACACTGGCAGTGGCACTCCTGCAGCAAAAGTGTGCACTGTTTAATTTTAATATAATATTATTTATCATGTACTCCTGGCTCCTGCTATAACAACCTGCAGTGCTCCCCAGTCTCCCCCACAATTATAAGCTTTATATACAATACATTGATGTGCAGCACACTGGGCTGAGCAGTGCACACAGACTGAGTCACTGTGTGACTGTGTATCGTTTTTTTCAGGCAGAGAACGGATATATTAAATAAAACAAACAACTGCACTGTCTCTGGTGGTCACTGGTCACTGTGGTCGTCAGTCACTAAACTCTGTCTGCACTCTCTTCTAATCTACAGTATCACAGCAATCTTTCTCTCTCTCTCTCTTCTAAATCTAATCTAAATGGAGAGGACGCCAGCCACGTCCTCTCCCTATCAATCTCAATGCACGTGTGAAAATGGCGGCGACGCGCGGCTCCTTATATAGAATCCGAGTCTCGCGAGAATCCGACAGCGTCATGATGACGTTCGGGCGCGCTCGGGTTAACCGAGCAAGGCGGGAAGATCCGAGTCGCTCGGACCCGTGAAAAAAAAAGTGAAGTTCGTGCGGGTTCGGATTCAAAGAAACCGAACCCGCTCATCTCTAGTGTGTACCATCCTTCCTTCTCTCCTCTGTGACAGTGTGTTTCCTGCGTGTACCATCCTTCTCTCCTCTTCTCTGTGACAGTGTGTTTCCTGTGTGTACCATCCTTCCTTCTCTCCTGTGACAGTGTGTTTCCTGTGTGTACCATCCTTCCTTCTCTCCTCTGTGTGACAGTGTGTTTCCTGCGTGTACCACCCTTCCTTCTCTCCTCTATGTGACAGTGTGTTTCCTGCGTGTACCATCCTTCCTTCTCTCCTCTGTGACAGTGTGTTTCCTGTGTGTACCATCCTTCTTTCTCTCCTCTGTGACAGTGTGTTTCCTGCGTGTACCATCCTTCCTTCTCTCCTCTGTGACAGTGTGTTTCCTGCGTGTACCATCCTTCCTTCTCTCCTCTATGTGACAGTGTGTTTCCTGTGTGTACCATCCTTGCTTCTCTCCTCTGTGACAGTGTGTTTCCTGTGTGTACCATCCTTCCTTCTCTCCTCTGTGACAGTGTGTTTCCTGCGTGTACCATCCTTCTCTCCTCTTCTCTGTGACAGTGTGTTTCCTGTGTGTACCATCCCTTCTTCTCTCCTCTATGTGACGGTGTGTTTCCTGTGTGTACCATCCTTCCTTCTCTCCTCTATGTGACAGTGTTTCCTGTGTGTACCATCCCTTCTTCTCTCCTCTGTGACAGTGTGTTTCCTGCGTGTACCATCCTTTCTTCTCTCCTCTATATGACAGTGTGTTTCCTGTGTATACCATCCTTCCTTCTCTCCTCTATGACAGTGTGTTTCCTGTGTGTACCGTCCTTCTCTCCTCTGTGACAGTGTGTTTCCTGTGTGTACCATCCTTCCTTCTCTCCTCTGTGACAGTGTGTTTCCTGCATGTACCATCCTTCTCTCCTCTTCTCTGTGACAGTGTGTTTCCTGCGTGTACCATCCTTCCTTCCCTCCTCTATGTGACAGTGTGTTTCCTGCGTGTACCACCCTTCCTTCTCTCCTCTGTGACAGTGTGTTTCCTGTGTGTACCATCCTTCTTTCTCTCCTCTGTGACAGTGTGTTTCCTGCGTGTACCATCCTTCCTTCTCTCCTCTATGTGACAGTGTGTTTCCTGTGTGTACCATCCTTGCTTCTCTCCTCTGTGACAGTGTGTTTCCTGCGTGTACCACCCTTCCTTCTCTCCTCTGTGACAGTGTGTTTCCTGCGTGTACCATCCTTCCTTCTCTCCTCTATGTGACAGTGTGTTTCCTGCGTGTACCATCCTTCCTTCTCTCCTCTATGTGACAGTGTGTTTCCTGCGTGTACCACCCTTCCTTCTCTCCTCTGTGACAGTGTGTTTCCTGTGTGTACCATCCTTCTTTCTCTCCTCTGTGACAGTGTGTTTCCTGCGTGTACCATCCTTCCTTCTCTCCTCTATGTGACAGTGTGTTTCCTGCGTGTACCACCCTTCCTTCTCTCCTCTGTGACAGTGTGTTTCCTGTGTGTACCATCCTTCTTTCTCTCCTCTGTGACAGTGTGTTTCCTGCGTGTACCATCCTTCCTTCTCTCCTCTATGTGACAGTGTGTTTCCTGTGTGTACCATCCTTGCTTCTCTCCTCTGTGACAGTGTGTTTCCTGTGTGTACCATCCTTCCTTCTCTCCTCTGTGACAGTGTGTTTCCTGCGTGTACCATCCTTCTCTCCTCTTCTCTGTGACAGTGTGTTTCCTGTGTGTACCATCCTTCCTTCTCTCCTCTTTGACAGTGTGTTTCCTGTGTGTACCATCCTTCCTTCTCTCCTCTGTATGACAGTGTGTTTCCTGCGTGTACCATCCTTCCTTCTCTCCTCTGTGACAGTGTGTTTCCTGTGTGTACCATCCTTCTTTCTCTCCTCTGTGACAGTGTGTTTCCTGTGTGTACTATCCTTCTTTCTCTCCTCTGTGACAGTGTGTTTCCTGTGTGTACCATCCTTCTCTCCTCTTCTATGTGACAGTGTGTTTCCTGTGTGTACCATCCTTCCTTCTCTCCTCTGTGACAGTGTGTTTCCTGTGTGTACCGTCCTTTCTTCTCTCCTCTGTGTGACAGTGTGTTTCCTGTGTGTACCATCCTTCCCTCTCTCCTCTATGTGACCATCCTTTCTTCTCTCCTCTATATGACAGTGTGTTTCCTGTGTATACCATCCTTCCTTCTCTCCTCTATGTGACAGTGTGTTTCCTGTGTGTATCGTCCTTCTCTCCTCTGTGACAGTGTGTTTCCTGTGTGTACCTTCCTTCTCTCCTCTGTGACAGTGTGTTTCCTGCGTGTACCATCCTTCTCTCCTCTTCTCTGTGACAGTGTGTTTCCTGTGTGTACCATCCTTCCTTCTCTCCTCTGTGTGACAGTGTGTTTCCTGCGTGTACCATCCTTCCTTCTCTCCTCTATGTGACAGTGTGTTTCCTGCGTGTACCATCCTTCCTTCTCTCCTCTGTGACAGTGTGTTTCCTGTGTGTACCATCCTTCTTTCTCTCCTCTGTGACAGTGTGTTTCCTGTGTGTACCATCTTTCTTTCTCTCCTCTGTGACAGTGTGTTTCCTGTGTGTACCATCCTTCTCTCCTCTTCTATGTGACAGTGTGTTTCCTGTGTGTACCATCCTTCCTTCTCTCCTCTGTGACAGTGTGTTTCCTGTGTGTACCATCCTTCCTTCTCTCCTCTGTGACAGTGTGTTTCCTGTGTGTACCATCCTTCCTTCTCTCCTCTATGTGACAGTGTGTTTCCTGTGTGTACCATCCCTTCTTCTCTCCTCTATGTGACGGTGTGTTTCCTGTGTGTACCATCCCTTCTTCTCTCCTCTATGTGACGGTGTGTATCCTGTGTGTACCGTCCTTCTTTCTCTCCTCTGTGACAGTGTGTTTCCTGTGTGTACCGTCCTTTCTTCTCTCCTCTGTGTGACAGTGTGTTTCCTGTGTGTACCATCCTTCTTTCTCTCATCTGTAACAGTGTGTTTCCTGTGTGTACCATCCTTCTTTCTCTCCTCTGTGACAGTGTGTTTCCTGTGTGTACCATCCTTCTCTCCTCTTCTATGTGACAGTGTGTTTCCTGTGTGTACCATCCTTCCTTCTCTCCTCTGTGACAGTGTGTTTCCGGTGTGTACCATCCTTTCTTCTCTCCTCTGTGACAGTGTGTTTCCTGTGTGTACCGTCCTTTCTTCTCTTCTCTGTGTGACAGTGTGTTTCCTGTGTGTACCATCCTTCCTTCTCTCCTCTATGTGACAGTGTGTTTCCTGTGTGTACCATCCCTTCTCTCCTCTATGTGACGGTGTGTTTCCTGTGTGTACCGTCCTTTCTTCTCTCCTCTGTGTGACAGTGTGTTTCCTGTGTGTACCATCCCTTCTTCTCTCCTCTGTGACAGTGTGTTTCCTGTGTGTACCATCCCTTCTTCTCTCCTCTATGTGACAGTGTGTTTCCTGTGTGTACCATCCCTTCTCTCCTCTATGTGACAGTGTGTTTCCTGTGTGTACCTACCATCCTTCCTTCTCTCCTCTATGTGACAGTGTGTTTCCTGTGTGTACCATCCTTTTTTCTCTCCTCTATGTGACAATGTGTTTCCTGTGTGTACCATCCCTTCTTCTCTTCTCTGTGACAGTGTGTTTCCTGTGTGTACCATCCCTTCTTCTCTCCTCTATGTGACAGTGTGTTTCCTGTGTGTACCATCCTTTTTTCTTTCCTCTGTGACAGTGTGTTTCCTGTGTGTACCATCCTTCTTTCTCTCCTCTGTGACAGTGTGTTTCCGGTGTGTACCATCCTTCCTTCTCTCCTCTGCGACAGTGTGTTTCCTGTGTGTACCATCCTTCCTTCTCTCCTCTATGTGACAGTGTGTTTCCTGCGTGTACCATCCTTCCTTCTCTCCTCTATGTGACAGTGTGTTTCCTGTGTGTACCATCCTTCCTTCTCTCCTCTGTGACAGTGTGTTTCCTGTGTGTACCATCATTCCTTCTCTCCTCTGTGACAGTGTGTTTCCTGTGTATACCATCCTTCCTTCTCTCCTCTATGTGACAGTGTGTTTCCTGTGTATACCATCCTTCCTACTCTCCTCTATGTGACAGTGTGTTTCCTGTGTGTACCATCCTTCCTTCTCTCCTCTATGACAGTGTGTTTCCTGTGTGTACCGTCCTTCTCTCCTCTGTGACAGTGTGTTTCCTGTGTGTACCATCCTTCCTTCTCTCCTCTGTGACAGTGTGTTTCCTGCATGTACCATCCTTCTCTCCTCTTCTCTGTGACAGTGTGTTTCCTGTGTGTACCATCCTTCCTTCTCCTCTTTGACAGTGTGTTTCCTGTGTGTACCATCCTTCCTTCTCTCCTCTATGTGACAGTGTGTTTCCTGCGTGTACCACCCTTCCTTCTCTCCTCTGTGACAGTGTGTTTCCTGTGTGTACCATCCTTCTTTCTCTCCTCTGTGACAGTGTGTTTCCTGCGTGTACCATCCTTCCTTCTCTCCTCTATGACAGTGTGTTTCCTGCGTGTACCATCCTTCCTTCTCTCCTCTATGTGACAGTGTGTTTCCTGTGTGTACCATCCTTGCTTCTCTCCTCTGTGACAGTGTGTTTCCTGCGTGTACCATCCTTCCTTCTCTCCTCTATGTGACTGTGTTTCCTGTGTGTACCATCCTTCCTTCTCTCCTCTGTGAGTGTGTTTCCTGCGTGTACCATCCTTCTCTCCTCTTCTCTGTGACAGTGTGTTTCCTGTGTGTACCATCCTTCCTTCTCTCCTCTGTATGACAGTGTGTTTCCTGCGTGTACCATCCTTCCTTCTCTCCTCTGTGACAGTGTGTTTCCTGTGTGTACCATCCTTCTTTCTCTCCTCTGTGACAGTGTGTTTCCTGTGTGTACCATCCTTCTTTCTCTCCTCTGTGACAGTGTGTTTCCTGTGTGTACCATCCTTCTCTCCTCTGCTATGTGACAGTGTGTTTCCTGTGTGTACCATCCTTCCTTCTCTCCTCTGTGACAGTGTGTTTCCTGTGTGTACCATCCTTCCCTCTCTCCTCTATGTGACCACCCTTTCTTCTCTCCTCTATATGACAGTGTGTTTCCTGTGTATACCATCCTTCCTTCTCTCCTCTATGTGACAGTGTGTTTCCTGTGTGTACCGTCCTTCTCTCCTCTGTGACAGTGTGTTTCCTGTGTGTACCATCCTTCCTTCTCTCCTCTGTGACAGTGTGTTTCCTGCGTGTACCATCCTTCTCTCCTCTTCTCTGTGACAGTGTGTTTCCTGTGTGTACCATCCTTCCTTCTCTCCTCTTTGACAGTGTGTTTCCTGTGTGTACCATCCTTCCTTCTCTCCTCTGTGTGACAGTGTGTTTCCTGCGTGTACCATCCTTCCTTCTCTCCTCTATGTGACAGTGTGTTTCCTGCGTGTACCATCCTTCCTTCTCTCCTCTGTGACAGTGTGTTTCCTGTGTGTACCATCCTTCTTTCTCTCCTCTGTGACAGTGTGCTTCCTGTGTGTACCATCTTTCTTTCTCTCCTCTGTGACAGTGTGTTTCCTGTGTGTACCATCCTTCTCTCCTCTTCTATGTGACAGTGTGTTTCCTGTGTGTACCATCCTTCCTTCTCTCCTCTGTGACAGTGTGTTTCCTGTGTGTACCATCCTTCCTTCTCTCCTCTATGTGACAGTGTGTTTCCTGCGTGTACCATCCTTCCTTCTCTCCTCTGTGACCGTGTGTTTCCTGTGTGTACCATCCTTCTTTCTCTCCTCTGTGACAGTGTGTTTCCTGTGTGTACCATCTTTCTTTCTCTCCTCTGTGACAGTGTGTTTCCTGTGTGTACCATCCCTTCTTCTCTCCTCTATGTGACGGTGTGTTTCCTGTGTGTACCATCCCTTCTTCTCTCCTCTATGTGACGGTGTGTATCCTGTGTGTACCGTCCTTCTTTCTCTCCTCTGTGACAGTGTGTTTCCTGTGTGTACCATCCTTCCTTCTCTCCTCTATGTGACAGTGTGTTTCCTGTGTGTACCATCCTTCCTTCTCTCCTCTATGTGACAGTGTGTTTCCTGCGTGTACCATCCTTCCTTCTCTCCTCTGTGACAGTGTGTTTCCTGTGTGTACCATCCTTCTTTCTCTCCTCTGTGACAGTGTGTTTCCTGCGTGTACCATCCTTCCTTCTCTCCTCTGTGACAGTGTGTTTCCTGCGTGTACCATCCTTCCTTCTCTCCTCTATGTGACAGTGTGTTTCCTGTGTGTACCATCCTTGCTTCTCTCCTCTGTGACAGTGTGTTTCCTGTGTGTACCATCCTTCCTTCTCTCCTCTGTGACAGTGTGTTTCCTGCGTGTACCATCCTTCTCTCCTCTTCTCTGTGACAGTGTGTTTCCTGTGTGTACCATCCCTTCTTCTCTCCTCTATGTGACGGTGTGTTTCCTGTGTGTACCATCCTTCCTTCTCTCCTCTATGTGACAGTGTTTCCTGTGTGTACCATCCCTTCTTCTCTCCTCTGTGACAGTGTGTTTCCTGCGTGTACCATCCTTTCTTCTCTCCTCTATATGACAGTGTGTTTCCTGTGTATACCATCCTTCCTTCTCTCCTCTATGACAGTGTGTTTCCTGTGTGTACCGTCCTTCTCTCCTCTGTGACAGTGTGTTTCCTGTGTGTACCATCCTTCCTTCTCTCCTCTGTGACAGTGTGTTTCCTGCATGTACCATCCTTCTCTCCTCTTCTCTGTGACAGTGTGTTTCCTGTGTGTACCATCCTTCCTTCTCTCCTCTTTGACAGTGTGTTTCCTGCGTGTACCATCCTTCCTTCCCTCCTCTATGTGACAGTGTGTTTCCTGCGTGTACCACCCTTCCTTCTCTCCTCTGTGACAGTGTGTTTCCTGTGTGTACCATCCTTCTTTCTCTCCTCTGTGACAGTGTGTTTCCTGCGTGTACCATCCTTCCTTCTCTCCTCTATGTGACAGTGTGTTTCCTGTGTGTACCATCCTTGCTTCTCTCCTCTGTGACAGTGTGTTTCCTGCGTGTACCACCCTTCCTTCTCTCCTCTGTGACAGTGTGTTTCCTGCGTGTACCATCCTTCCTTCTCTCCTCTATGTGACAGTGTGTTTCCTGCGTGTACCATCCTTCCTTCTCTCCTCTATGTGACAGTGTGTTTCCTGCGTGTACCACCCTTCCTTCTCTCCTCTGTGACAGTGTGTTTCCTGTGTGTACCATCCTTCTTTCTCTCCTCTGTGACAGTGTGTTTCCTGCGTGTACCATCCTTCCTTCTCTCCTCTATGTGACAGTGTGTTTCCTGCGTGTACCACCCTTCCTTCTCTCCTCTGTGACAGTGTGTTTCCTGTGTGTACCATCCTTCTTTCTCTCCTCTGTGACAGTGTGTTTCCTGCGTGTACCATCCTTCCTTCTCTCCTCTATGTGACAGTGTGTTTCCTGTGTGTACCATCCTTGCTTCTCTCCTCTGTGACAGTGTGTTTCCTGTGTGTACCATCCTTCCTTCTCTCCTCTGTGACAGTGTGTTTCCTGCGTGTACCATCCTTCTCTCCTCTTCTCTGTGACAGTGTGTTTCCTGTGTGTACCATCCTTCCTTCTCTCCTCTTTGACAGTGTGTTTCCTGTGTGTACCATCCTTCCTTCTCTCCTCTGTATGACAGTGTGTTTCCTGCGTGTACCATCCTTCCTTCTCTCCTCTGTGACAGTGTGTTTCCTGTGTGTACCATCCTTCTTTCTCTCCTCTGTGACTGTGTTTCCTGTGTGTACTATCCTTCTTTCTCTCCTCTGTGACAGTGTGTTTCCTGTGTGTACCATCCTTCCTTCTCTCCTCTGTGACAGTGTGTTTCCTGTGTGTACCGTCCTTTCTTCTCTCCTCTGTGTGACAGTGTGTTTCCTGTGTGTACCATCCTTCCCTCTCTCCTCTATGTGACCATCCTTTCTTCTCTCCTCTATATGACAGTGTGTTTCCTGTGTATACCATCCTTCCTTCTCTCCTCTATGTGACAGTGTGTTTCCTGTGTGTATCGTCCTTCTCTCCTCTGTGACAGTGTGTTTCCTGTGTGTACCATCCTTCCTTCTCTCCTCTGTGACAGTGTGTTTCCTGCGTGTACCATCCTTCTCTCCTCTTCTCTGTGACAGTGTGTTTCCTGTGTGTACCATCCTTCCTTCTCTCCTCTTTGACTGTGTTTCCTGTGTGTACCATCCTTCCTTCTCTCCTCTGTGTGACAGTGTGTTTCCTGTGTGTACCATCCTTCCCTCTCTCCTCTATGTGACCATCCTTTCTTCTCTCCTCTATATGACAGTGTGTTTCCTGTGTATACCATCCTTCCTTCTCTCCTCTATGTGACAGTGTGTTTCCTGTGTGTATCGTCCTTCTCTCCTCTGTGACAGTGTGTTTCCTGTGTGTACCTTCCTTCTCTCCTCTGTGACAGTGTGTTTCCTGCGTGTACCATCCTTCTCTCCTCTTCTCTGTGACAGTGTGTTTCCTGTGTGTACCATCCTTCCTTCTCTCCTCTGTGTGACAGTGTGTTTCCTGCGTGTACCATCCTTCCTTCTCTCCTCTATGTGACAGTGTGTTTCCTGCGTGTACCATCCTTCCTTCTCTCCTCTGTGACAGTGTGTTTCCTGTGTGTACCATCCTTCTTTCTCTCCTCTGTGACAGTGTGTTTCCTGTGTGTACCATCTTTCTTTCTCTCCTCTGTGACAGTGTGTTTCCTGTGTGTACCATCCTTCTCTCCTCTTCTATGTGACAGTGTGTTTCCTGTGTGTACCATCCTTCCTTCTCTCCTCTGTGACAGTGTGTTTCCTGTGTGTACCATCCTTCCTTCTCTCCTCTGTGACAGTGTGTTTCCTGTGTGTACCATCCTTCCTTCTCTCCTCTATGTGACAGTGTGTTTCCTGTGTGTACCATCCCTTCTTCTCTCCTCTATGTGACGGTGTGTTTCCTGTGTGTACCATCCCTTCTTCTCTCCTCTATGTGACGGTGTGTATCCTGTGTGTACCGTCCTTCTTTCTCTCCTCTGTGACAGTGTGTTTCCTGTGTGTACCGTCCTTTCTTCTCTCCTCTGTGTGACAGTGTGTTTCCTGTGTGTACCATCCTTCTTTCTCTCATCTGTAACAGTGTGTTTCCTGTGTGTACCATCCTTCTTTCTCTCCTCTGTGACAGTGTGTTTCCTGTGTGTACCATCCTTCTCTCCTCTTCTATGTGACAGTGTGTTTCCTGTGTGTACCATCCTTCCTTCTCTCCTCTGTGACAGTGTGTTTCCGGTGTGTACCATCCTTTCTTCTCTCCTCTGTGACAGTGTGTTTCCTGTGTGTACCGTCCTTTCTTCTCTTCTCTGTGTGACAGTGTGTTTCCTGTGTGTACCATCCTTCCTTCTCTCCTCTATGTGACAGTGTGTTTCCTGTGTGTACCATCCCTTCTCTCCTCTATGTGACGGTGTGTTTCCTGTGTGTACCGTCCTTTCTTCTCTCCTCTGTGTGACAGTGTGTTTCCTGTGTGTACCATCCCTTCTTCTCTCCTCTGTGACAGTGTGTTTCCTGTGTGTACCATCCCTTCTTCTCTCCTCTATGTGACAGTGTGTTTCCTGTGTGTACCATCCCTTCTCTCCTCTATGTGACAGTGTGTTTCCTGTGTGTACCTACCATCCTTCCTTCTCTCCTCTATGTGACAGTGTGTTTCCTGTGTGTACCATCCTTTTTTCTCTCCTCTATGTGACAATGTGTTTCCTGTGTGTACCATCCCTTCTTCTCTTCTCTGTGACAGTGTGTTTCCTGTGTGTACCATCCCTTCTTCTCTCCTCTATGTGACAGTGTGTTTCCTGTGTGTACCATCCTTTTTTCTTTCCTCTGTGACAGTGTGTTTCCTGTGTGTACCATCCTTCTTTCTCTCCTCTGTGACAGTGTGTTTCCGGTGTGTACCATCCTTCCTTCTCTCCTCTGCGACAGTGTGTTTCCTGTGTGTACCATCCTTCCTTCTCTCCTCTATGTGACAGTGTGTTTCCTGCGTGTACCATCCTTCCTTCTCTCCTCTATGTGACAGTGTGTTTCCTGTGTGTACCATCCTTCCTTCTCTCCTCTGTGACAGTGTGTTTCCTGTGTGTACCATCATTCCTTCTCTCCTCTGTGACAGTGTGTTTCCTGTGTATACCATCCTTCCTTCTCTCCTCTATGTGACAGTGTGTTTCCTGTGTATACCATCCTTCCTACTCTCCTCTATGTGACAGTGTGTTTCCTGTGTGTACCATCCTTCCTTCTCTCCTCTATGACAGTGTGTTTCCTGTGTGTACCGTCCTTCTCTCCTCTGTGACAGTGTGTTTCCTGTGTGTACCATCCTTCCTTCTCTCCTCCGTGACAGTGTGTTTCCTGCATGTACCATCCTTCTCTCCTCTTCTCTGTGACAGTGTGTTTCCTGTGTGTACCATCCTTCCTTCTCCTCTTTGACAGTGTGTTTCCTGTGTGTACCATCCTTCCTTCTCTCCTCTATGTGACAGTGTGTTTCCTGCGTGTACCACCCTTCCTTCTCTCCTCTGTGACAGTGTGTTTCCTGTGTGTACCATCCTTCTTTCTCTCCTCTGTGACAGTGTGTTTCCTGCGTGTACCATCCTTCCTTCTCTCCTCTATGACAGTGTGTTTCCTGCGTGTACCATCCTTCCTTCTCTCCTCTATGTGACAGTGTGTTTCCTGTGTGTACCATCCTTGCTTCTCTCCTCTGTGACAGTGTGTTTCCTGCGTGTACCATCCTTCCTTCTCTCCTCTATGTGACTGTGTTTCCTGTGTGTACCATCCTTCCTTCTATCCTCTGTGAGTGTGTTTCCTGCGTGTACCATCCTTCTCTCCTCTTCTCTGTGACAGTGTGTTTCCTGTGTGTACCATCCTTCCTTCTCTCCTCTGTATGACAGTGTGTTTCCTGCGTGTACCATCCTTCCTTCTCTCCTCTGTGACAGTGTGTTTCCTGTGTGTACCATCCTTCTTTCTCTCCTCTGTGACAGTGTGTTTCCTGTGTGTACCATCCTTCTTTCTCTCCTCTGTGACAGTGTGTTTCCTGTGTGTACCATCCTTCTCTCCTCTGCTATGTGACAGTGTGTTTCCTGTGTGTACCATCCTTCCTTCTCTCCTCTGTGACAGTGTGTTTCCTGTGTGTACCATCCTTCCCTCTCTCCTCTATGTGACCACCCTTTCTTCTCTCCTCTATATGACAGTGTGTTTCCTGTGTATACCATCCTTCCTTCTCTCCTCTATGTGACAGTGTGTTTCCTGTGTGTACCGTCCTTCTCTCCTCTGTGACAGTGTGTTTCCTGTGTGTACCATCCTTCCTTCTCTCCTCTGTGACAGTGTGTTTCCTGCGTGTACCATCCTTCTCTCCTCTTCTCTGTGACAGTGTGTTTCCTGTGTGTACCATCCTTCCTTCTCTCCTCTTTGACAGTGTGTTTCCTGTGTGTACCATCCTTCCTTCTCTCCTCTGTGTGACAGTGTGTTTCCTGCGTGTACCATCCTTCCTTCTCTCCTCTATGTGACAGTGTGTTTCCTGCGTGTACCATCCTTCCTTCTCTCCTCTGTGACAGTGTGTTTCCTGTGTGTACCATCCTTCTTTCTCTCCTCTGTGACAGTGTGCTTCCTGTGTGTACCATCTTTCTTTCTCTCCTCTGTGACAGTGTGTTTCCTGTGTGTACCATCCTTCTCTCCTCTTCTATGTGACAGTGTGTTTCCTGTGTGTACCATCCTTCCTTCTCTCCTCTGTGACAGTGTGTTTCCTGTGTGTACCATCCTTCCTTCTCTCCTCTATGTGACAGTGTGTTTCCTGCGTGTACCATCCTTCCTTCTCTCCTCTGTGACAGTGTGTTTCCTGTGTGTACCATCCTTCTTTCTCTCCTCTGTGACAGTGTGTTTCCTGTGTGTACCATCTTTCTTTCTCTCCTCTGTGACAGTGTGTTTCCTGTGTGTACCATCCCTTCTTCTCTCCTCTATGTGACGGTGTGTTTCCTGTGTGTACCATCCCTTCTTCTCTCCTCTATGTGACGGTGTGTATCCTGTGTGTACCGTCCTTCTTTCTCTCCTCTGTGACAGTGTGTTTCCTGTGTGTACCATCCCTTCTTCTCTCCTCTATGTGACAGTGTGTTTCCTGTGTGTACCATCCTTCTTTCTCTCCTCTGTGACAGTGTGTTTCCTGTGTGTACCATCCTTCTTTCTCTCCTCTGTGACAGTGTGTTTCCTGTGTGTACCATCCTTCCTTCTCTCCTCTGCGACAGTGTGTTTCCTGTGTGTACCATCCTTCCTTCTCTCCTCTGTGACAGTGTGTTTCCTGTGTACCATCCTTCCTTCTCTCCTCTGTGACAGTGTGTTTCCTGTGTGTACCATCCCTTCTTCTCTCCTCTATGTGACGGTGTGTATCCTGTGTGTACCGTCCTTTCTTCTCTCCTCTGTGTGACAGTGTGTTTCCTGCGTGTACCATCCTTCTTTCTCTCATCTGTAACAGTGTGTTTCCTGTGTGTACCATCCTTCTTTCTGTCCTCTGTGACAGTGTGTTTCCTGTGTGTACCATCCTTCTCTCCTCTTCTATGTGACAGTGTGTTTCCTGTGTGTACCATCCTTCCTTCTCTCCTCTGTGACAGTGTGTTTCCTGTGTGTACCATCCTTTCTTCTCTCCTCTGTGACAGTGTGTTTCCTGTGTGTACCGTCCTTTCTTCTCTTCTCTGTGTGACAGTGTGTTTCCTGTGTGTACCATCCTTCCTTCTCTCCTCTATGTGACAGTGTGTTTCCTGTGTGTACCATCCCTTCTTCTCTCCTCTGTGACAGTGTGTTTCCTGTGTGTACCATCCCTTCTTCTCTCCTCTATGTGACAGTGTGTTTCCTGTGTGTACCATCCCTTCTTCTCTTCTCTGTGACAGTGTGTTTCCTGTGTGTACCATCCCTTCTTCTCTCCTCTATGTGACAGTGTGTTTCCTGTGTGTACCATCCTTTTTTCTTTCCTCTGTGACAGTGTGTTTCCTGTGTGTACCATCCTTTCTCTCCTCTGTGACAGTGTGTTTCCTGTGTGTACCATCCTTCCTTCTCTCCTCTGCGACAGTGTGTTTCCTGTGTGTACCATCCTTCCTTCTCTCCTCTATGTGACAGTGTGTTTCCTGCGTGTACCATCCTTCCTTCTCTCCTCTATGTGACAGTGTGTTTCCTGTGTATACCATCCTTCCTTCTCTCCTCTATGTGACAGTGTGTTTCCTGTGTGTACCATCCTTCCTTCTCTCCTCTGTGACAGTGTGTTTCCTGTGTGTACCATCATTCCTTCTCTCCTCTGTGACAGTGTGTTTCCTGTGTATACCATCCTTCCTTCTCTCCTCTATGTGACAGTGTGTTTCCTGTGTATACCATCCTTCCTTCTCTCCTCTATGTGACAGTGTGTTTCCTGTGTGTACCATCCTTCCTTCTCTCCTCTATGTGACAGTGTGTTTCCTATGTATACCATCCTTCCTTCTCTCCTCTATGTGACAGTGTGTTTCCTGTGTGTACCATCCTTCCTTCTCTCCTCTATGTGACAGTGTGTTTCCTGTGTGTACCATCCTTCCTTCTCTCCTCTGTGACAGTGTGTATCCTGTGTGTATCATCCTTCCTTCTCTTCTCTGTGTGACGGTGTGTTTCCTGTGTGTACCATCCTTCCTTCTCTCCTCTGTGACAGTGTGTTTCCTGTGTGTACCATCCTTCCTTCTCTCCTCTGTGACAGTGTGTTTCCTGTGTGTACCATCATTCCTTCTCTCCTCTGTGACAGTGTGTTTCCTGTGTGTACCATCCTTCTTTCTCTCCTCTGTGACAGTGTGTTTCCTGTGTGTACCATCTTTCTTTACTCTCCTCTGTGACTGTGTTTCCTGTGTGTACCATCCTTCTCTCCTCTTCTATGTGACAGTGTGTTTCCTGTGTGTACCATCCTTCCTTCTCTCCTCTGTGACAGTATGTTTCCTGTGTGTACCATCCTTCCTTCTCTCCTCTGTGACAGTGTGTTTCCTGTGTGTACCATCCTTCCTTCTCTCCTCTATGTGACAGTGTGTTTCCTGTGTGTACCAACCCTTCTTCTCTCCTCTATGTGACGGTGTGTTTCCTGTGTGTACCATCCCTTCTCTCCTCTATGTGACGGTGTGTATCCTGTGTGTACCGTCCTTCTTTCTCTCCTCTGTGACAGTGTGTTTTCTGTGTGTACTATCCCTTCTTCTCTCCTCTATGTGACAGTGTGTTTCCTGTGTGTACCATCCTTCTTTCTCTCCTCTGTGACAGTGTGTTTCCTGTGTGTACCATCCCTTCTTCTCTCCTCTATGTGACGGTGTGTATCCTGTGTGTACCGTCCTTTCTTCTCTCCTCTGTGTGACAGTGTGTTTCCTGTGTGTACCATCCTTCCTTCTCTCCTATGTGACAGTGTGTTTCCTGTGTGTACCATCCTTCCTTCTCTCCTCTATGTGACAGTGTGTTTCCTGTGTGTACCATCCCTTCTTCTCTCCTCTATGTGACGGTGTGTATCCTGTGTGTACCGTCCTTTCTTCTCTCCTCTGTGTGACAGTGTGTTTCCTGTGTGTACCATCCTTCCTTCTCTCCTCTATGTGACAGTGTGTTTCCTGTGTGTACCATCCTTCTTTCTCTCATCTGTAACAGTGTGTTTCCTGTGTGTACCATCCTTCTTTCTCTCCTCTGTGACAGTGTGTTTCCTGTGTGTACCATCCTTCTCTCCTCTTCTATGTGACAGTGTGTTTCCTGTGTGTACCATCCTTCCTTCTCTCCTCTGTGACAGTGTGTTTCCTGTGTGTACCGTCCTTTCTTCTCTTCTCTGTGTGACAGTGTGTTTCCTGTGTGTACCATCCTTCCTTCTCTCCTCTATGTGACAGTGTGTTTCCTGTGTGTACCATCCCTTCTCTCCTCTATGTGACGGTGTGTTTCCTGTGTGTACCGTCCTTTCTTCTCTTCTCTGTGTGACAGTGTGTTTCCTGTGTGTACCATCCCTTCTTCTCTCCTCTGTGACAGTGTGTTTCCTGTGTGTACCATCCCTTCTTCTCTCCTCTATGTGACAGTGTGTTTCCTGTGTGTACCTTCCCTTCTTCTCTCCTCTGTGACAGTGTGTTTCCTGTGTGTACCTACCATCCTTCCTTCTCTCCTCTATGTGACAGTGTGTTTCCTGTGTGTACCATCCTTTTTTCTTTCCTCTGTGACAGTGTGTTTCCTGTGTGTACCATCCTTCTTTCTCTCCTCTGTGATAGTGTGTTTCCTGTGTGTACCATCCTTCCTTCTCTCCTCTGCGACAGTGTGTTTCCTGTGTGTACCATCCTTCCTTCTCTCCTCTGTGACAGTGTGTATCCTGTGTGTATCATCCTTCCTTCTCTTCTCTATGTGACGGTGTGTTTCCTGTGTGTACCATCCTTCCTTCTCTCCTCTGTGACAGTGTGTTTCCTGTGTGTACCATCCTTCCTTCTCTCCTCTGTGACAGTGTGTTTCCTGTGTGTACCATCCTTCCTCCTTTCCTCTGTGACAGTGTGTTTCCTGTGTGTACCATCCTTCCTTCTCTCCTCTGTGACAGTGTGTTTCCTGTGTGTACCATCCTTCCTTCTCTCCTCTATGTGACAGTGTGTTTCCTGTGTGTACCATCCTTCCTTCTCTCCTCTGTGACAGTGTGTTTCCTGTGTGTACCATCCTTCTTTCTCTCCTCTGTGACAGTGTGTTTCCTGTGTGTACCATCCTTCCTTCTCTCCTCTGTGACAGTGTGTTTCCTGTGTGTACCATCCTTCCTTCTCTCCTCTGTGACGGTGTGTTTCCTGTGTGTACCATCCTTCCTTCTCTCCTCTGTGACAGTGTGTTTCCTGTGTGTACCATCCTTCCTTCTCTCCTCTGTGACAGTGTGTTTCCTGTGTGTACCATCCCTTCTTCTCTCCTCTATGTGACAGTGTGTTTCCTTTGTGTACCATCCCTTCTTCTCTCCTCTGTGACAGTGTGTTTCCTGTGTGTACCATCCCTTCTTCTCTCCTCTATGTGACAGTGTGTTTCCTGTGTGTACCATCCCTTCTTCTCTTCTCTGTGACAGTGTGTTTCCTGTGTGTACCATCCCTTCTTCTCTCCTCTATGTGACAGTGTGTTTCCTGTGTGTACCATCCTTTTTTCTTTCCTCTGTGACAGTGTGTTTCCTGTGTGTACCATCCTTTCTCTCCTCTGTGACAGTGTGTTTCCTGTGTGTACCATCCTTCCTTCTCTCCTCTGCGACAGTGTGTTTCCTGTGTGTACCATCCTTCCTTCTCTCCTCTATGTGACAGTGTGTTTCCTGCGTGTACCATCCTTCCTTCTCTCCTCTATGTGACAGTGTGTTTCCTGTGTGTACCATCCTTCCTTCTCTCCTCTATGTGACAGTGTGTTTCCTATGTATACCATCCTTCCTTCTCTCCTCTATGTGACAGTGTGTTTCCTGTGTGTACCATCCTTCCTTCTCTCCTCTATGTGACAGTGTGTTTCCTGTGTGTACCATCCTTCCTTCTCTCCTCTGTGACAGTGTGTATCCTGTGTGTATCATCCTTCCTTCTCTTCTCTATGTGACGGTGTGTTTCCTGTGTGTACCATCCTTCCTTCTCTCCTCTGTGACAGTGTGTTTCCTGTGTGTACCATCCTTCCTTCTCTCCTCTGTGACAGTGTGTTTCCTGTGTGTACCATCATTCCTTCTCTCCTCTGTGACAGTGTGTTTCCTGTGTGTACCATCCTTCTTTCTCTCCTCTGTGACAGTGTGTTTCCTGTGTACCATCTTTCTTTCTCTCCTCTGTGACAGTGTGTTTCCTGTGTGTACCATCCTTCTCTCCTCTTCTATGTGACAGTGTGTTTCCTGTGTGTACCATCCTTCCTTCTCTCCTCTGTGACAGTATGTTTCCTGTGTGTACCATCCTTCCTTCTCTCCTCTGTGACAGTGTGTTTCCTGTGTGTACCATCCTTCCTTCTCTCCTCTATGTGACAGTGTGTTTCCTGTGTGTACCAACCCTTCTTCTCTCCTCTATGTGACGGTGTGTTTCCTGTGTGTACCATCCCTTCTCTCCTCTATGTGACGGTGTGTATCCTGTGTGTACCGTCCTTCTCTCCTCTGTGTGACAGTGTGTTTCCTGTGTGTACCATCCTTCCTTCTCTCCTATGTGACAGTGTGTTTCCTGTGTGTACCATCCTTCCTTCTCTCCTCTATGTGACAGTGTGTTTCCTGTGTGTACCATCCCTTCTTCTCTCCTCTATGTGACGGTGTGTATCCTGTGTGTACCGTCCTTTCTTCTCTCCTCTGTGTGACAGTGTGTTTCCTGTGTGTACCATCCTTCCTTCTCTCCTCTATGTGACAGTGTGTTTCCTGTGTGTACCATCCTTCTTTCTCTCATCTGTAACAGTGTGTTTCCTGTGTGTACCATCCTTCTTTCTCTCCTCTGTGACAGTGTGTTTCCTGTGTGTACCATCCTTCTCTCCTCTTCTATGTGACAGTGTGTTTCCTGTGTGTACCATCCTTCCTTCTCTCCTCTGTGACAGTGTGTTTCCTGTGTGTACCGTCCTTTCTTCTCTTCTCTGTGTGACAGTGTGTTTCCTGTGTGTACCATCCTTCCTTCTCTCCTCTATGTGACAGTGTGTTTCCTGTGTGTACCATCCCTTCTCTCCTCTATGTGACGGTGTGTTTCCTGTGTGTACCGTCCTTTCTTCTCTTCTCTGTGTGACAGTGTGTTTCCTGTGTGTACCATCCCTTCTTCTCTCCTCTGTGACAGTGTGTTTCCTGTGTGTACCATCCCTTCTTCTCTCCTCTATGTGACAGTGTGTTTCCTGTGTGTACCTTCCCTTCTTCTCTCCTCTGTGACAGTGTGTTTCCTGTGTGTACCATCCTTTTTTCTTTCCTCTGTGACAGTGTGTTTCCTGTGTGTACCATCCTTCTTTCTCTCCTCTGTGATAGTGTGTTTCCTGTGTGTACCATCCTTCCTTCTCTCCTCTGCGACAGTGTGTTTCCTGTGTGTACCATCCTTCCTTCTCTCCTCTGTGACAGTGTGTATCCTGTGTGTATCATCCTTCCTTCTCTTCTCTATGTGACGGTGTGTTTCCTGTGTGTACCATCCTTCCTTCTCTCCTCTGTGACAGTGTGTTTCCTGTGTGTACCATCCTTCCTTCTCTCCTCTGTGACAGTGTGTTTCCTGTGTGTACCATCCTTCCTCCTTTCCTCTGTGACAGTGTGTTTCCTGTGTGTACCATCCTTCCTTCTCTCCTCTGTGACAGTGTGTTTCCTGTGTGTACCATCCTTCCTTCTCTCCTCTATGTGACAGTGTGTTTCCTGTGTGTACCATCCTTCTTTCTCTCCTCTGTGACAGTGTGTTTCCTGTGTGTACCATCCTTCCTTCTCTCCTCTGTGACAGTGTGTTTCCTGTGTGTACCATCCTTCCTTCTCTCCTCTGTGACGGTGTGTTTCCTGTGTGTACCATCCTTCCTTCTCTCCTCTGTGACAGTGTGTTTCCTGTGTGTACCATCCTTCCTTCTCTCCTCTGTGACAGTGTGTTTCCTGTGTGTACCATCCCTTCTTCTCTCCTCTATGTGACGGTGTGTATCCTGTGTGTACCGTCCTTTCTTCTCTCCTCTGTGTGACAGTGTGTTTCCTGCGTGTACCATCCTTCTTTCTCTCATCTGTAACAGTGTGTTTCCTGTGTGTACCATCCTTATTTCTGTCCTCTGTGACAGTGTGTTTCCTGTGTGTACCATCCTCTCCTCTTCTATGTGACAGTGTGTTTCCTGTGTGTACCATCCTTCCTTCTCTCCTCTGTGACAGTGTGTTTCCTGTGTGTACCATCCTTTCTTCTCTCCTCTGTGACAGTGTGTTTCCTGTGTGTACCATCCTTCCTTCTCTCCTCTATGTGACAGTGTGTTTCCTGTGTGTACCAACCCTTCTTCTCTCCTCTATGTGACGGTGTGTTTCCTGTGTGTACCATCCCTTCTCTCCTCTATGTGACGGTGTGTATCCTGTGTGTACCGTCCTTCTTTCTCTCCTCTGTGACAGTGTGTTTCCTGTGTGTACCATCCTTCCTTCTCTCCTCTATGTGACAGTGTGTTTCCTGTGTGTACCATCCCTTCTTCTCTCCTCTATGTGACGGTGTGTATCCTGTGTGTACCGTCCTTTCTTCTCTCCTCTGTGTGACAGTGTGTTTCCTGTGTGTACCATCCTTCCTTCTCTCCTCTATGTGACAGTGTGTTTCCTGTGTGTACCATCCTTCTTTCTCTCATCTGTAACAGTGTGTTTCCTGTGTGTACCATCCTTCTTTCTCTCCTCTGTGACAGTGTGTTTCCTGTGTGTACCATCCTTCTCTCCTCTTCTATGTGACAGTGTGTTTCCTGTGTGTACCATCCTTCCTTCTCTCCTCTGTGACAGTGTGTTTCCTGTGTGTACCGTCCTTTCTTCTCTTCTCTGTGTGACAGTGTGTTTCCTGTGTGTACCATCCTTCCTTCTCTCCTCTATGTGACAGTGTGTTTCCTGTGTGTACCATCCCTTCTCTCCTCTATGTGACGGTGTGTTTCCTGTGTGTACCGTCCTTTCTTCTCTTCTCTGTGTGACAGTGTGTTTCCTGTGTGTACCATCCCTTCTTCTCTCCTCTGTGACAGTGTGTTTCCTGTGTGTACCATCCCTTCTTCTCTCCTCTGTGACAGTGTGTTTCCTGTGTGTACCTACCATCCTTCCTTCTCTCCTCTATGTGACAGTGTGTTTCCTGTGTGTACCATCCTTTTTTCTTTCCTCTGTGACAGTGTGTTTCCTGTGTGTACCATCCTTCTTTCTCTCCTCTGTGATAGTGTGTTTCCTGTGTGTACCATCCTTCCTTCTCTCCTCTGCGACAGTGTGTTTCCTGTGTGTACCATCCTTCCTTCTCTCCTCTGTGACAGTGTGTATCCTGTGTGTATCATCCTTCCTTCTCTTCTCTATGTGACGGTGTGTTTCCTGTGTGTACCATCCTTCCTTCTCTCCTCTGTGACAGTGTGTTTCCTGTGTGTACCATCCTTCCTTCTCTCCTCTGTGACAGTGTGTTTCCTGTGTGTACCATCCTTCCTCCTTTCCTCTGTGACAGTGTGTTTCCTGTGTGTACCATCCTTCCTTCTCTCCTCTGTGACAGTGTGTTTCCTGTGTGTACCATCCTTCTTTCTCTCCTCTGTGACAGTGTGTTTCCTGTGTGTACCATCCTTCCTTCTCTCCTCTGTGACAGTGTGTTTCCTGTGTGTACCATCCTTCCTTCTCTCCTCTGTGACGGTGTGTTTCCTGTGTGTACCATCCTTCCTTCTCTCCTCTGTGACAGTGTGTTTCCTGTGTGTACCATCCTTCCTTCTCTCCTCTGTGACAGTGTGTTTCCTGTGTGTACCATCCCTTCTCTCCTCTATGTGACAGTGTGTTTCCTTTGTGTACCATCCCTTCTTCTCTCCTCTGTGACAGTGTGTTTCCTGTGTGTACCATCCCTTCTTCTCTCCTCTATGTGACAGTGTGTTTCCTGTGTGTACCATCCCTTCTTCTCTTCTCTGTGACAGTGTGTTTCCTGTGTGTACCATCCCTTCTTCTCTCCTCTATGTGACAGTGTGTTTCCTGTGTGTACCATCCTTTTTTCTTTCCTCTGTGACAGTGTGTTTCCTGTGTGTACCATCCTTTCTCTCCTCTGTGACAGTGTGTTTCCTGTGTGTACCATCCTTCCTTCTCTCCTCTGCGACAGTGTGTTTCCTGTGTGTACCATCCTTCCTTCTCTCCTCTATGTGACAGTGTGTTTCCTGCGTGTACCATCCTTCCTTCTCTCCTCTATGTGACAGTGTGTTTCCTGTGTGTACCATCCTTCCTTCTCTCCTCTATGTGACAGTGTGTTTCCTATGTATACCATCCTTCCTTCTCTCCTCTATGTGACAGTGTGTTTCCTGTGTGTACCATCCTTCCTTCTCTCCTCTATGTGACAGTGTGTTTCCTGTGTGTACCATCCTTCCTTCTCTCCTCTGTGACAGTGTGTATCCTGTGTGTATCATCCTTCCTTCTCTTCTCTATGTGACGGTGTGTTTCCTGTGTGTACCATCCTTCCTTCTCTCCTCTGTGACAGTGTGTTTCCTGTGTGTACCATCCTTCCTTCTCTCCTCTGTGACAGTGTGTTTCCTGTGTGTACCATCATTCCTTCTCTCCTCTGTGACAGTGTGTTTCCTGTGTGTACCATCCTTCTTTCTCTCCTCTGTGACAGTGTGTTTCCTGTGTACCATCTTTCTTTCTCTCCTCTGTGACAGTGTGTTTCCTGTGTGTACCATCCTTCTCTCCTCTTCTATGTGACAGTGTGTTTCCTGTGTGTACCATCCTTCCTTCTCTCCTCTGTGACAGTATGTTTCCTGTGTGTACCATCCTTCCTTCTCTCCTCTGTGACAGTGTGTTTCCTGTGTGTACCATCCTTCCTTCTCTCCTCTATGTGACAGTGTGTTTCCTGTGTGTACCAACCCTTCTTCTCTCCTCTATGTGACGGTGTGTTTCCTGTGTGTACCATCCCTTCTCTCCTCTATGTGACGGTGTGTATCCTGTGTGTACCGTCCTTCTCTCCTCTGTGTGACAGTGTGTTTCCTGTGTGTACCATCCTTCCTTCTCTCCTATGTGACAGTGTGTTTCCTGTGTGTACCATCCTTCCTTCTCTCCTCTATGTGACAGTGTGTTTCCTGTGTGTACCATCCTTCCTTCTCTCCTATGTGACAGTGTGTTTCCTGTGTGTACCATCCCTTCTTCTCTCCTCTATGTGACGGTGTGTATCCTGTGTGTACCGTCCTTTCTTCTCTCCTCTGTGTGACAGTGTGTTTCCTGTGTGTACCATCCTTCCTTCTCTCCTCTATGTGACAGTGTGTTTCCTGTGTGTACCATCCTTCTTTCTCTCATCTGTAACAGTGTGTTTCCTGTGTGTACCATCCTTCTTTCTCTCCTCTGTGACAGTGTGTTTCCTGTGTGTACCATCCTTCTCTCCTCTTCTATGTGACAGTGTGTTTCCTGTGTGTACCATCCTTCCTTCTCTCCTCTGTGACAGTGTGTTTCCTGTGTGTACCGTCCTTTCTTCTCTTCTCTGTGTGACAGTGTGTTTCCTGTGTGTACCATCCTTCCTTCTCTCCTCTATGTGACAGTGTGTTTCCTGTGTGTACCATCCCTTCTCTCCTCTATGTGACGGTGTGTTTCCTGTGTGTACCGTCCTTTCTTCTCTTCTCTGTGTGACAGTGTGTTTCCTGTGTGTACCATCCCTTCTTCTCTCCTCTGTGACAGTGTGTTTCCTGTGTGTACCATCCCTTCTTCTCTCCTCTATGTGACAGTGTGTTTCCTGTGTGTACCTTCCCTTCTTCTCTCCTCTGTGACAGTGTGTTTCCTGTGTGTACCATCCTTTTTTCTTTCCTCTGTGACAGTGTGTTTCCTGTGTGTACCATCCTTCTTTCTCTCCTCTGTGATAGTGTGTTTCCTGTGTGTACCATCCTTCCTTCTCTCCTCTGCGACAGTGTGTTTCCTGTGTGTACCATCCTTCCTTCTCTCCTCTGTGACAGTGTGTATCCTGTGTGTATCATCCTTCCTTCTCTTCTCTATGTGACGGTGTGTTTCCTGTGTGTACCATCCTTCCTTCTCTCCTCTGTGACAGTGTGTTTCCTGTGTGTACCATCCTTCCTTCTCTCCTCTGTGACAGTGTGTTTCCTGTGTGTACCATCCTTCCTCCTTTCCTCTGTGACAGTGTGTTTCCTGTGTGTACCATCCTTCCTTCTCTCCTCTGTGACAGTGTGTTTCCTGTGTGTACCATCCTTCCTTCTCTCCTCTATGTGACAGTGTGTTTCCTGTGTGTACCATCCTTCTTTCTCTCCTCTGTGACAGTGTGTTTCCTGTGTGTACCATCCTTCCTTCTCTCCTCTGTGACAGTGTATTTCCTGTGTGTACCATCCTTCCTTCTCTCCTCTGTGACGGTGTGTTTCCTGTGTGTACCATCCTTCCTTCTCTCCTCTGTGACAGTGTGTTTCCTGTGTGTACCATCCTTCCTTCTCTCCTCTGTGACAGTGTGTTTCCTGTGTGTACCATCCCTTCTTCTCTCCTCTATGTGACGGTGTGTATCCTGTGTGTACCGTCCTTTCTTCTCTCCTCTGTGTGACAGTGTGTTTCCTGCGTGTACCATCCTTCTTTCTCTCATCTGTAACAGTGTGTTTCCTGTGTGTACCATCCTTATTTCTGTCCTCTGTGACAGTGTGTTTCCTGTGTGTACCATCCTCTCCTCTTCTATGTGACAGTGTGTTTCCTGTGTGTACCATCCTTCCTTCTCTCCTCTGTGACAGTGTGTTTCCTGTGTGTACCATCCTTTCTTCTCTCCTCTGTGACAGTGTGTTTCCTGTGTGTACCGTCCTTTCTTCTCTTCTCTGTGTGACAGTGTGTTTCCTGTGTGTACCATCCTTCCTTCTCTCCTCTATGTGACAGTGTGTTTCCTGTGTGTACCATCCCTTCTTCTCTCCTCTATGTGACGGTGTGTTTCCTGTGTGTACCATCCTTTCTTCTCTCCTCTGTGTGACAGTGTGTTTCCTGTGTGTACCATCCTTCCTTCTCTCCTCTGTGACAGTGTGTTTCCTGTGTGTACCATCCTTCTTTCTCTCCTCTGTGACAGTGTGTTTCCTGTGTGTACCATCCTTCCTTCTCTCCTCTGTGACAGTGTGTTTCCTGTGTGTACCATCCTTCCTTCTCTCCTCTGTGACGGTGTGTTTCCTGTGTGTACCATCCTTCCTTCTCTCCTCTGTGACAGTGTGTTTCCTGTGTGTACCATCCTTCCTTCTCTCCTCTGTGACAGTGTGTTTCCTGTGTGTACCATCCCTTCTTCTCTCCTCTATGTGACAGTGTGTTTCCTTTGTGTACCATCCCTTCTTCTCTCCTCTGTGACAGTGTGTTTCCTGTGTGTACCATCCCTTCTTCTCTCCTCTATGTGACAGTGTGTTTCCTGTGTGTACCATCCCTTCTTCTCTTCTCTGTGACAGTGTGTTTCCTGTGTGTACCATCCCTTCTTCTCTCCTCTATGTGACAGTGTGTTTCCTGTGTGTACCATCCTTTTTTCTTTCCTCTGTGACAGTGTGTTTCCTGTGTGTACCATCCTTTCTCTCCTCTGTGACAGTGTGTTTCCTGTGTGTACCATCCTTCCTTCTCTCCTCTGCGACAGTGTGTTTCCTGTGTGTACCATCCTTCCTTCTCTCCTCTATGTGACAGTGTGTTTCCTGCGTGTACCATCCTTCCTTCTCTCCTCTATGTGACAGTGTGTTTCTTGTGTGTACCATCCTTCCTTCTCTCCTCTATGTGACAGTGTGTTTCCTATGTATACCATCCTTCCTTCTCTCCTCTATGTGACAGTGTGTTTCCTGTGTGTACCATCCTTCCTTCTCTCCTCTATGTGACAGTGTGTTTCCTGTGTGTACCATCCTTCCTTCTCTCCTCTGACAGTGTGTATCCTGTGTGTATCATCCTTCCTTCTCTTCTCTATGTGACGGTGTGTTTCCTGTGTGTACCATCCTTCCTTCTCTCCTCTGTGACAGTGTGTTTCCTGTGTGTACCATCCTTCCTTCTCTCCTCTGTGACAGTGTGTTTCCTGTGTGTACCATCATTCCTTCTCTCCTCTGTGACAGTGTGTTTCCTGTGTGTACCATCCTTCTTTCTCTCCTCTGTGACAGTGTGTTTCCTGTGTACCATCTTTCTTTCTCTCCTCTGTGACAGTGTGTTTCCTGTGTGTACCATCCTTCTCTCCTCTTCTATGTGACAGTGTGTTTCCTGTGTGTACCATCCTTCCTTCTCTCCTCTGTGACAGTATGTTTCCTGTGTGTACCATCCTTCCTTCTCTCCTCTGTGACAGTGTGTTTCCTGTGTGTACCATCCTTCCTTCTCTCCTCTATGTGACAGTGTGTTTCCTGTGTGTACCAACCCTTCTTCTCTCCTCTATGTGACGGTGTGTTTCCTGTGTGTACCATCCCCTCTCTCCTCTATGTGACGGTGTGTATCCTGTGTGTACCGTCCTTCTCTCCTCTGTGTGACAGTGTGTTTCCTGTGTGTACCATCCTTCCTTCTCTCCTATGTGACAGTGTGTTTCCTGTGTGTACCATCCTTCCTTCTCTCCTCTATGTGACAGTGTGTTTCCTGTGTGTACCATCCCTTCTTCTCTCCTCTATGTGACGGTGTGTATCCTGTGTGTACCGTCCTTTCTTCTCTCCTCTGTGTGACAGTGTGTTTCCTGTGTGTACCATCCTTCCTTCTCTCCTCTATGTGACAGTGTGTTTCCTGTGTGTACCATCCTTCTTTCTCTCATCTGTAACAGTGTGTTTCCTGTGTGTACCATCCTTCTTTCTCTCCTCTGTGACAGTGTGTTTCCTGTGTGTACCATCCTTCTCTCCTCTTCTATGTGACAGTGTGTTTCCTGTGTGTACCATCCTTCCTTCTCTCCTCTGTGACAGTGTGTTTCCTGTGTGTACCGTCCTTTCTTCTCTTCTCTGTGTGACAGTGTGTTTCCTGTGTGTACCATCCCTTCTTCTCTCCTCTGTGACAGTGTGTTTCCTGTGTGTACCATCCCTTCTTCTCTCCTCTATGTGACAGTGTGTTTCCTGTGTGTACCTTCCCTTCTTCTCTCCTCTGTGACAGTGTGTTTCCTGTGTGTACCATCCTTTTTTCTTTCCTCTGTGACAGTGTGTTTCCTGTGTGTACCATCCTTCTTTCTCTCCTCTGTGATAGTGTGTTTCCTGTGTGTACCATCCTTCCTTCTCTCCTCTGCGACAGTGTGTTTCCTGTGTGTACCATCCTTCCTTCTCTCCTCTGTGACAGTGTGTATCCTGTGTGTATCATCCTTCCTTCTCTTCTCTATGTGACGGTGTGTTTCCTGTGTGTACCATCCTTCCTTCTCTCCTCTGTGACAGTGTGTTTCCTGTGTGTACCATCCTTCCTTCTCTCCTCTGTGACAGTGTGTTTCCTGTGTGTACCATCCTTCCTCCTTTCCTCTGTGACAGTGTGTTTCCTGTGTGTACCATCCTTCCTTCTCTCCTCTGTGACAGTGTGTTTCCTGTGTGTACCATCCTTCCTTCTCTCCTCTATGTGACAGTGTGTTTCCTGTGTGTACCATCCTTCTTTCTCTCCTCTGTGACAGTGTGTTTCCTGTGTGTACCATCCTTCCTTCTCTCCTCTGTGACAGTGTGTTTCCTGTGTGTACCATCCTTCCTTCTCTCCTCTGTGACGGTGTGTTTCCTGTGTGTACCATCCTTCCTTCTCTCCTCTGTGACAGTGTGTTTCCTGTGTGTACCATCCTTCCTTCTCTCCTCTGTGACAGTGTGTTTCCTGTGTGTACCATCCCTTCTTCTCTCCTCTATGTGACGGTGTGTATCCTGTGTATACCGTCCTTTCTTCTCTCCTCTGTGTGACAGTGTGTTTCCTGCGTGTACCATCCTTCTTTCTCTCATCTGTAACAGTGTGTTTCCTGTGTGTACCATCCTTATTTCTGTCCTCTGTGACAGTGTGTTTCCTGTGTGTACCATCCTCTCCTCTTCTATGTGACAGTGTGTTTCCTGTGTGTACCATCCTTCCTTCTCTCCTCTGTGACAGTGTGTTTCCTGTGTGTACCATCCTTTCTTCTCTCCTCTGTGACAGTGTGTTTCCTGTGTGTACCGTCCTTTCTTCTCTTCTCTGTGTGACAGTGTGTTTCCTGTGTGTACCATCCTTCCTTCTCTCCTCTATGTGACAGTGTGTTTCCTGTGTGTACCATCCCTTCTTCTCTCCTCTATGTGACGGTGTGTTTCCTGTGTGTACCATCCTTTCTTCTCTCCTCTGTGTGACAGTGTGTTTCCTGTGTGTACCATCCCTTCTTCTCTCCTCTGTGACAGTGTGTTTCCTGTGTGTACCATCCTTCTTTCTCTCCTCTGTGACAGTGTGTTTCCTGTGTGTACCATCCTTCTTTCTCTCCTCTGTGACAGTGTGTTTCCTGTGTGTACCATCCTTCCTTCTCTCCTCTGCGACAGTGTGTTTCCTGTGTGTACCATCCTTCCTTCTCTCCTCTGTGACAGTGTGTTTCCTGTGTGTACCATCCTTCCTTCTCTCCTCTGTGACAGTGTGTTTCCTGTGTGTACCATCCCTTCTTCTCTCCTCTATGTGACGGTGTGTATCCTGTGTGTACCGTCCTTCTCTCCTCTGTATGACGGTGTGTTTCCTGCGTGTACCATCCTTCTTTCTCTCATCTGTAACAGTGTGTTTCCTGTGTGTACCATCCTTCTTTCTGTCCTCTGTGACAGTGTGTTTCCTGTGTGTACCATCCTTCTCTCCTCTTCTATGTGACAGTGTGTTTCCTGTGTGTACCATCCTTCCTTCTCTCCTCTGTGACAGTGTGTTTCCTGTGTGTACCATCCTTTCTTCTCTCCTCTGTGACAGTGTGTTTCCTGTGTGTACCGTCCTTTCTTCTCTTCTCTGTGTGACAGTGTGTTTCCTGTGTGTACCATCCTTCCTTCTCTCCTCTATGTGACAGTGTGTTTCCTGTGTGTACCATCCCTTCTTCTCTCCTCTATGTGACAGTGTGTTTCCTGTGTGTACCATCCCTTCTTCTCTCCTCTGTGACAGTGTGTTTCCTGTGTGTACCATCCCTTCTTCTCTCCTCTATGTGACAGTGTGTTTCCTGTGTGTACCATCCCTTCTTCTCTCCTCTGTGACAGTGTGTTTCCTGTGTGTACCATCCCTTCTTCTCTCCTCTATGTGACAGTGTGTTTCCTGTGTGTACCATCCCTTCTTCTCTTCTCTGTGACAGTGTGTTTCCTGTGTGTACCATCCCTTCTTCTCTCCTCTATGTGACAGTGTGTTTCCTGTGTGTACCATCCTTTTTTCTTTCCTCTGTGACAGTGTGTTTCCTGTGTGTACCATCCTTTCTCTCCTCTGTGACAGTGTGTTTCCTGTGTGTACCATCCTTCCTTCTCTCCTCTGCGACAGTGTGTTTCCTGTGTGTACCATCCTTCCTTCTCTCCTCTATGTGACAGTGTGTTTCCTGCGTGTACCATCCTTCCTTCTCTCCTCTATGTGACAGTGTGTTTCCTGTGTATACCATCCTTCCTTCTCTCCTCTATGTGACAGTGTGTTTCCTGCGTGTACCATCCTTCCTTCTCTCCTCTATGTGACAGTGTGTTTCCTGTGTGTACCATCCTTCCTTCTCTCCTCTGTGACAGTGTGTTTCCTGTGTGTACCATCATTCCTTCTCTCCTCTGTGACAGTGTGTTTCCTGTGTATACCATCCTTCCTTCTCTCCTCTATGTGACAGTGTGTTTCCTGTGTATACCATCCTTCCTTCTCTCCTCTATGTGACAGTGTGTTTCCTGTGTGTACCATCCTTCCTTCTCTCCTCTATGTGACAGTGTGTTTCCTATGTATACCATCCTTCCTTCTCTCCTCTATGTGACAGTGTGTTTCCTGTGTGTACCATCCTTCCTTCTCTCCTCTATGTGACAGTGTGTTTCCTGTGTGTACCATCCTTCCTTCTCTCCTCTGTGACAGTGTGTATCCTGTGTGTATCATCCTTCCTTCTCTTCTCTGTGTGACGGTGTGTTTCCTGTGTGTACCATCCTTCCTTCTCTCCTCTGTGACAGTGTGTTTCCTGTGTGTACCATCCTTCCTTCTCTCCTCTGTGACAGTGTGTTTCCTGTGTGTACCATCATTCCTTCTCTCCTCTGTGACAGTGTGTTTCCTGTGTGTACCATCCTTCTTTCTCTCCTCTGTGACAGTGTGTTTCCTGTGTGTACCATCTTTCTTTCTCTCCTCTGTGACAGTGTGTTTCCTGTGTGTACCATCCTTCTCTCCTCTTCTATGTGACAGTGTGTTTCCTGTGTGTACCATCCTTCCTTCTCTCCTCTGTGACAGTATGTTTCCTGTGTGTACCATCCTTCCTTCTCTCCTCTGTGACAGTGTGTTTCCTGTGTGTACCATCCTTCCTTCTCTCCTCTATGTGACAGTGTGTTTCCTGTGTGTACCAACCCTTCTTCTCTCCTCTATGTGACGGTGTGTTTCCTGTGTGTACCATCCCTTCTCTCCTCTATGTGACGGTGTGTATCCTGTGTGTACCGTCCTTCTTTCTCTCCTCTGTGACAGTGTGTTTCCTGTGTGTACTATCCCTTCTCTCCTCTATGTGACAGTGTGTTTCCTGTGTGTACCATCCTTCTTTCTCTCCTCTGTGACAGTGTGTTTCCTGTGTGTACCATCCCTTCTTCTCTCCTCTATGTGACGGTGTGTATCCTGTGTGTACCGTCCTTTCTTCTCTCCTCTGTGTGACAGTGTGTTTCCTGTGTGTACCATCCTTCCTTCTCTCCTATGTGACAGTGTGTTTCCTGTGTGTACCATCCTTTCTTCTCTTCTCTATGTGACAGTGTGTTTCCTGTGTGTACCATCCCTTCTTCTCTCCTCTATGTGACGGTGTGTATCCTGTGTGTACCGTCCTTTCTTCTCTCCTCTGTGTGACAGTGTGTTTCCTGTGTGTACCATCCTTCCTTCTCTCCTCTATGTGACAGTGTGTTTCCTGTGTGTACCATCCTTCTTTCTCTCATCTGTAACAGTGTGTTTCCTGTGTGTACCATCCTTCTTTCTCTCCTCTGTGACAGTGTGTTTCCTGTGTGTACCATCCTTCTCTCCTCTTCTATGTGACAGTGTGTTTCCTGTGTGTACCATCCTTCCTTCTCTCCTCTGTGACAGTGTGTTTCCTGTGTGTACCGTCCTTTCTTCTCTTCTCTGTGTGACAGTGTGTTTCCTGTGTGTACCATCCTTCCTTCTCTCCTCTATGTGACAGTGTGTTTCCTGTGTGTACCATCCCTTCTCTCCTCTATGTGACGGTGTGTTTCCTGTGTGTACCGTCCTTTCTTCTCTTCTCTGTGTGACAGTGTGTTTCCTGTGTGTACCATCCCTTCTTCTCTCCTCTGTGACAGTGTGTTTCCTGTGTGTACCATCCCTTCTTCTCTCCTCTATGTGACAGTGTGTTTCCTGTGTGTACCTTCCCTTCTTCTCTCCTCTGTGACAGTGTGTTTCCTGTGTGTACCTACCATCCTTCCTTCTCTCCTCTATGTGACAGTGTGTTTCCTGTGTGTACCATCCTTTTTTCTTTCCTCTGTGACAGTGTGTTTCCTGTGTGTACCATCCTTCTTTCTCTCCTCTGTGATAGTGTGTTTCCTGTGTGTACCATCCTTCCTTCTCTCCTCTGCGACAGTGTGTTTCCTGTGTGTACCATCCTTCCTTCTCTCCTCTGTGACAGTGTGTATCCTGTGTGTATCATCCTTCCTTCTCTTCTCTATGTGACGGTGTGTTTCCTGTGTGTACCATCCTTCCTTCTCTCCTCTGTGACAGTGTGTTTCCTGTGTGTACCATCCTTCCTTCTCTCCTCTGTGACAGTGTGTTTCCTGTGTGTACCATCCTTCCTCCTTTCCTCTGTGACAGTGTGTTTCCTGTGTGTACCATCCTTCCTTCTCTCCTCTGTGACAGTGTGTTTCCTGTGTGTACCATCCTTCCTTCTCTCCTCTATGTGACAGTGTGTTTCCTGTGTGTACCATCCTTCCTTCTCTCCTCTGTGACAGTGTGTTTCCTGTGTGTACCATCCTTCTTTCTCTCCTCTGTGACAGTGTGTTTCCTGTGTGTACCATCCTTCCTTCTCTCCTCTGTGACAGTGTGTTTCCTGTGTGTACCATCCTTCCTTCTCTCCTCTGTGACGGTGTGTTTCCTGTGTGTACCATCCTTCCTTCTCTCCTCTGTGACAGTGTGTTTCCTGTGTGTACCATCCTTCCTTCTCTCCTCTGTGACAGTGTGTTTCCTGTGTGTACCATCCCTTCTTCTCTCCTCTATGTGACAGTGTGTTTCCTTTGTGTACCATCCCTTCTTCTCTCCTCTGTGACAGTGTGTTTCCTGTGTGTACCATCCCTTCTTCTCTCCTCTATGTGACAGTGTGTTTCCTGTGTGTACCATCCCTTCTTCTCTTCTCTGTGACAGTGTGTTTCCTGTGTGTACCATCCCTTCTTCTCTCCTCTATGTGACAGTGTGTTTCCTGTGTGTACCATCCTTTTTTCTTTCCTCTGTGACAGTGTGTTTCCTGTGTGTACCATCCTTTCTCTCCTCTGTGACAGTGTGTTTCCTGTGTGTACCATCCTTCCTTCTCTCCTCTGCGACAGTGTGTTTCCTGTGTGTACCATCCTTCCTTCTCTCCTCTATGTGACAGTGTGTTTCCTGCGTGTACCATCCTTCCTTCTCTCCTCTATGTGACAGTGTGTTTCCTGTGTATACCATCCTTCCTTCTCTCCTCTATGTGACAGTGTGTTTCCTGTGTGTACCATCCTTCCTTCTCTCCTCTGTGACAGTGTGTTTCCTGTGTGTACCATCATTCCTTCTCTCCTCTGTGACAGTGTGTTTCCTGTGTATACCATCCTTCCTTCTCTCCTCTATGTGACAGTGTGTTTCCTGTGTATACCATCCTTCCTTCTCTCCTCTATGTGACAGTGTGTTTCCTGTGTGTACCATCCTTCCTTCTCTCCTCTATGTGACAGTGTGTTTCCTATGTATACCATCCTTCCTTCTCTCCTCTATGTGACAGTGTGTTTCCTGTGTGTACCATCCTTCCTTCTCTCCTCTATGTGACAGTGTGTTTCCTGTGTGTACCATCCTTCCTTCTCTCCTCTGTGACAGTGTGTATCCTGTGTGTATCATCCTTCCTTCTCTTATCTATGTGACGGTGTGTTTCCTGTGTGTACCATCCTTCCTTCTCTCCTCTGTGACAGTGTGTTTCCTGTGTGTACCATCCTTCCTTCTCTCCTCTGTGACAGTGTGTTTCCTGTGTGTACCATCATTCCTTCTCTCCTCTGTGACAGTGTGTTTCCTGTGTGTACCATCCTTCTTTCTCTCCTCTGTGACAGTGTGTTTCCTGTGTACCATCTTTCTTTCTCTCCTCTGTGACAGTGTGTTTCCTGTGTGTACCATCCTTCTCTCCTCTTCTATGTGACAGTGTGTTTCCTGTGTGTACCATCCTTCCTTCTCTCCTCTGTGACAGTATGTTTCCTGTGTGTACCATCCTTCCTTCTCTCCTCTGTGACAGTGTGTTTCCTGTGTGTACCATCCTTCCTTCTCTCCTCTATGTGACAGTGTGTTTCCTGTGTGTACCAACCCTTCTTCTCTCCTCTATGTGACGGTGTGTTTCCTGTGTGTACCATCCCTTCTCTCCTCTATGTGACAGTGTGTTTCCTGTGTGTACTATCCCTTCTTCTCTCCTCTATGTGACAGTGTGTTTCCTGTGTGTACCATCCTTCTTTCTCTCCTCTGTGACAGTGTGTTTCCTGTGTGTACCATCCCTTCTTCTCTCCTCTATGTGACGGTGTGTATCCTGTGTGTACCGTCCTTCTCTCCTCTGTGTGACGGTGTGTATCCTGTGTGTACCGTCCTTCTCTCCTCTGTGTGACAGTGTGTTTCCTGTGTGTACCATCCTTCCTTCTCTCCTATGTGACAGTGTGTTTCCTGTGTGTACCATCCTTCCTTCTCTCCTCTATGTGACAGTGTGTTTCCTGTGTGTACCATCCCTTCTTCTCTCCTCTATGTGACGGTGTGTATCCTGTGTGTACCGTCCTTTCTTCTCTCCTCTGTGTGACAGTGTGTTTCCTGTGTGTACCATCCTTCCTTCTCTCCTCTATGTGACAGTGTGTTTCCTGTGTGTACCATCCTTCTTTCTCTCATCTGTAACAGTGTGTTTCCTGTGTGTACCATCCTTCTTTCTCTCCTCTGTGACAGTGTGTTTCCTGTGTGTACCATCCTTCTCTCCTCTTCTATGTGACAGTGTGTTTCCTGTGTGTACCATCCTTCCTTCTCTCCTCTGTGACAGTGTGTTTCCTGTGTGTACCGTCCTTTCTTCTCTTCTCTGTGTGACAGTGTGTTTCCTGTGTGTACCATCCTTCCTTCTCTCCTCTATGTGACAGTGTGTTTCCTGTGTGTACCATCCCTTCTCTCCTCTATGTGACGGTGTGTTTCCTGTGTGTACCGTCCTTTCTTCTCTGTGTGACAGTGTGTTTCCTGTGTGTACCATCCCTTCTTCTCTCCTCTGTGACAGTGTGTTTCCTGTGTGTACCATCCCTTCTTCTCTCCTCTATGTGACAGTGTGTTTCCTGTGTGTACCTTCCCTTCTTCTCTCCTCTGTGACAGTGTGTTTCCTGTGTGTACCATCCTTTTTTCTTTCCTCTGTGACAGTGTGTTTCCTGTGTGTACCATCCTTCTTTCTCTCCTCTGTGATAGTGTGTTTCCTGTGTGTACCATCCTTCCTTCTCTCCTCTGCGACAGTGTGTTTCCTGTGTGTACCATCCTTCCTTCTCTCCTCTGTGACAGTGTGTATCCTGTGTGTATCATCCTTCCTTCTCTTCTCTATGTGACGGTGTGTTTCCTGTGTGTACCATCCTTCCTTCTCTCCTCTGTGACAGTGTGTTTCCTGTGTGTACCATCCTTCCTTCTCTCCTCTGTGACAGTGTGTTTCCTGTGTGTACCATCCTTCCTCCTTTCCTCTGTGACAGTGTGTTTCCTGTGTGTACCATCCTTCCTTCTCTCCTCTGTGACAGTGTGTTTCCTGTGTGTACCATCCTTCCAACTCTCCTCTATGTGACAGTGTGTTTCCTGTGTGTACCATCCTTCCTTCTCTCCTCTGTGACAGTGTGTTTCCTGTGTGTACCATCCTTCTTTCTCTCCTCTGTGACAGTGTGTTTCCTGTGTGTACCATCCTTCCTTCTCTCCTCTGTGACAGTGTGTTTCCTGTGTGTACCATCCTTCCTTCTCTCCTCTGTGACGGTGTGTTTCCTGTGTGTACCATCCTTCCTTCTCTCCTCTGTGACAGTGTGTTTCCTGTGTGTACCATCCTTCCTTCTCTCCTCTGTGACAGTGTGTTTCCTGTGTGTACCATCCCTTCTTCTCTCCTCTATGTGACGGTGTGTATCCTGTGTGTACCGTCCTTTCTTCTCTCCTCTGTGTGACAGTGTGTTTCCTGCGTGTACCATCCTTCTTTCATCTGTAACAGTGTGTTTCCTGTGTGTACCATCCTTATTTCTGTCCTCTGTGACAGTGTTTCCTGTGTGTACCATCCTCTCCTCTTCTATGTGACAGTGTGTTTCCTGTGTGTACCATCCTTCCTTCTCTCCTCTGTGACAGTGTGTTTCCTGTGTGTACCATCCTTTCTTCTCTCCTCTGTGACAGTGTGTTTCCTGTGTGTACCGTCCTTTCTTCTCTTCTCTGTGTGACAGTGTGTTTCCTGTGTGTACCATCCTTCCTTCTCTCCTCTATGTGACAGTGTGTTTCCTGTGTGTACCATCCCTTCTTCTCTCCTCTATGTGACGGTGTGTTTCCTGTGTGTACCGTCCTTTCTTCTCTCCTCTGTGTGACAGTGTGTTTCCTGTGTGTACCGTCCCTTCTTCTCTCCTCTGTGACAGTGTGTTTCCTGTGTGTACCATCCCTTCTTCTCTCCTCTATGTGACAGTGTGTTTCCTGTGTGTACCATCCCTTCTTCTCTCCTCTGTGACAGTGTGTTTCCTGTGTGTACCATCCCTTCTCTCCTCTATGTGACAGTGTGTTTCCTGTGTGTACCTACCATCCTTCCTTCTCTCCTCTATGTGACAGTGTGTTTCCTGTGTGTACCATCCTTTTTTCTCTCCTCTATGTGACAGTGTGTTTCCTGTGTGTACCATCCCTTCTTCTCTTCTCTGTGACAGTGTGTTTCCTGTGTGTACCATCCCTTCTTCTCTCCTCTATGTGACAGTGTGTTTCCTGTGTGTACCATCCTTTTTTCTTTCCTCTGTGACGGTGTGTTTCCTGTGTGTACCATCCTTTCTCTCCTCTGTGACAGTGTGTTTCCTGTGTGTACCATCCTTCCTTCTCTCCTCTGCGACAGTGTGTTTCCTGTGTGTACCATCATTCCTTCTCTCCTCTGTGACAGTGTGTTTCCTGTGTATACCATCCTTCCTTCTCTCCTCTATGTGACAGTGTGTTTCCTGTGTGTACCATCCTTCCTTCTCTCCTCTGTGACAGTGTGTTTCCTGTGTGTACCATCATTCCTTCTCTCCTCTGTGACAGTGTGTTTCCTGTGTATACCATCCTTCCTTCTCTCCTCTATGTGACAGTGTGTTTCCTGTGTATACCATTCTTCCTTCTCTCCTCTATGTGACAGTGTGTCTCCTGTGTGTACCATCCTTCCTTCTCTCCTCTATGTGACAGTGTGTTTCCTATGTATACCATCCTTCCTTCTCTCCTCTATGTGACAGTGTGTTTCCTGTGTGTACCATCCTTCCTTCTCTCCTCTATGTGACAGTGTGTTTCCTGTGTGTACCATCCTTCCTTCTCTCCTCTGTGACAGTGTGTATCCTGTGTGTATCATCCTTCCTTCTCTTCTCTATGTGACGGTGTGTTTCCTGTGTGTACCATCCTTCCTTCTCTCCTCTGTGACAGTGTGTTTCCTGTGTGTACCATCCTTCCTTCTCTCCTCTGTGACAGTGTGTTTCCTGTGTGTACCATCATTCCTTCTCTCCTCTGTGACAGTGTGTTTCCTGTGTGTACCATCCTTCTTTCTCTCCTCTGTGACAGTGTGTTTCCTGTGTGTACCATCTTTCTTTCTCTCCTCTGTGACAGTGTGTTTCCTGTGTGTACCATCCTTCTCTCCTCTTCTATGTGACAGTGTGTTTCCTGTGTGTACCATCCTTCCTTCTCTCCTCTGTGACAGTGTGTTTCCTGTGTGTACCATCCTTCCTTCTCTCCTCTATGTGACAGTGTGTTTCCTGTGTGTACCATCCCTTCTTCTCTCCTCTATGTGACGTTGTGTTTCCTGTGTGTACCATCCCTTCTTCTCTCCTCTATGTGACGGTGTGTATCCTGTGTGTACCGTCCTTCTTTCTCTCCTCTGTGACAGTGTGTTTCCTGTGTGTACTATCCCTTCTTCTCTCCTCTATGTGACAGTGTGTTTCCTGTGTGTACCATCCTTCTTTCTCTCCTCTGTGACAGTGTGTTTCCTGTGTGTACCATCCTTCTTTCTCTCCTCTGTGACAGTGTGTTTCCTGTGTGTGCCATCCTTCCTTCTCTCCTCTGCGACAGTGTGTTTCCTGTGTGTACCATCCTTCCTTCTCTCCTATGTGACAGTGTGTTTCCTGTGTGTACCATCCTTCCTTCTCTCCTCTATGTGACAGTGTGTTTCCTGTGTGTACCATCACTTCTTCTCTCCTCTATGTGACGGTGTGTATCCTGTGTGTACCGTCCTTTCTTCTCTCCTCTGTGTGACAGTGTGTTTCCTGTGTGTACCATCCTTCCTTCTCTCCTCTATGTGACAGTGTGTTTCCTGTGTGTACCATCCTTCTTTCTCTCATCTGTAACAGTGTGTTTCCTGTGTGTACCATCCTTCTTTCTCTCCTCTGTGACAGTGTGTTTCCTGTGTGTACCATCCTTCTCTCCTCTTCTATGTGACAGTGTGTTTCCTGTGTGTACCATCCTTCCTTCTCTCCTCTGTGACAGTGTGTTTCCTGTGTGTACCGTCCTTTCTTCTCTTCTCTGTGTGACAGTGTGTTTCCTGTGTGTACCATCCTTCCTTCTCTCCTCTATGTGACAGTGTGTTTCCTGTGTGTACCATCCCTTCTCTCCTCTATGTGACGGTGTGTTTCCTGTGTGTACCGTCCTTTCTTCTCTCCTCTGTGTGACAGTGTGTTTCCTGTGTGTACCATCCCTTCTCTCCTCTGTGACAGTGTGTTTCCTGTGTGTACCATCCCTTCTTCTCTCCTCTATGTGACAGTGTGTTTCCTGTGTGTACCTTCCCTTCTTCTCTCCTCTGTGACAGTGTGTTTCCTGTGTGTACCTACCATCCTTCCTTCTCTCCTCTATGTGACAGTGTGTTTCCTGTGTGTACCATCCTTTTTTCTCTCCTCTATGTGACAGTGTGTTTCCTGTGTGTACCATCCCTTCTTCTCTTCTCTGTGACAGTGTGTTTCCTGTGTGTACCATCCCTTCTTCTCTCCTCTATGTGACAGTGTGTTCCCTGTGTGTACCATCCTTTTTTCTTTCCTCTGTGACAGTGTGTTTCCTGTGTGTACCATCCTTCTTTCTCTCCTCTGTGATAGTGTGTTTCCTGTGTGTACCATCCTTCCTTCTCTCCTCTGCGACAGTGTGTTTCCTGTGTGTACCATCCTTCCTTCTCTCCTCTGTGACAGTGTGTATCCTGTGTGTATCATCCTTCCTTCTCTTCTCTATGTGACGGTGTGTTTCCTGTGTGTACCATCCTTCCTTCTCTCCTCTGTGACAGTGTGTTTCCTGTGTGTACCATCCTTCCTTCTCTCCTCTGTGACAGTATGTTTCCTGTGTGTACCATCCTTCTCTCCTCTTCTATGTGACAGTGTGTTTCCTGTGTGTACCATCCTTCCTTCTCTCCTCTGTGACAGTATGTTTCCTGTGTGTACCATCCTTCCTTCTCTCCTCTGTGACAGTGTGTTTCCTGTGTGTACCATCCTTCTCTCCTCTATGTGACAGTGTGTTTCCTGTGTGTACCATCCCTTCTTCTCTCCTCTATGTGACGGTGTGTTTCCTGTGTGTACCATCCCTTCTTCTCTCCTCTATGTGACGGTGTGTATCCTGTGTGTACCGTCCTTCTTTCTCTCCTCTGTGACAGTGTGTTTCCTGTGTGTACTATCCCTTCTTCTCTCCTCTATGTGACAGTGTGTTTCCTGTGTGTACCATCCTTCTTTCTCTCCTCTGTGACAGTGTGTTTCCTGTGTGTACCATCCTTCTTTCTCTCCTCTGTGACAGTGTGTTTCCTGTGTGTACCATCCTTCCTTCTCTCCTCTGCGACAGTGTGTTTCCTGTGTGTACCATCCTTCCTTCTCTCCTATGTGACAGTGTGTTTCCTGTGTGTACCATCCTTCCTTCTCTCCTCTATGTGACAGTGTGTTTCCTGTGTGTACCATCACTTCTTCTCTCCTCTATGTGACGGTGTGTATCCTGTGTGTACCGTCCTTTCTTCTCTCCTCTGTGTGACAGTGTGTTTCCTGTGTGTACCATCCTTCCTTCTCTCCTCTATGTGACAGTGTGTTTCCTGTGTGTACCATCCTTCTTTCTCTCATCTGTAACAGTGTGTTTCCTGTGTGTACCATCCTTCTTTCTCTCCTCTGTGACAGTGTGTTTCCTGTGTGTACCATCCTTCTCTCCTCTTCTATGTGACAGTGTGTTTCCTGTGTGTACCATCCTTCCTTCTCTCCTCTGTGACAGTGTGTTTCCTGTGTGTACCGTCCTTTCTTCTCTTCTCTGTGTGACAGTGTGTTTCCTGTGTGTACCATCCTTCCTTCTCTCCTCTATGTGACAGTGTGTTTCCTGTGTGTACCATCCCTTCTCTCCTCTATGTGACGGTGTGTTTCCTGTGTGTACCGTCCTTTCTTCTCTCCTCTGTGTGACAGTGTGTTTCCTGTGTGTACCATCCCTTCTTCTCTCCTCTGTGACAGTGTGTTTCCTGTGTGTACCATCCCTTCTTCTCTCCTCTATGTGACAGTGTGTTTCCTGTGTGTACCTTCCCTTCTTCTCTCCTCTGTGACAGTGTGTTTCCTGTGTGTACCATCCTTTTTTCTCTCCTCTATGTGACAGTGTGTTTCCTGTGTGTACCATCCCTTCTTCTCTTCTCTGTGACAGTGTGTTTCCTGTGTGTACCATCCCTTCTTCTCTCCTCTATGTGACAGTGTGTTTCCTGTGTGTACCATCCTTTTTTCTTTCCTCTGTGACAGTGTGTTTCCTGTGTGTACCATCCTTCTTTCTCTCCTCTGTGATAGTGTGTTTCCTGTGTGTACCATCCTTCCTTCTCTGCGACAGTGTGTTTCCTGTGTGTACCATCCTTCCTTCTCTCCTCTGTGACAGTGTGTATCCTGTGTGTATCATCCTTCCTTCTCTTCTCTATGTGACGGTGTGTTTCCTGTGTGTACCATCCTTCCTTCTCTCCTCTGTGACAGTGTGTTTCCTGTGTGTACCATCCTTCCTTCTCTCCTCTGTGACAGTGTGTTTCCTGTGTGTACCATCCTTCCTCCTTTCCTCTGTGACAGTGTGTTTCCTGTGTGTACCATCCTTCCTTCTCTCCTCTGTGACAGTGTGTTTCCTGTGTGTACCATCCTTCCTTCTCTCCTCTATGTGACAGTGTGTTTCCTGTGTGTACCATCCTTCCTTCTCTCCTCTATGTGACAGTGTGTTTCCTGTGTGTACCATCCTTCCTTCTCTCCTCTGTGACAGTGTGTTTCCTGTGTGTACCATCCTTCCTTCTCTCCTCTGTGTGACAGTGTGTTTCCTGTGTGTACCATCCTTCCTTCTCTCCTCTGTGTGACAGTGTGTTTCCTGTGTGTACCATCCTTCTCTCCAGCTCCTGCTTGGGGCATGTTACTAAAACTAAAGTTCCTGAGCATGGGGCCGGGGTAGGAAGATGGAGGAGCCCAGTGCATCCTGGGAGGCTCACAATCTTAGTGCTCGGTGTTGGTCCTGGTCTCACCCAGCATTATACCCAAGGCTAAGAGTTAACCCTGTGGATCCCATGGACCTTGAAGAAATTCCTCTTATACCTGCCATATAGCGTGCGCTGTGTGTAATATCCTCTCCCTGCAGGCTGGACTCTTCCACCGGGACAACGGAGACTGACAGAATACTCGCCGCCGCGTTCTCCCCCTCAGGGGAATACTTCTCTTATACCGATGATCGCAAGAGGATTGTCCTGTTCAGAACTGACCCGGTGTGGGAGAGAATCAGTGTGAGGTGAGATGGCTCCGACACCATTGTGTGCTGTGTGTAGTGTCATGTGATGGGGATGGCTCCGACACCATTGTGTGCTGTGTGTAGTGTCATGTGATGGGGATGGCTCCGACACCATTGTGTACTGTGTGTAGTGTCATGTGATGGGGATGGCTCTGACACCATTGTGTACTGTGTGTAGTGTCATGTGATGGGGATGGCTCTGACACCATTGTGTGCTGTGTGTAGTGTCATGTGATGGCTCCGACACCATTGTGTGCTGTGTGTAGTGTCATGTGATGGGGATGGCTCTGACACCATTGTGTACTGTGTGTGTATTGTCATGTGATGGGGATGGCTCCGACACCATTGTGTGCTGTGTGTAGTGTCATGTGATGGCTCCGACACCATTGTGTGCTGTGTGTAGTGTCATGTGATGGGGATGGCTCCGACACCATTGTGTGCTGTGTGTAGTGTCATGTGATGGGGATGACTCTGACACCATTGTGTGCTGTGTGTAGTGTCATGTGATGGCTCCGACACCATTGTGTGCTGTGTGTAGTGTCATGTGATGGCGATGGCTCTGACACCATTGTGTACTGTGTGTGTATTGTCATGTGATGGGGATGGCTCCGACACCATTGTGGACTGTGTGTAGTGTCATGTGATGGGGATGGCTCTGACACCATTGTGTACTGTGTGTGTATTGTCATGTGATGGGGATGGCTCCGACACCATTGTGTACTGTGTGTAGTGTCATGTGATGGGGATGGCTCTGACACCATTGTGTACTGTGTGTGTATTGTCATGTGATGGGGATGGCTCCGACACCATTGTGTACTGTGTGTAGTGTCATGTGATGGGGATGGCTCTGACACCATTGTGTACTGTGTGTAGTGTCATGTGATGGGGATGGCTCTGACACCATTGTGTACTGTGTGTGTATTGTCATGTGATGGGGATGGCTCCGACACCATTGTGTACTGTGTGTAGTGTCATGTGATGGGGATGGCTCTGACACCATTGTGTACTGTGTGTGTATTGTCATGTGATGGGGATGGCTCCGACACCATTGTGTACTGTGTGTAGTGTCATGTGATGGGGATGGCTCTGACACCATTGTGTACTGTGTGTAGTGTCATGTGATGGGGATGGCTCTGACACCATTGTGTGCTGTGTGTAGTGTCATGTGATGGGGATGGCTCCGACACCATTGTGTACTGTGTGTAGTGTCATGTGATGGGGATGGCTCCGACACCATTGTGTACTGTGTGTGTATTGTCATGTGATGGGGATGACTCTGGCACCATTGTGTGCTGTCCGTGTATTGTCATGTGATGGGGATGGCTCTGACACCATTGTGTACTGTGTGTGTATTGTCATGTGATGGGGATGACTCTGGCACCATTGTGTACTGTGTGTGTATTGTCATGTGATGGGGATGGCTCTGACACCATTGTGTACTGTGTGTGTATTGTCATGTGATGGGGATGACTCTGGCACCGTTGTGTACTGTGTGTGTATTGTCATGTGATGGGGATGGCTCCGACACCATTGTGTACTGTGTGTATTGTCATGTGATGGGGATGGCTCTGACACCATTGTGTGCTGTGTGTGTATTGTCATGTGATGGGGATGGCTCCGACATCATTGTGTACTGTGTGTATTGTCATGTGATGGGGATGGCTCTGACACCATTGTGTACTGTGTGTATTGTCATGTGATGGGGATGGCTCCGACACCATTGTGTGCTGTGTGTGTATTGTCATGTGATGGGGATGGCTCTGACACCATTGTGTGCTGTGTGTATTACCATGTGATGGGATGGCTCTGACACCATTGTGTGCAGTGTGTATTGTCATGTGATGGGGATGGCTCTGACACCATTGTGTACTGTGTGTAGTGTCATGTGATGGGGATGGCTCTGACACCATTGTGTGCTGTGTGTGTATTGTCATGTGATGAGGATGGCTCTGACACCATTGTGTGCTGTGTGTGTGTATTGTCATGTGATGGGGATGGCTCTGACACCATTGTGTACTGTGTGTAGTGTCATGTGATGGGGATGGCTCTGACACCATTGTGTACTGTGTGTGTATTGTCATGTGATGGGGATGGCTCTGACACCATTGTGTGCTGTGTGTGTAGTGTCATGTGATGGGGATGGCTCTGACACCATTGTGTACTGTGTGTAGTGTCATGTGATGGGAATGGCTCTGACACCATTGTGTACTGTGTGTAGTGTCATGGGATGGGGTGGCTCTGACACCATTGTGTACTGTGTGTGTATTGTCATGTGATGGGGATGGCTCTGACACCATTGTGTGCTGTGTATGTATTGTCATGTGATGGCTCTGACACCATTGTGTACTGTGTGTAGTGTCATATGATGGGAATGGCTCTTACACATTGTGTGCTGTGTGTATTGTCATGTGATGGCTCTGACACCATTGTGTGCTGTGTGTATTGTCATGTGATGGCTCTGACACCATTGTGTACTGTGTGTATTGTCATGTGATGGCTCTGACACCATTGTGTACTGTGTGTAGTGTCATGTGATGGGGATGGCTCTGACACCATTGTGTGCTGTGTGTAGTGTCATGTGATGGGGAGGGCTCTGACACCATTGTGTGCTGTGTGTAGTGTCATGTGATGGGGATGGCTCTGACACCATTGTGTGCTGTGTGTATTGTCATGTGATGGCTCTGACACCATTGTGTGCTGTGTGTATTGTCATGTGATGGCTCTGACACCATTGTGTGCTGTGTGTATTGTCATGTGATAGCTCTGACACCATTGTGTGCTGTGTGTATTGTCATGTGATGGCTCTGACACCATTGTGTGCTGTGTGTATTGTCATGTGATGGCTCTGACACCATTGTGTGCTGTGTGTATTGTCATGTGATGGCTCTGACACCATTGTGTTCTGTGTGTATTGTCATGTGATGGCTCTGACACCATTGTGTGCTGTGTGTATTGTCATGTGATAGCTCTGACACCATTGTGTGCTGTGTGTAGTGTCATGTGATGGCTCTGACACCATTGTGTGCTGTGTGTGTATTGTCATGTGATGGCTCTGACACCATTGTGTTCTGTGTGTATTGTCATGTGATGGCTCTGACACCATTGTGTGCTGTGTGTATTGTCATGTGATGGCTCTGACACCATTGTGTGCTGTGTGTAGTGTCATGTGATGGCTCTGACACCATTGTGTGCTGTGTGTGTATTGTCATGTGATGGCTCTGACACCATTGTGTGCTGTGTGTGTAGTGTCATGTGATGGGGATGGCTCTGACACCATTGTGTGCTGTGTGTATTGTCATGTGATGGCTCTGACACCATTGTGTGCTGTGTGTAGTGTCATGTGATGGGGATGGCTCTGACACCATTGTGTGCTGTGTGTGTAGTGTCATGTGATGGGGATGGCTCTGACACCATTGTGTGCTGTGTGTAGTGTCATGTGATGGCTCTGACACCATTGTGTGCTGTGTGTAGTGTCATGTGATGGGGATGGCTCTGACACCATTGTGTGCTGTGTGTGTAGTGTCATGTGATGGGGATGGCTCTGATACCATTGTGTGCTGTGTATATTGTCATGTGATGGCTCTGACACCATTGTGTGCTGTGTGTAGTGTCATGTGATGGGGATGGCTCTGACACCATTGTGTGCTGTGTGTGTAGTGTCATGTGATGGGGATGGCTCTGACACCATTGTGTGCTGTGTGTATTGTCATGTGATGGGGATGGCTGTGACACCATTGTGTGCTGTGTGTGTATTGTCATGTGATGGGGATGGCTCTGACACCATTGTGTGCTGTGTGTATTGTCATGTGATGGGGATGGCTGTGACACCATTGTGTGCTGTGTGTGTATTGTCATGTGATGGGGATGGCTCTGACACCATTGTGTGCTGTGTGTGTTACCATGTGATGGGGATGGCTGTGACACCATTGTGTGCTGTGTGTATTGTCATGTGATGGCTCTGACACCATTGTGTGCTGTGTGTAGTGTCATGTGATGGGGATGGCTGTGACACCATTGTGTGCTGTGTGTAGTGTCATGTGAAGGGGATGGCTGTGAAACCATTGTGTGCTGTGTGTAGTGTCATGTGATGGCTCTGACACCATTGTGTGCTGTGTGTATTGTCATGTGATGGGGATGGCTGTGACACCATTGTGTGCTGTGTGTGTATTGTCATGTGATGGGGATGGCTCTGACACCATTGTGTGCTGTGTGTGTTACCATGTGATGGGGATGGCTGTGACACCATTGTGTGCTGTGTGTATTGTCATGTGATGGCTCTGACACCATTGTGTGCTGTGTGTAGTGTCATGTGATGGGGATGGCTGTGACACCATTGTGTGCTGTGTGTAGTGTCATGTGAAGGGGATGGCTGTGAAACCATTGTGTGCTGTGTGTAGTGTCATGTGATGGCTCTGACACCATTGTGTGCTGTGTGTATTGTCATGTGATGGCTCTGACACCATTGTGTGCTGTGTGTGTATTGTCATGTGATGTGTGCTGTGTGATGGGACATCTCCAACATATGGCAGCTGTGGATATATATATCGGAAGACGGAACAAGGATTTGTGTATATATCGGGAGAGGGAGCATGGCTTTGGATATATATATCGGGAGAGGGAGTACGGCTTTGTATATACAGTACTGTGCAAAAGTTTTAGGCAGGTGTGGAAAAAATGCTGAAATCTAAGAAAGCTTTTAAAAATATAAGTGTTAATAGTTAATTTGATAAATTAGCAAAGTGAATGAACAGAAGAGAAATCTAAATTCAATATTTGGTGTGACCGCCTTTTGCGTTCTAAACGGCATCAGTTTTTCTAGGTACACTTGCACACATTTTTTGAAGGAACTCGGCCAAACATCTTGGAGAACTAACTATATATATATATATATATATATATATATATATATATATATATTTTTTTTTATATATGTCTCGGGACTGTGATTTCCTTCGGATGATTGTCGAGTATCAATTGACAATCACCCATAAGAAATCACGAGTGTGGTATGCAAGGTCGGCAGTAACTAGGTCGACCTCTATTGGTCGACAGGGTCTCTAGTTCGACAGATCAAAAGGTCATCATGAGTTTGTTTTTTTTGGTGGTGTTTTCTCCGTCAAGTGACCGGGAACCCCTATTAGTGCACCGTGTCCCTTCACATGGCTCGCCTCCGTTACCGCTGCGCTCTGCACGGGTTACTATTCCCAATCGTAGTCCACATGGATCGTAAAGCATGAAAAAGGTCAAAAATAGAAAAAAATTGTGAAAAACTCATGTCGACCTTTTGACCTGTCGACCTAGGGATCGGATCCCGATATCACAGTTCCTGTGAAATGAGATCACGGCAGAAAACAATAGGCCAGCTCAACTTTTCCGCACAGTGGAGATGCTCTGCCTGCAGACTGATGAAACCCTCTCCCAGGCAAGATGCAACGAGTTTGCAAACTTCTTTGCAGATAAAATATCCACCATCCGGGCTGGAATCTCCACAGTGCCATCAAAGGAGTGCCAAACTACAAAGCCTGCCAATATAAGCCACCTGCCTTCATGGACCAGCTTTGACCCAGTGGATGTAAAGGACACTGCTGAAATTGCTCGGATTTTGCGTCCCACCACCTGTGATCTGGACCCCGCCTCAACCAAGCTTCTAATAGGTTGTATGGATATAATTGGTCCTGTCTTTGCAAAAATTGTTCAATGCTCTCTGCAGACAGGCATTTTTCCTGGACCCCTAAAGGAAGCAATTGTTAGACCGCTTCTTAAAAAACCTAATTTAGATCCCGACTGCATGACCAACTACAGACCGATATCAAACCTTCCTTTCCTATTGAGAAAGTGGTTGTAAATCAACTGGAAACCCCCCCTGACAACCCATGATATTTATGATCCATTCCAATCAGGATTCAGGAGAAGACATAGCACTGAAACAGCCCTGGTGTGTGTGTTACATGATCTTCTGATTGCAAGAGACAGCGGTGACTGTTCAATATTAATCCTTCTGGATCTCTCGGCAGCATTTGATACCGTGGACCATGGGCTTCTGATTGAGCGACTGATACATTTCTGTGGTCTGGATGGCACAGTCCTAAGCTGGTTCAAATCATTTCTCACAGGCAGGTCACAGAGAGAATCGTCTGGAGTATACTCATCACCACCAGTGCCACTGCCATGTGGTGTCCCACAAGGTTCTATACATTCCCCCATGCTTTTTGCAGTGTACATGCTCCCGCTGGGTGAAATAATCAGGCGCCATGGCCTGGTCTACCACTGCTATGCAGATGATACACAACTGTACTTGTCCTTTGCTTCAGGCACTGATAACCCAATAGCAACCCTAAGTGGCTGTCTACTTGAGCTCCAGGAGTGGATGAGCGCCAGTTGGCTGCGAATGAACCCAGATAAAACAGAGGTCCTTATGATAGGACTGCAACATCAAAGGAGAAGACTGCAGCATAGCCAACCAACTGGACTTACACTCAGGATTCAGAATTACAGACCACTGATCGTGTGCGGAATCTTGGCGTTGTCCTGGATGGTGGCTTGACACTTAAACATCAGATATCAGCCACAATCAAATCTTAATTCTTTCACCTGAGGAACATAGCCAGAATCAAGCACTTAATTCCCTCAGAGGATCTGCCTAAAGTCATAAATGCATTTGTATCATCTCGTTTAGACTACTGTAATGCCCTCTACCTTGGTCTCCCAGCAAAAGAATTGCAACGCTTACAGCTGCCAGGTTGTTACCCAACCAGCCCAGTTCTAGCCACATAACACCCATCCTCTACTCCCTTCACTGGCTGCCTGTAAGATGGCGAATCATCTTCAAGATTGGCTTACTGAACTTCAAAGCATTACATGACCAGGGCCCAAGGTACCTGAAACAGCTTCTGACCCCATACTGCCCCACTCCATTACTGCGATCTGTAGATGAAGGACTTTTAGCAGTACCTAGAATCTCCCGTAATTCATCTGGGGGTCGAGCTTTTAGTCATGCGGCTCCGACTCTATGGAACTCACTTCCCCGCACAGTGCGAGAGGCTCCACCTATAGAATCCTTCAAAAGTAGACTCAAGACTTTCCTGTTTACTCAGCGTTTCCATAATGTCCCTTTTAGTATCTTCATGCTTCTGTATTTTATGAAAATGTACTTCATTGTTTTCTGTACTATATTATGCTATGTATCTGTTAAGCGCCTTGAGTCCTATTGGAGAAAGAGCGCTATATAAATAACATTATTATTATTATTATTATTATTATTATTATGGATCTTCTGTGGACATAGGCTTGCTAAAATCCTTCTCTTGTCTCTTCATGTAATCCCAGACAGACTTGACGCTGAGATCAGGGCTCTGTGGGGACCATATCATCGCTTCCAGGACTCCTTGTTCTTGTTTACACTGAAGATAGTTCATAATGACATTGGCTGTATGCTTGGGTTTTTTTTTCCTTCTGCAGAATAAATTTGGAGCCAATCAGAAGCTTCCCTGATGGTATTACACGATGGATAAGAACCTGCCTGTATTTCTCAGCATTAAAGGACAAAGAAATGGGTAACGTTGAGGACCGTAGACGCAGTGGTCGGCCAGGGAAACTTAGGTTATCACATAAAAGACGCATCATGCTACTTCCCTATGAATTCGGATGAGGTTCAGCAGTGTCATCAGCTCAGAACTGGCAGAGACCAGTGGGACCCAGGTCCGCCCATCTACTGTTTGGAGAAGTCTGGCCAGAAGTGGTCTTCATGGAAGAATTGCTGCTAAACAGCCATACCTTCCACGTGGCAACAAGGCCAAGTGACTCAACTATGCACAAAAACATAGGTACTGGGGGCAGAAACATGGCGGCAAGTGCTCTGGACTGATGAGGCAATACGTAGAATATCTGGCTGTAACAGGAGGCAGTGTGTTCACTGAGGGGCTGGAGAGCGGTACAATAATGAGTGTCTGCAGGTGACAGTGACGCAGGGTGGAGGTTCCATGCACGTTTGGGGCATTTCAGCAGATGGAGTTGGGAATTTGGTCCTGATTAATGGTGTCCTCAATGCTGAGAAATACAGGCAGGTACTTATCCATCATGTAATACCATCAGGGAGGCGTCTGATTGGCTCCAGACTTATTCTGCTGTAGCACAACGACCCCAAACATAAAGCCAATGTCATTAAGAACTATCTCCAGCATAAAGAAGAACAAGGAGTCCTGGAAGTGATGGTATGGTCTCCGCAGAGCTCTGATCTCAACATCATCGAGTCTGTCTGGGATTACATGAAGAGACAGAAGGATTTGAGTAAGCCTACTAGCAGGACTCTGCAATTTATATTGTATGGCCTGCAGTACCTCTGGGCTGCCAGAGGTGCTGCCATTGTGTTTCTGGCCTGCAGTACCTCTGGGCTGCCAGATGTGCTGCTATTGTGTTCCTGGCCTGCAATACCTCTGGTCTGCCAGAGGTGCTGCCATTGTGTTTCTGGCCTGCAGTACCTCTGGGCTGCCAGAGGTGCTGCCATTGTGTTTCTGGCCTGCAGTACCTCTGGGCTGCCAGAGGTGCTGCCATTGTGTTTCTGGCCTGCAGTACCTCTGGGCTGCCAGAGGTGCTGCTATTGTGTTCCTGGCCTGCAGTACCTCTGGGCTGCCAGAGGTGTTGCTATTGTGTTCCTGGCCTGCAATACATCTGGGCAGCCAGAGGTGCTGATGTCTGAGAATAGTCCTGGGCTGGCTGGTCTAATCAGCTGGAACATGCTGCCTTCCTAATAACATTTCCAGCTGCAGCACATTGTTCTTAGGGGCCTGTCCTTGTGTGCTGCAGTGATTGGCCTTGTGTTGTAAAAGTGAGTTAGCCCTGAGCCTCAGGGCCGGTTATAGCTTGTGTTAGCTTTGGTTAGCTTTTAGCCAGTTTGGAACCTGATCCTTTGCCTGTATCCAGCTTCAAACCTGATTCCTGAATTTCCTGCTCTGTCTCCAGCCTGCATTTGTATCAAAGACTCCTGTACCGGTACCACGGTCTGTTAGAGTACACCTTGGTGCAAGACCACGCTTCAGCCAAACCTGCAAACCTGGTCTGTTTAATTCCCTATCTTTCTGCAGCAGGGTACATAGGGTTTCCACAGGGAAACATCGGGGTGTAGTGGGTGGATCAGGAATCCGGGCATCAAACAGTTAAAGCTTTAGCTGTCCCAAGATGCCCTGCTTCACTCCTCTATAACCCCGCCTCCAGGCACAGCACCTCAGTTTTGGGTTGGTGCCTGCAGGATAGCAGGTGCACTGCACAGTGGTGTGCTGGTGCAGCCCTAAAACCTTTTTATTTTTGTGACACTTTTACATTTTTCTTCAGGGCTGACAGCGCTACAACTCCATCACCCCCACACTGGTGCCGCATTCGCCCGGGTACTTGCTGCGCGGACATCCGCGGCTCTGGCACCACCGTGGTTTTGGACCCAGGACTGGGTGGGCAAGTAAGGGGATTCCCCTTGCGGGATCCGCTGTTAAATCGCGATCCGCTGCGGTCTGGTGAAGCGGACCGTGGCTCGAGTGTGGACACTGTCTTTAAGCAGGGACCCCACTAGACCACCAGGGCATAAGGGCACAGGTCCAGGTGTTTTAACACCTAGTTTAATTAGGCCCATAGTACCTTGGGTTGAAGTCCAGCATAGAGGAGGCGGCACTTTGACTTGTAGCCCCTCCCCTGGTTCTTGGAGCCATCTACAGCAGATTTCCCACCCTGGAGCTGCCTCACTTTCCCCCTTCCCTCACAGAGATCGGGCGGCCATCTTACAGCATAGCAGCAGCAGGTCTCCGGGATTGCTGGGCAATGTCTCCCTGTAAAACACCTGAACAGGACAGGTTTTTACATCACTAATTATCCTACCTCTCATAAGGCTGTGTAGCTGATATAAGTGTTATCTGCAGTTATATTGTACACGTTTCTGCATCATCCTACCTGCCTCAGGGCTGTGTAGTTGGTATACGGGTCCATTGCAGTATTATTGTGTAATTTTCTGCATTGTGTGTGACTGTGTGTGCCTTTTCTACTGTCTGGTTTCACTTTCAGTGTATCTCAGATATCTATCACTGTTATTTCATACCCTGGGCTGCGGTGCTGTTTGGGTTATAACTCACAGAATATATCTATATAAGAATAATATATCTGTGTTTCTCTGACGTCCTAGTGGATGCTGGGTACTCCGTAAGGACCATGGGGAATAGACGGGCTCCGCAGGAGACTGGGCACTCTTAAAAGAAAGATTAGGTACTATATCTGGTGTGCACTGGCTCCTCCCTCTATGCCCCTCCTCCAGACCTCAGTTAGAATCTGTGCCCGGCCAGAGCTGGATGCACCTAGTGGGCTCTCCTGAGTTCACTATAAAGAAAGTATTTGTTAGGTTTTTTTTTTCAGTGAGATCTGCTGGCAACAGACTCACTGCTACGTGGGACTTAGGGGAGAGAAGCAAACCTACCTGCTTGCAGCTAGCTTGTGCTTCTAAGGCTACTGGACACCATTAGCTCCAGAGGGATCGAACACAGGCCCAGTCCTCGGTCGTCCGGTCCCGGAGCCGCACCGCCGTCCCCCTTGCAGAGCCAGAAGACGGAAGAACCAGGAGAAAATCGGCGGCTGAAGACTCCGGTCTTCAATAAGGTAGCGCACAGCACTGCAGCTGTGCACAATGGCTCCCACAGCAAACCACACGCTCCGGTCACTGGTGGGTGCAGGACGCTGGGGGGGGGGCGCCCTGGGCTGCAATATGTATACCTTTTTGGCAAAATGCACATAATACAGTTATAAACTGTATATGTGCCTAATCCCCCGCCATAAATATTATTAAAAAAGCGGGAGAAGCCCGCCGCTGAAGGGGCGGGGCTATCTTCCTCAGCACAGCCAGCGCCATTTTCTCTTCACAGCTCCGCTGGAAGGACGCTCCCCAGGCTCTCCCCTGCAGTATACACTACGAGAAGGGTAAAAAAGAGAGGGGGGGGCACATAAATTTAGGTGCAAAAGGTGATATAAGCAGCTATTGGGGGAAAATTCACTTTGTGTTAGTGTAAATCCCTGTGTTATATAGCGCTCTGGTGTGTGCTGGCATACTCTCTCTCTGTCTCCCCAAAGGACTTTGTGGGGTCCTGTCCTCAGTCAGAGCATTTCCTATGTGTGTGTGCGGTGTGTCGGTACGGCTGTGTCGACATGTTTGATGAGGACGCTTACGTGGAGGCGGAGCAGGAGCCGATAAGTGTGATGTCGTAATATTATTGTGTCATTTTCTGCATTGTGTGTGACTGTGTGTGCCTTTTCTACTGTCTGGTTTCACTTTCAGTGTATCTCAGATATCTATCACTGTTCTTTCATACCCTGGGCTGCGGTGCTGTTTGGGTTATAACTCACAGAATATATCTATATAAGAATAATATATCTGTGTTTCAGTCACATAATACCCTGTACTAATTGCATTGCATTTATTGTACTGTGTACGGCCACCTTGTTTGCTAATATGCCTTACAGAAAGGGGCACAAACAGGCTCCTGTGTTCCGCTCATGCAGAGTGTGTTTAGCCGGTGTATCTGAGGAGGACATGTTACATGATGGTCTCTGTGCTATATGTTACACTGCCCGCAGTCAGTCTGCCCTTCAAGCAGATGCTGGCCAGATTGATTAGAATGGTAATTGCACAAGCCTACACTTTAGCTGGTCTTCCAGTTCCAGCTTCGATTTCTGCCCATTCTACTTTGCCTGTAGGTCCTTCTTGGGAGGCACGCAGTGGGGTGTCCGCCGAACAATTGTAAAAGGCGGCTACATGGTCTTCAGTGAACGCGTTTCTTAGGTTTTATGCCTATGACACATTCGCCTCCCAGGATACTTCCTTTGGACGCCAGATTCTCTGAACCGCTCAGGCGCGTCTCCTCCCTTGAAGTACTGCTTTGGGTCATCCCCAATGTTTCCCTGTGGAAACCCTATGTACCCTGCTGCAGAAAAGAAGAGTTACGGTAGACTTACCTTTGTTAACTCTCTTTCTACGAAGTACATAGGGTCCACAGGGCACCCCCGCCCCCCTCCGACGCACCTGGCCTCTCGGTTTGTATGGCATTGGCTGCTGGTTCCTTCTCCTGTCGGTGAGAATGTGTTCTTATGTGTCTAACATCTTTCTTCTCTTCTTCCTGCTTTATGCATTGGACTGATTAGCAAAACTTAGCTACCAGTGCCTGGAGGTGGGGTTATAGAGGAGGCTCCTGATGCATCCTGGGACAGCTAAAGCTTTCACTGTTTGGTGCCCGTATTCCTGATCCACCCACTACACCCCGATGTTTCCCTGTAGACCCTATGTACTTCGCAGAAAGAGAGTTAGCAAAGGTAAGTCTCCCCTTACTCTTCTTTTCTGTACATTTGTAAATTACCACTGTTACATTCTGTTGGACTCTCTATTCATACCTCCCAACTTTACAATATCTGGAAGTGGGACTCCATGTGCGGCGGTGTCTAACCCGGCCACCGAAAAGGGGAGTGGCTACATAAACGGGCGTGCCTCTGCTAAAAGGGGCGTGGTCTCGAGGCGGTGCTCGTCGCTATGGGGGTGTGGCTAGTACCTCTGTCTCCATGAATAGACGCTGTGTGCGCATACGCACAGCGTCTATTCACCACCGCTCTGCAGCGAGTGCAGGAGCCTCCCAACTGTCCCCCCCCCCACCGCGGGACACTGCTGGCCGCGGGTGGGACAGTCCCCCAAAAAATGGGACTGTCACAAGAAAATCGGGACAGTTGGGAGGTATGTCTTTATTTCATATCAACATCCTGGTCTTCTGTTCTAGCTCAGCACTTACCCTGTCATTCAGTGCAGGTGAGTCCTGACACCTACATCCACATCCCTGCCGAGTTCCGTCATAATCTGTGTGCGAGTGTACCTAGGAGAATTCATGCTGTACTGAAGGGAAAGGGCGTCACGCCAAATATTAATGTGATTTAGATTTATCTTCTGTTCAGTCACTTTGCATTTTGTTAATTGATAAAAATAAACTGTGAAGAGTTTAAAAAAACATTTCCACACCTGCCTAAATCTTTTGCACAGTACTGTATATATCGGGAGAGGGAACACTGATTGGGATGTATTTCGGGAGCGGTGAGCAATGTTTTTTTATTTCTAGATGGAGATGTAACTTGTACTGAGAGCATTTTATACAAATTAGGAAAACTCGTAATAACGTTATTTAGAAGTATTTGTGTTACATGAGATAGACGGCCTGGGGCATGGGAGTGATTCTGCGCCATCTAATATCGCAGTCTGGATATGTCTGTGCGCAGGTTTGTGACTCGGCGCTGTACATCTCTCACCTTCTCCGCCTGTGGAACCCGTATCCTGGTAGCTGATAAATCTGGAGATGTTTTCTCTTACTCGGTCACCAGTGTCCAGGAGGAAGGTCACCTAGAGCTGGGACATCTGTCAATGTTACTCCATCTGGTAGGTGACCTAGGACTACATAAAGTGACAATGAGACGTCTAAGGTTTCTCCCCACATCCCGCTATCCCCTTATTTATATACATACTGCCTTCCTGATCCCTATTTTCTCATACGTCCTAGAGGATGCTGGGGATGCTTCAAGAACCATGGGGTATAGACGGGATCCGCAGGAGACATGGGCACTTTAAGACTTTCCAAGGGTGTGAACTGGCTCCTCCCTCTATGCCCTACTCCAGACTCCAGTTTAGAATCTGTGCCCAGGCAGACTGGATGCACACTGAGGAGCTCTCCTGAGTTTCTCTGAAAAGACTTATGTTAGGTTTATTATTTTCAGGGAGCACTGCTGGCAACAGGCTCCCTGCATCGTGGGACTGAGGGGAGGGAAGTCAGACCTACTTCTGTGAGTCTCAAGGCTCTGCTTCTTTGGCTACTGGACACCATTAGCTCCAGAGGGTCTGATCGCTAGGTACGCCTAGATGCTCGTTCCCGGAGCCGCGCCGTCATCCCCCTTGCAGAGCCAGAAGACGGGTGAGTAGAAGAAGATCAGAAGACTTCAGTGACGGCTTTGAGGCACCGCACAGCGGCCGCGCTGCGCGCCATGCTCCCACACACATAGGGACAGTAGGGTGCAGGGCGCAGGGGAGGGGGGCAGCATATAAATCCTCAACAGAGACTGGCAAATTAATATATAAGTTCCCAGGCACTAGATTTAACCCCCGCCAGTATAAATATATGTAAGAAATAGCGGGGCTGAAGCGCGCCATTAAGGGGGCGGGGCTTACCCCTCACAGCTCATTTCAGCGCCATTTACTCCTCACAGAGACGCTGGTCCTTCCAAAACACTGCTGTACAGATCACAGTGAAAAATGAGGGGGGGGGGGGGCACAGTTGTTTGGTGCAATATAAGTTAAAAATAAAAAAGCACATTATGTAATCACCGCCGACTCCTAATGGTACTTGGTACATGTGAATAAGTCTCAACATGTCAGTAGATGTATGTTCTTCCCAAGAGAAAACTATATGGGAGACACAGACGTGTGGTGGTGACCCTGTCGGCACCAACATTATCTGACTGGGTGGATATTGGCATGATAATGTGATGCATATCAGAAAGGGCTATACCTATATGTATATATATGTATAGTATGATTATATAGGTCTGTGGCACGCACACAGACGTAGTAATATTTATGGAGGGAGTCATATTCATAGAATTGATTTCTCTCAGACCCCTCGGGATCACAAAAATGTTATTTTGCCCACTTACTACTCCCTGAGATCGACACGAATACTGTTTCTTATGTCGACCATGATGTTTCCTGACTAGATCCACAAAATCGGCATTCAGTACATGTTTCATACACATTAAGAATGTATTATCGTCGCTAGGGACCCTGCTGTTCCTGTCAAAAGGGATATTTATATATGAGTTATATCTCCCGCCAGCTCAGACGCCGCTGCCCGGTTTCCGGCCGTGTCTCCAGGTCACTCAGGAAGTGACACACCGCCGGTCCGCCCAGCACGCGCGCTGCAGCTATGGCAATAATCACCATGGTTACATATCAACAATTAGTGTGATTGCATCAGAGGAAGTATATAACTTCCATATAATCGTGTTATATTCAATATTAATTAGCAGCATCATAATAATAAAGTGCAACGTGTAAACTAACTGGACAAACATAAAAACGGTGTCATAAAAACAAATGATAAGTGCAAAAAAGATATGCTGCAAATAATGGAACAATTACAACCCAGCATCTTGTTACAATAATAAATGGAGTGGTACTACTTATCTCAAACACATATTATAATGCTAGATAATATTATATCAAACTCATATATATCAAACAATCGTAGTAACCTCGGATCTAGCATGAGATACTGATGGGGTTACCAGAAACATCTCAGATTAAGAGATTCGTTCAATCCCTTGGGGTGTATCGTATTGAATCTGTGAATCCATCTGGATTCCAGTTGAAGCAACTTTTTTGACCTATCCCCTCCCCTTAACGATTTGGGAATATGGTCGATGATTTTATAACGTAACGTTGCTATACTGTGTTTAAGTTTTGCGTAATGCCAGGCAACCGGTTCACTGTCCCCAGTTTTGATTGCTTCCCTAATGGCATAACGATGTTGTGCCATCCGTGTTTTAAAGGCGCAGTCTGTCTTCCCAACATAAACTAATCCACAAGGACAGTACAAGAGATACACTATGAATTTGGATTGGCAGGACAAAGGATATAATATGGAATATGATTTCCCAGTATGTGCATGTCTGAATTTATCTCCTGGAGTAAGATAGCTGCATGTGGTACAACCACTGCACCTATAGCCGCCTGGTTTCCTACTCAACAAGTGTCATTTGGGTTGCTCAAACTCAGATATGTCCGTTTTCACCACATAGTCCCTGATATTCCGGTTACTTGCATAGCTGACCAATAATTTAGATCCAAATGCCTCACCAAGACCTTTATCTGAAGACACAATAGGCCAGTATTGTCTAACCTGTCTGGACAATGTGTACCTTTGCTGCTAAATTGAGTGGCCCATGGAAATCTATTTTGAAGTTGCTTTTTATCTTTGGGTCTAAGCAATTCATCACGGGTACATTGTTAGCTAGTAATAATTCCCCTACCGGGTACCCTCGTTCCACAAACTTTTTAGTCATGTTATTCAACTCCGTATCTCTTATACCTGGGTTATTATTAATACGACACACCCGCAGGTATTGGGAGTATGGGAGACTGTTGATGGTAGGTCTAGGGTGAAAGCTGTCAAATTTAAGGAGATTATTTCTGTCTCTTGGTGTGACATACAATGACGTACTAATGATACCACCCCTAATGGAGATTTTACATCTAAGTAGTTGATATTACTAGTGTCCATAACAGATGTAAATGTGACCGGGCTGGACGATAAATTATTAGTCTCAATGATGTTCTCTAGCTGAGACTGTGCCCCTGTCCAAAAAATTAGTATGTTCTCTATATACCTTAAATAAAGACCTAGATGACATGCTACAGCACCATCTTGCAGCATCTTTATGATGCTGCTAATTAATATTGAATATAACACGATTATATGGAAGTTATATACTTCCTCTGATGCAATCACACTAATTGTTTATATGTAACCATGGTGACCTGGAGACCTGGTGACGACGGGGCGCAGACCTCGAAACGTTGATGTCTACAATAAAGTCACTGCACTTTACTTGTTAATTTGAAGACTCTGAGTGCCACCCATTTGTTGTTCTATATATATATATATATATATATAGATAGATAGATAGATATTTGTGTGTGTATAGGTGTATTTAAAGGTGTGTGTATATATATATATATATATATGTGTGTATATATATATATATATATATATATATATAAAAAATTTTTTATAATGAATGCTGAGGTAAAGTTATTCCTTCTCATGTGCTGAGCGGCCGTGACAAGATGTTTTCAAATCCTCAAGAGGATTCCGAGTGTTTATTTTCCCCCCGCCGTGGATAGAATAAAGTGAGAGTCATCCCCTGTTCTGCACGGGGCCCTGTCACAAAGGATCGTATGTAGGAAGATATGTGATACTCTAATTATGTGTCCGCATGTACGTTGATTATACTGGCATTACATGCGCATGGGGGAGTAGTTGTATGCAGGGTACTCCTGAAGTTGAGTCATATCTATAACATTGCAGCAGACTGTCGTGTGACCACAAGGGATATAGGACTCTTGGGTTCTCGGGCCAATTCCATGGCGGTCTCGACTAGGAGGGCGTTGTGGATTCACCAATGGAATGCTGAGGCTAACTCCGAGAAGAACTGGAGTATCTTCCCTATGAAGGTGAAACCTGGTTTGGGAATGGCTTTGTTAAGTTGATCTCGGCAGATACCACTGGTAAGTCTACCTTCTTGCCCTATGTTCCCTCACAACGGTTGGTGACGCATTATTGTAGGATGCAGTCATTTCGACCGAATAGATACGGATTTCCCTTTCTTTGCAGGTAGAGGAAGGTGAAAAGGTAAGAGGTCAGCAGCCTTTTCAAGTTCGCAGACGCAGAATGCATCCTCTGTTTCTGCCATGTCCACCGCATGACGCTGGGTCTATCTTGCGGGAGCCCACACCGGTGGGACCACGTATAATACTCTTCAGTCAGTCCTGGTACGGACATGGACCAGTGAGTTTAAGAACATACTGTGGTTTCCAGACGTTTCCCCGCACCGATTTTTTCAAATAGACCTTACCGATTCTCCTCTGGATGGGGAGGTAGTATGCGACGCCATACAAGAGTTGTGTCAGGATCAGGTCATTGTCCTGCTGTCCAAGTCACACAAAAAAAAAAAGAAGAAGCTGTTATTCAAGCTTTCTCTGACGTCCTAGTGGATGCTGGGAACTCCGTAAGGACCATGGGGAATAGCGGCTCCGCAGGAGACTGGGCACATCTAAAGAAAGCTTTAGGACTACCTGGTGTGCACTGGCTCCTCCCCCTATGACCCTCCTCCAAGCCTCAGTTAGATTTTTGTGCCCGGCCGAGAAGGGTGCACACTAGGGGCTCTCCTGAGCTTCTTAGAAAAAGTTAGTTTTAGGTTTTTTATTTTCAGTGAGACCTGCTGGCAACAGGCTCACTGCATCGAGGGACTAAGGGGAGAAGAAGCGAACCTGCCTGCTTGCAGCCAGCTTGGGCTTCTTGGCTACTGGACACCATTAGCTCCAGAGGGACCGAACACAGGCCCAGCCTCGGAGCTCGGTCCCAGAGCCACGCCGCCGGCCCCCTTACAGAGCCAGAAGCAAGAAGAGGTCCGGAAAATCGGCGGCAGAAGACATCAGTCTTCATCAAGGTAGCGCACAGCACTGCAGCTGTGCGCCATTGCTCCTCATGCACACCTCACACTGCGGTCACTGATGGGTGCAGGGCGCTGGGGGGGGGGCGCCCTGAGCAGCAATATGAACACCTTGGCTGGCAAAAATACATCACATATAACCCCCAGGGCTATATGGATGTACATTAACCCCTGCCAGAATACATAAAAATGCGGGAGAAAAGTCCGCAAAAAAGGGGCGGAGCCTATCTCCTCAGCACACTGGCGCCATTTTTCCCTCACAGCTCCGTTGGAGGGAAGCTCCCTGGCTCTCCCCTGCAGTTAATACACTACAGAAAGGGTTAAAAAGAGAGGGGGGGGGCACAATTTAGGCGCAGTATACAATATATATATATATAGGCAGCTATAAGGGAAAACACTTTTTTATAGGTGCTATCCCTGTGATATATAGCGCCCTGGTGTGTGCTGGCATACTCTCCCTCTGTCTCCCCAAAGGGCTTTGTGGGGTCCTGTCCTCTATCAGAGCATTCCCTGTGTGTGTGCTGTGTGTCGGTACGGCTGTGTCGACAGGTATGTGGAGGATAATGAGGTGGAGGCAAAGCGAATGCCTGTAAATATGTTGTCACCCCCTGCGGGGTCGACACCGGTTTGGTTGAACTTATGGAAGGATTACGTGAAAGTGTCAACTCCTTACATAAAAGGTCGACGACACGGAACAGCCGGCTACTCAGCTTGTGCCTGTTCCAGCGTCTCAAATGTCATGGGGGGCTCTAAAATCGCCCGCTACCTCAGATAACAGACACAGATGTCGACACGGATACTGACTCCAGTGTCGACATCGATGAGACTGGTGTACCCTCCAAATAGGTCCACCCGTTACAGGATTGAGACAATGAAAAATGTATTACACATTTATGATTATACCCCAGGTACCACATAAAAGGGTATTGTGTTTGGTGAGAGAAAACTATTAGTAGTTTTTCCTGCATCTGAGAAATTAAATGAGGTGTGTGAGGAAGAGTGGTCTTCCCCCGGTAAGAAATTGATAATTTCTACAACGGTTATTGGCAGCGTACCCTTTCCCGCCAGAGGATAGGTCACGCGGGGAAACACCCCATAGGGTAGATACAGCGCTTACACGCTTATCAGAAAAGGTGGCACTACCGTCTTCGGGTACGGCCGCCCTGAAGGAACCTGCTGATAGAAAGCAGGAGGTTACCCTAAAAGATATAGTCACACACTCGGGCATTATATTGCGACCAGCCATTGCTTCGGCATGGATGTGCAGTGCTCCCGCTGCGTGGTCAGATTCCCTGTCGGAAAATAACTATGGATAGGGACAATATTTTGCTGAAAATAGAGCATATAAAAGACGTGGTCTTATACATGCGTGATGCACAGAGGGATATTTGCCGGCTGGCATAAAAAATAAGCGCTAGGTCCATTGCCGCCAGACGGGGGTTATGGACTTGGCAATGGTCAGACGATGCCGACTCGAATCGGCACATGGAAGTTGCCCTATAAGGGGGTAAAACTGTTTGGGGATGGTTTTTCAGACCTCGTTTCCACAGCTACTGCTGGGAAATTAATTTTTTTGCCACAGGCTACCCCACAACAAAAGAAAGCACCGTATCATCAAGTACAGTCCTTTCGGCCCCAGAAAAACAAGAGGGCTAGAGGCTCATCCTTTCTGCCGAGAGGCAAAGGTAGAGGAAAAAAGCTGCAACACACAGCTAGTTCCCAAGAGCAGAAGTCCTCCCTGCGTCCGGTAGGTCCACAGCATGGTGCTGGGGCTGCTCAGGCGGACCCGGGTACGGCGGGGGCCCGTCTCAGATATTTCAGCGGACAGTGGGCTCTCTCACATGGATCCCTGGGTCCTTCAAGTAGTATCTCAGGGGTACAGGCTGGAGTTCGAGACGTTCTTCCCCCCGCCGTTTCCTAAAATCTGCCTTACCGGCACCTCCCTCTGCCAGGGAGACGGTGTTGGTGGATATTCAACACTATAATCACAACAAGTGATTGTCAAGGTGCCCCTCCTTCAGCAAGGAAGGGGTTACTATTCCACAGTGGTTGTGGTACCGCAACGGTTCGGTGAGACCCATCTTGAAATTAAAATACTTGAACTTTTATATCAGAAGATTCAAGTTCAAGATGGAATCGCTCAGGGCGCTTATTACGAGCCTGGACGAGGGGGATTACAGGGTCTCCCTGGACATCAAGGATGCGTACCTGCATGTCCCCATTCCCCCCCCCCTCACCAGGAGTACCTCAGATATGTGGTACAGGACTGTCACTATCAGTTCCAGACGCGGCCGTTGGAGTTGTCCACGGCACCGAAGGTCTTTACCTAGGTAATGGCCGAAGTGATGATACTCCTTCGCAAGAAGGAAGTTTTTATTATCCCGTACTTGGACGATCTCCTGATAAAGGCGAGGTCCAAAGAACAGTTGGTAGTGGGGGTAGCACTCTCTCGGGAAGTGCTACAACAGCACGACTGGATTCTCAATATTCCAAAGTCACAGCTGGTCCTGACGACACGTCTTCTGTTCCTGGGAATGTTTCTGAACGCAGACCAGAAAAGAGTGTTTCTTCCAGTGGAAAAAGCCGAGGAGTTGTCATCTCTAGTCAGAGACATCCTAAAACCAGGACAGGTGTCGGTACATCAATGCACACGAGTCCTGGGGAAAATGGTAGCTTCGTACGAAGCATAATTCCATTCGGAAGACTCCACGCAAGGACGTTCCAGTGGGACTAATGGTCCGGGTCCCATGTACAGATACAACAGCGGATAACCCTGTCAGCAAGAAACAGGGTGTCGCTGCTGTGGTGGCTGCAGAGGGCTCATCTACTAGTGGGCCGCAGATTCGGAATACAGGACTGGGTCCTGGTGACCACGGATGCCAGCCTTCGGGGCTGGGGTGCAGTCACACAGGGAAGAAATTTCCAAGGAGATTTCGCTTCACATAAATATTCTGCAGCTAAGGGCCATTTACAATGCCCTAAGCCAAGCAAGGCCCCTGCTTCAGAACCAGCCGGTACTGATCCAATCAGACGACACACGGCGGTCGCCCATGTAAACAAACAGGGCGGCACAAGAAGCAGGATGGCGATGGCAGAAGCCACAAGGATTCTCCGATGGGCGACCTACACCCAGGAGAATGGGGACTTCATCCAGAAGTTTTCCAAATGCGGGTAAACCGTTGGGAATGACCACGGGTGGACATGATGGCGTCCCGCCTCAACAAGAAGTTGAAAAGATATTGCGCCAGGTCAAGGGACCCTCAGGCGATCGCTGGGGACGCTCTAGTGACACCGTGGGTGTACCAGTCGGTTTATGTGTCTCCTCCTCTACCTCTCATACCCAAGGTACTGAGAATAATAAGAAGGCGAGGAGTGAAAACCATACTCGGGGTTCCGGATTGGCCATGAAGAGCTTGGTACCCGGAACTTCAAGAGATGCTGGCAGAGGACCCTTGGCCTCTGCCGCTCAGACAAGACCTGCTGCAGCAGGGACCCTGTCTGTTCCAAGACTTACCGCGGCTGCGTTTGACGGCATGGCGGTAGAACACCGGATCCTAAAGGAAAAGGGTATTCCGAAGGAAGTCATCCCTACCCTGATCATAGCCAGGAAGGATGTCACCGCAAGACATTATCGCCGCGTTTGGCGAAAATTTGTTGCTTGGTGGGAGGCCATGAAGGCCCCGACGGAGGAATTTCAACTATGTCGATTCCTGCACTTTCTGCAAGCAGGGGTGACGTTTGGGCCTCAAATTGGGGTCCATCAAAGTCCAGATTTCGGCTCTGTCGATTTTCTTCCAGAAAGAACTGGCTTCACTGCCTGAAGTTCAGACTTTGGTTAAAGGAGTACTACATATTCAGCCTCCTTTTGTGCCTCCTGTGGCACTTTTTGGATCTCAACGTGGTGTTGGATTTCCTAATGTCGCATTGGTTGAGCCACTTAAAACTATGGAGCTAAAGTATCTCGCGTGGAAAGTGGTCATGCTGTTGGCCTTGGCCAGGCGTGTGTCAGAATTGGCGGCTTTGTCATGTAAAAAGGCCTTATCTGATTTTCTGTATGGATAGGGCAGAGTTGAGGACTCGTCCTCAGTTTCTCCCGAAGGTGGTCTCAGGTTTTCACTTGAACCAACCTATTGTGGTGCCTGCGGCTACTGGGGACTTGGAGGATTCCAAGTTACTGGACGTAGTCAGGGCCCTGAAAATTTTATTTTTCCAGGACGGCTGGAGTCAGGAAAACTGACTCGCTGTTTATCCTGATGGCACCCAACAAGCTGGGTGCTCCTGCTTCTAAGCAGTCTATTGCGCGCTGGATTTGTAGCACTATTCAGCTGGCGCATTCTGCGGTAGGATTACCGCAGCCTAAATCAATAAAAGCACATTCCACAAGGACTGTGGGCTCATCTTGGGCGGCTGCCCGAGGGGTCTCGGCTTTACAATTTTGCCGAGCAGCTACTTGGTCAGGGGCAAACACGTTTGCAAAATTCTACGAATTTGATACCCTGGCTGAGGAGGACCTGGAGTTCTCTCATTCGGTGCTGCAGAGTCATCCGCACTCTCCCGCCCGTTTGGGAGCTTTGGTATAATCCCCATGGTCCTTACGGAGTTCCCAGCATCCACTAGGACGTCAGAGAAAATAAGAATTTACTTACCGATAATTCTATTTCTCGTAGTCCGTAGTGGATGCTGGGCGCCCATCCCAAGTGCGGATTGTCTGCAATACTTGTATATAGTTATTGTTAACTAATCGGGTTCTTGTTGTGAGCCATCTATTCAGAGGCTCCTCTGTTATCATGCTGTTAACTGGGTTTCATATCACAAGTTGTACGGTGTGATTGGTGTGGCTGGTATGAGTCTTACCCGGGATTCATAAATCCTTCCTTATTGTGTACGCTCGTCCGGGCACAGTATCCTAACTGAGGCTTGGAGGAGGGTCATAGGGGGAGGAGCCAGTGCACACCAGATAGTCCTAAAGCTTTCTTTAGATGTGCCCAGTCTCCTGCGGAGCCGCTATTCCCCATGGTCCTTACGGAGTTCCAAGCATCCACTACGGACTACGAGAAATAGAATTATCGGTAAGTAAATTCTTATTTTTTCGTGCTCCCGAGGCCGGACGGCTCGGTCAGAACAATCCTATCTCTAAAATCCCCAAAATTTCTACTTAAGAAGTTGAACTGCAAGCTGGAATTTCTCAGGACACGGATCTCCAATCTGAAAAAGGAGAAAGGTGGTCGAATTACGGTTTCTTCCGCATTAGGCTTACCTGGGTTTGCTATTCAGGATTGTCATTACCAATTCACCGGAGTGATGGCGGTATGATGGTTTTCCTTCGATAGTAAAAGAGTCATTATTATTCTGTACTGGGACGCTCTCCTGATTACGGCGAGGTCAAGAAACCAAGTGGTGCAAAACGTTGCATTCTCCCTGACAGTTCTTCAACAAAGTGGTTGGCTCCTGAACTTGCCAGAATCACTGTTGATCCCAACGACGCGGTTGTCGGCATTGGAAATATTGTTAGATACAGAACTGTTGAGAGTTTGTTTCTTCCAGTGGAAAAAGCTCTGAGGAGCCAGAGTCGGGTCAGATCTGCAACAGGGTCAATCCATCATTACATTCCGTTGATGAAAAAGATGGTTGCGGCCTACGAGGCCATTCAGTGAGCAGGGTAAATGCCATAGTGTTTTTAGCGGGACCAATTGGACAATTGGTCCATTTTCCACCTGGAATAATCCTGTTGTTTCAAAACCAGAGTTTCACTCCTGTGGTAGCGGCGCAGTTCTCAAAAGCGCAGGTTCGGGTTCCAGGACTGGATCCTAGGGACCACGGATACATGCCTTCGAGGCGGGGGAGCTGTCACACAGGAGGAAAACTTCCAAGGAAGAGGGTCAAGTTAGGATATTTGTCACCACATTAACGGTCTAGAGGTAAGGGCCGTTTATAACGGTTTTCTACAAACAAAAACCGAAGCAGCAAAGGCAGAAGCCAGAAAGATTTTCCGCTGGGCGATGAAATCATATGCGCGCTCTGTCAGAGGTGTTCATTCCAGGGGTGGACAGCTGGGAAGCAGGCTTCCTCGGCAGACACGTTCTCCATCCAGGAGAGTGGTGTCTTCATCCAGAGGTTTTCACAGAAGTGACAAGTCGTTGAGGGATTCCTAAAATAGACAAGATGGCGTCTCGCCTCAATAAGAAGCTTCAGAGATATTGTTACAGGTCAAGGGACCCTCAAGCTATAGCAGTGGACGCCCTAATGACTCCGTGGGTGTTTCAGTCGGTCTATGCGTCCCCTCCGCTTCCATTTTTTTCCAAAAATGCTAAAGATCATAAGAAGAACAAAGGTTCAGGTGATCCTCATTGTTCCAGACTTGCCTAAGAGGACCTGGTATCCGGATCTTCAGGTGAACGCCGGATCCTAGCAGAGAGGATATTTCCAGTGAAGTCATCCCTACTTTTCTTCAGACCAGTAGAGGAGTAACGTAAAAACATTACCACCGTATTTGGAGAAAATATGTGTTTTGGTGTGAATCCAAGAAGGCGTCTGCGGAAGATTCCAGTGGGATCGTTTTCTCCTTTTTTCACAAGATGGTGTGGATGCGGGTCTTAAGTTGGGCTCGATTAAGGTTCAGATTCATCCTTATCGGTTTTAATCCAAAAACAATTGGCCTCCTTTACAAAAATTCAAACTTTCTTAAAGGAGTGTTGCACATCCAACCTCCCTTTGTGCCCCCCTGGAGCTCCATGTTGTCTTAACGTGGTGTTATAGTTCCGGCAATCTCATTGTTTGAACCTTTACGTAAGGTAGAGTTGTAATTCGTCACTTGGAAAGTGGTCCGGCTGTTGGTCTTGGCATCCGCAATTTAATCTTGCCCCTATTTAATCTTCCATACGGATGGAGCGGAGTTGAGAACTCGTCAGCAATTTCTGCCAAAAGTGGTTTCATCGTTTCACATGAACCAACCTATTGTGGTGCCAGTGGCTACTGCAGTCTTGACGGAATAGAAGTCTCTCGATGTGGTCAGAGCTTTGAAAATTTATGTCGCCAGAACGGAGAAGATTAGGACAACGGAGGCTCTGTTTGTCCTGTGGGCTCACAACAAGATTTGGGCTCCTGCTTCCAAGCAGACTATTGCACGCTGGATCTGTAATACGATTCAGCAGGCTCATTTTACGGCTGAATTGCCGTTACCGAAATCGGTGAAGACCCATTCTACCAGAAAGGGGGGGCGCATCCTGGGCGGCTGCCCGAGGGGTCTCGGCATTATGGCTTTGCCGAGCAGCTATTTGGTCGGGTTCAAACGCCTTTGAGAAGTTTACAAGTTTGATACCCTGGCTGAGGAGGACCTCTTGTTGGGTCAATCGGTGCTGCAGAGTCATCCGCACTCTCCCGCCCGTTCTAGAGCTTTGGTATAAACCCCATGGTTCTTGAAGCATCCCCAGTATCCTCTAGGACGTATGAAAAAATAGGATTTTAATACCTACCGGTAAATCCTTTTCTCTTAGTACGTAGAGGATGCTGGGCGCCCGTCCCAGTGCGGGCTGTATCTGCAGTTATTGGGTATGGTTACACACATGTTGTGTTGCGTTTAAGTCAGCCTGTTGCTGACGTTGTTCATGCCGTGGCATGCGTTATGCTGTTATTGGTTGTGTTTACACACAGGTTGTGTTATGCTTTATGTCAGCATATTGCTGCATATTCTTCATGCCGTCGGCTGGTGTTCTATTGAATGCCATGTTCTGCGGCATACTGGAGGTGTGAGCTGGTAAGATGCTCACCGTGGTTTAACAATAAGTTCTTTCCTCGAAATGTCCGTCTCCCTGGGCACAGTTACTTAAATTGGAGTCTGGAGGAGGGGCATAGCGGCAGGAGCCAGTTCACACCCATTCAAAGTCTTAAAGTGCCCATGTCTCCTACAGATCCCGTCTATACCCCATGGTTCTTGAAGCATCCCCAGCATCCTCTACGGACTAAGAGAAAAGGATTTACCGGTAGGTATTAAAATCCCATTATTATCTATCATATCCCTCTGTCCTTCTCTCCTCTAATATCACAGTGTCCCCATGTTCTAGGTGTCCTCTTATATACATACTGCCTTCCTGATCCCTATTATTACATATCTATCATATCCCTCTGTCCTACTCTCCTCTAATATCACAGTGTCCTCATGTTCTAGGTGTCCTCTTATATACATACTGCCATCCTGATCCCTATTATTACTTATCTATCATATCCCTCTGCCCTTCTCTCCTCTAATATCACAGTGTCCTCATGTTCTAGCTGTCCTCTTATATACATACTGCCTTCCTGATCCCTATTATTACTTATCTATCATATCCCCTCTGTCCTTCTCTCCTCTAATATCACAGTGCCCTCATGTTCTAGGTGTCCTCTTATATACATAATGCCTTCCTGATCCCTATTATTACTTATCTATCATATCCCTCTGTCCTTCTCTCTTCTAATATCACAGTGTCCCCATGTTCTAGGTGTCCTCTTATATACATACTGCCTTCCTGATCCCTATTATTACTTATCTATCATATCCCTCTGTCCTTCTCTCTTCTAATATCACAGTGTCCCCATGTTCTAGGTGTCCTCTTATATACATACTGCCTTCCTGATCCTTATTATTATCTATCATATCCCTCTGTCCTTCTCTCCTCTAATATCACAGTGTCCCCATGTTCTAGGTGTCTCTTATATACATACTGCCTTCCTGATCTCTATTATTACTTATCTATCATATCCCTCTGTCCTTCTCTCCTCTAATATCACAGTGTCCCCATGTTCTAGGTGTCTCTTATATACATACTGCCTTCCTGATCTCTATTATTACTTATCTATCATATCCCTCTGTCCTTCTCTCCTCTATTATCACAGTGTCCCCATGTTCTAGGTGTCCTCTTATATACATACTGCCTTCCTGATCCCTATTATTACTTATCTATCATATCCCTCTGTCCTTCTCTCCTCTAATATCACAGTGTCCTCATGTTCTAGGTGTCCTCTTATATACATACTACCTTCCTGATCCCTATTATTACTTATCTATCATATACCTCTGTCCTTCTCTCCTCTAATATCACAGTGTCCTCATGTTCTAGGTGTCCTCTTATATACATACAGTCTTCCTGATCTCTATTATTACTTATCTATCATATCCCTCTGTCCTTCTCTCCTCTAATATCACAGTGTCCTCATGTTCTAGGTGTCCTCTTATATACATACTGACTTCCTGATGCCTATTATTACTTATCTATCATATCCCTCTGTCCTTCTCTCCTCTAATATCACAGTGTCCTCATGTTCTAGGTGTCTCTTATATACATACTGCCTTCCTGATCCCTATTATTATCTATCATATCCCTCTGTCCTTCTCTCCTCTAATATCACAGTGTCCTCATGTTCTAGGTGTCTCTTATATACATACTGCCTTCCTGATCCCTATTATTATCTATCATATCCCTCTGTCCTTCTCTCCTCTAATATCACAGTGTCCTCATGTTCTAGGTGTCTCTTATATACATACTGCCTTCCTGATCCCTATTATTACTTATCTATCATATCCCTCTGTCCTTCTCTCCTCTAATATCACAGTGTCCCCATGTTATAGGTGTCCTCTTATATACATACTGGTTTCCTGATCCCTATTATTACTTATCTATCATATCCCCTCTGTCCTCCTCTCCTCTAATATCACAGTGTCCTCATGTTCTAGGTGTCCTCTTATATACATACTGCCTTCCTGATGCCTATTATTACTTATCTATCATATCCCTCTGTCCTTCTCTCCTCTAATATCACAGTGTCCCCATGTTCTAGGTGTCCACTTATATACATACTGCCTTCCTGATCCCTATTATTACTTATCTATCATATCCCCTCTGTCCTTCTCTCCTCTAATATCACAGTGTCCCCATGTTCTAGGTGTCCTCTTATATACATACTGCCTTCCTGATCCCTATTATTACTTATTTATCATATCCCTCTGTCCTTCTCTCCTCTAATATCACAGTGTCCTCATGTTCTAGGTATCCTCTTATATACATACTGCCTTCCTGATCCCTATTATTACTTATCTATCATATCCCTCTGTCCTTCTCTCCTCTAATATCACAGTGTCCCCATGTTCTAGGTGTCTCTTATATACATACTGCCTTCCTGATCCCTATTATTACTTATCTATCATATCCCTCTGTCCTTCTCTCCTCTAATATCACAGTGTCTCCATGTTCTAGGTGTCTCTTATATACATACTGCCTTCCTGATCCCTATTATTACTTATCTTTCATATCCCTCTGTCCTTCTCTCCTCTAATATCACAGTGTCTCCATGTTCTAGGTGTCCTCTTATATACATACTGCCTTCCTGATCCCTATTATTACTTATCTATCATATCCCTCTGTCCTTCTCTCCTCTAATATCACAGTGTCTTCATGTTCTAGGTGTCCTCTTATATACATACTGCCTTCCTGATCCCTATTATTACTTATCTATCATATCTCTCTGTCCTTCTCTCCTCTAATATCAGTGTCCTCATGTTCTAGGTGTCCTCTTATATACATACTGCCTTCCTGATCTCTATTATTACTTATCTATCTATCTATCATATCCCTCTGTCCTTCTCTCCTCTATTATCACAGTGTCCCCATGTTCTAGGTGTCCTCTTATATACATACAGTCTTCCTGATCCCTATTATTACTTATCTATCATATCCCTCTGTCCTTCTCTCCTCTAATATCACAGTGTCCCCATGTTCTATGTGTCCTCTTATATACATACTGCCTTCCTGATCCCTATTATTACTTATCTATCATATCCCATCTGTCCTCCTCTCCTCTAATATCACAGTGTCCTCATGTTCTAGGTGTCTCTTATATACATACTGCCTTCCTGATCCCTATTATTACTTATCTATCATATCCCTCTGTCCTTCTCTCCTCTAATATCACAGTGTCTTCATGTTCTAGGTGTCCTCTTATATACATACTGCCTTCCTGATCCCTATTATTACTTATCTATCATATCCCTCTGTCCTTCTCTCCTCTAATATAAGTGTCCCCATGTTCTAGGTGTCCTCTTATATACATACCGCCTTTCTGATCCCTATTATTACTTATCTATCATATCCCTCTGTCCTTCTCTCCTCTAATATCACAGTGTCCCCATGTTCTAGGTGTCCTCTTATATACATACTGCCTTCCTGATCCCTATTATTACTTATCTATCATATCCCCTCTGTCCTTCTCTCCTCTAATATCACAGTGTCCCCATGTTCTAGGTGTCCTCTTATATACATACTGCCTTCCTGATCCCTATTATTACTTATTTATCATATCCCTCTGTCCTTCTCTCCTCTAATATCACAGTGTCCTCATGTTCTAGGTATCCTCTTATATACATACTGCCTTCCTGATCCCTATTATTACTTATCTATCATATCCCTCTGTCCTTCTCTCCTCTAATATCACAGTGTCCCCATGTTCTAGGTGTCTCTTATATACATACTGCCTTCCTGATCCCTATTATTACTTATCTATCATATCCCTCTGTCCTTCTCTCCTCTAATATCACAGTGTCTCCATGTTCTAGGTGTCTCTTATATACATACTGCCTTCCTGATCCCTATTATTACTTATCTATCATATCCCTCTGTCCTTCTCTCCTCTAATATCACAGTGTCCTCATGTTCTAGGTGTCCTCTTATATACATACTGCCTTCCTGATCCCTATTATTACTTATCTATCATATCCCTCTGTCCTTCTCTCCTCTAATATCACAGTGTCTTCATGTTCTAGGTGTCCTCTTATATACATACTGCCTTCCTGATCCCTATTATTACTTATCTATCATATCTCTCTGTCCTTCTCTCCTCTAATATCACAGTGTCCTCATGTTCTAGGTGTCCTCTTATATACATACTGCCTTCCTGATCTCTATTATTACTTATCTATCTATCTATCTATCATATCCCTCTGTCCTTCTCTCCTCTATTATCACAGTGTCCCCATGTTCTAGGTGTCCTCTTATATACATACTGCCTTCCTGACCCCTATTATTACTTATCTATCATATCCCCTCTGTCCTTCTCTCCTCTAATATCACAGTGTCCTCATGTTCTAGGTGTCCTCTTATATACATACAGTCTTCCTGATCCCTATTATTACTTATCTATCATATCCCATCTGTCCTCCTCTCCTCTAATATCACAGTGTCCTCATGTTCTAGGTGTCTCTTATATACATACTGCCTTCCTGATCCCTATTATTACTTATCTATCATATCCCTCTGTCCTTCTCTCCTCTAATATCACAGTGTCTTCATGTTCTAGGTGTCCTCTTATATACATACTGCCTTCCTGATCCCTATTATTACTTATCTATCATATCTCTCTGTCCTTCTCTCCTCTAATATCACAGTGTCCTCATGTTCTAGTTGTCCTCTTATATACATACTGCCTTCCTGATCTCTATTATTACTTATCTATCTATCTATCTATCATATCCCTCTGTCCTTCTCTCCTCTATTATCACAGTGTCCCCATGTTCTAGGTGTCCTCTTATATACATACAGTCTTCCTGATCCCTATTATTACTTATCTATCATATCCCTCTGTCCTTCTCTCCTCTAATATCACAGTGTCCCCATGTTCTAGGTGTCCTCTTATATACATACAGTCTTCCTGATCCCTATTATTACTTATCTATCATATCCCTCTGACCTTCTCTCCTCTATTATCACAGTGTCCTCATGTTCTAGGTGTCCTCTTATATACATACTGCCTTCCTGATCCCTATTATTATCTATCATATCCCTCTGTCCTTCTCTCCTCTAATATCACAGTGCCCCATGTTCTAGGTGTCCTCTTATATACATACTGCCTTCCTGATCCCTATTATTACTTATCTATCGTATCCCTCTGTCCTTCTCCCCTCCAATATCAGTGTCCTCATGTTCTAGGTGTCTCTTATATACATACTGCCTTCCTGATCCCTATTATTACTTATCTATCATATCCCTCTGTCCTTCTCTCCTCTAATATCACAGTGTCCCCATGTTCTAGGTGTCCTCTTATATACATACTGCCTTCCTGATCCCTATTATTACTTATCTATCATATCCCTCTGTCCTTCTCTCCTCTAATATCACAGTGTCCTCATGTTCTAGGTTCCTCTTATATACATACTGCCTTCCTGATCCCTATTATTACTTATCTATCATATCCCTCTGTCCTTCTCTCCTCTATTATCACAGTGTCCTCATGTTCTAGGTGTCCTCTTATATACATAATGCCTTCCTGATCCCTATTATTACTTATCTATCATATCCCTCTGTCCTCTAATATCAGTGTCCTCATGTTCTAGGTGTCCTCTTATATACATACTGCCTTCCTGATCCCTATTATTACTTATCTATCATCCCTTCTGTCCTTCTCTCCTCTAATATCACAGTGTCCCCATGTTCTAGGTGTCTCTTATATACATACTGCCTTCCTGATCCCTATTATTACTTATCTATCATATCCCTCTGTCCTTCTCTCCTCTAATATCACAGTGCCCCATGTTCTAGGTGTCCTTTTATATACATACTGCCTTCCTGATCCCTATTATTACTTATCTATCATCCCTTCTGTCCTTCTCTCCTCTAATATCACAGTGTATCCATGTTCTGTTAGACAATGCTGGGTCAGGGCTGGTGGCAGCAGAAAGACAGTATCTATTAGACAATGCTGGGTCAGGGATGGTGGCAGCAGATTGGCAGTATCTATTAGATAATGCTTGGTCAGGGCTGGTGGCAGCAGAAAGGCAGTATCTGTTAGACAATGCTGGGTCAAGGCTGGTAGCAGCAGAAAGGTAGTATCTATTAGACAATGCTGGGTCAGGGCTGGTGGCAGCAGATAGGCAGTATCTATTAGACAATGCTGGGTCAGGGCTGGTGTCAGCAGATAGGCAGTATCTATTAGACAATGCCAGGTCAGGGCTGGTGGCAGCAGAAAGGCAGTATCTATTAGTCAATGCTAGGTCATGGCTGTTGTCAGCAGAAAGGCAGTATCTATTAGACAATGCTGGGTCAGGGCTGGTGGCAGCAGAAAGGTAGTATCTATTAGACAATGCTGGGTCAGGGCTGGGTGTAGCAGGAAGGCAGTATCTATTAGATAATGCTGGGTCAGGGCTGGGTGTAGCAGGAAGGCCGTATCTATTAGACAATGCGGGGTCAGGGCTGGTGTCAGCAGAAAGGCAGTATCTATTAGACAATGCTGGGTCAGGGCTGGTGTCAGCAGATAGGCAGTATCTATTAGACAATGCTGGGTCAGGGCTGGTGGCAGCAGAAAGGCAGTATCTATTAGACAATGCTGGGTCAGGGCTGGTGGCAGCAGAAAGGCAGTATCTATTAGACAATGCTGGGTCAGGGCTGGTGTCAGCAGAAAGGCAGTATCTATTAGACAATGCTGGGTCAGGGCTGGTGTCAGCAGAAAGGCAGTATCTATTAGATAATGCTGGGTCAGGGCTGGTGGCAGCAGAAAGGCAGTATATATTAGATAATGCTGGGTCAGGGCTGGTGGCAGCAGAAAGGCAGTATCTATTAGACAATGCTGGGTCAGGGCTGGTGTCAGCAGATAGGCAGTATCTATTAGACAATGCTGGATCAGGGCTGGTGTCAGCAGATAGGCAGTATCTATTAGATAATGTTGGGTCAGGGCTGGTGGCAGCAGAAAGGCAGTATCTATTAGACAATGCTGGGTCAGGGCTGGTGGCAGCAGAAAGGCAGTATCTATTAGACAATGCTGGGTCAGGGCTGGTGGCAGCAGAAAGGCAGTATCTATTAGATAATGCTGGGTCAGGGCTGGTGGCAGCAGAAAGGCAGTATCTATTAGATAATGCTGGGTCTGGGCTGGTGGCAGCAGAAAGGCAGTATCTATTAGACAATGCTGGGTCAGGGCTGGTGGCAGCAGAAAGGCAGTATCTATTAGACAATGCTGGGTCAGGGCTGGTGGCAGCAGATAGGCAGTATCTATTAGACAATGCTGGGTCAGGGCTGGTGGCAGCAGATAGGCAGTATCTATTAGACAATGCTGGGTCAGGGCTGGTGTCAGCAGATAGGCAGTATCTATTAGACAATGCTAGGTCAGGGCTGGTGGCAGCAGAAAGGCAGTATCTATTAGTCAATGCTAGGTCATGGCTGTTGTCAGCAGAAAGGCAGTATCTATTAGACAATGCTGGGTCAGGGCTGGTGGCAGCAGAAAGGTAGTATCTATTAGACAATGCTGGGTCAGGGCTGGGTGTAGCAGGAAGGCAGTATCTATTAGATAATGCTGGGTCAGGGCTGGGTGTAGCAGGAAGGCCGTATCTATTAGACAATGCGGGGTCAGGGCTGGTGTCAGCAGAAAGGCAGTATCTATTAGACAATGCTGGGTCAGGGCTGGTGTCAGCAGATAGGCAGTATCTATTAGACAATGCTGGGTCAGGGCTGGTGGCAGCAGAAAGGCAGTATCTATTAGACAATGCTGGGTCAGGGCTGGTGTCAGCAGAAAGGCAGTATCTATTAGACAATGCGGGGTCAGGGCTGGTGTCAGCAGAAAGGCAGTATCTATTAGACAATGCTGGGTCAGGGCTGGTGTCAGCAGATAGGCAGTATCTATTAGACAATGCTGGGTCAGGGCTGGTGGCAGCAGAAAGGCAGTATCTATTAGACAATGCTGGGTCAGGGCTGGTGGCAGCAGAAAGGCAGTATCTATTAGACAATGCTGGGTCAGGGCTGGTGGCAGCAGAAAGGCAGTATCTATTAGATAATGCTGGTCAGGGCTGGTGGCAGCAGAAAGGCAGTATCTATTAGATAATGCTGGGTCAGGGCTGGTGGCAGCAGAAAGGCAGTATCTATTAGACAATGCTGGGTCAGGGCTGGTGGCAGCAGATAGGCAGTATCTATTAGACAATGCTGGGTCAGGGCTGGTGGCAGCAGAAAGGCAGTATCTATTAGACAATGCTGGGTCAGGGCTGTTGTCAGCAGAAAGGCTGTATCTATTAGACAATGCTGGGTCAGGGCTGGTGGCAGCAGAAAGGCAGTATCTATTAGACAATGCTGGGTCAGGGCTGGTGGCAGCAGATAGGCAGTATCTATTAGATAATGCTGGGTCAGGGCTGGTGTCAGCAGGAAGGCAGTATCTATTAGATAATGTTGGGTCAGGGCTAATGGCAGCAGAAAGGCAGTATCTATTAGACAATGCTGGGTCAGGGATGGTGGCAGCAGATTGGCAGTATCTATTAGATAATGCTTGGTCAGGGCTGGTGGCAGCAGAAAGGCAGTATCTGTTAGACAATGCTGGGTCAAGGCTGGTGGCAGCAGAAAGGTAGTATCTATTAGACAATGCTGGGTCAGGGCTGGTGGCAGCAGATAGGCAGTATCTATTAGACAATGCTGGGTCAGGGCTGGTGTCAGCAGATAGGCAGTATCTATTAGACAATGCTAGGTCAGGGCTGGTGGCAGCAGAAAGGCAGTATCTATTAGTCAATGCTAGGTCATGGCTGTTGTCAGCAGAAAGGCAGTATCTATTAGACAATACTGGGTCAGGGCTGGTGGCAGCAGAAAGGTAGTATCTATTAGACAATGCTGGGTCAGGGCTGGGTGTAGCAGGAAGGCAGTATCTATTAGATAATGCTGGGTCAGGGCTGGGTGTAGCAGGAAGGCCGTATCTATTAGACAATGCGGGGTCAGGGCTGGTGTCAGCAGAAAGGCAGTATCTATTAGACAATGCTGGGTCAGGGCTGGTGTCAGCAGATAGGCAGTATCTATTAGACAATGCTGGGTCAGGGCTGGTGGCAGCAGAAAGGCAGTATCTATTAGACAATGCTGGGTCAGGGCTGGTGTCAGCAGAAAGGCAGTATCTATTAGACAATGCGGGGTCAGGGCTGGTGTCAGCAGAAAGGCAGTATCTATTAGACAATGCTGGGTCAGGGCTGGTGTCAGCAGATAGGCAGTATCTATTAGACAATGCTGGGTCAGGGCTGGTGGCAGCAGAAAGGCAGTATCTATTAGACAATGCTGGGTCAGGGCTGGTGTCAGCAGAAAGGCAGTATCTATTAGACAATGCTGGGTCAGGGCTGGTGGCAGCAGAAAGGCAGTATCTATTAGATAATGCTGGGTCAGGGCTGGTGGCAGCAGAAAGGCAGTATCTATTAGATAATGCTGGGTCAGGGCTGGTGGCAGCAGAAAGGCAGTATCTATTAGACAATGCTGGATCAGGGCTGGTGTCAGCAGATAGGCAGTATCTATTAGACAATGCTGGGTCAGGGCTGGTGTCAGCAGATAGGCAGTATCTATTAGATAATGTTGGGTCAGGGCTGGTGGCAGCAGAAAGGCAGTATCTATTAGACAATGCTGGGTCAGGGCTGGTGGCAGCAGAAAGGCAGTATCTATTAGACAATGCTGGGTCAGGGCTGGTGGCAGCAGAAAGGCAGTATCTATTAGACAATGCTGGGTCAGGGCTGGTGGCAGCAGAAAGGCAGTATCTATTAGATAATGCTGGGTCAGGGCTGGTGGCAGCAGAAAGGCAGTATCTATTAGATAATGCTGGGTCTGGGCTGGTGGCAGCAGAAAGGCAGTATCTATTAGACAATGCTGGGTCAGGGCTGGTGGCAGCAGAAAGGCAGTATCTATTAGACAATGCTGGGTCAGGGCTGGTGGCAGCAGAAAGGCAGTATCTATTAGACAATGCTGGGTCAGGGCTGGTGGCAGCAGAAAGGCAGTATCTATTAGACAATGCTGGGTCAGGGCTGGTGGCAGCAGAAAGGCAGTATCTATTAGATAATGCTGGTCAGGGCTGGTGGCAGCAGAAAGGCAGTATCTATTAGATAATGCTGGGTCAGGGCTGGTGGCAGCAGAAAGGCAGTATCTATTAGACAATGCTGGGTCAGGGCTGGTGGCAGCAGATAGGCAGTATCTATTAGACAATGCTGGGTCAGGGCTGGTGGCAGCAGAAAGGCAGTATCTATTAGACAATGCTGGGTCAGGGCTGTTGTCAGCAGAAAGGCAGTATCTATTAGACAATGCTGGGTCAGGGCTGGTGGCAGCAGAAAGGCAGTATCTATTAGACAATGCTGGGTCAGGGCTGGTGGCAGCAGATAGGCAGTATCTATTAGATAATGCTGGGTCAGGGCTGGTGTCAGCAGGAAGGCAGTATCTATTAGATAATGTTGGGTCAGGGCTGGTGGCAGCAGAAAGGCAGTATCTATTAGACAATGCTTGGTCAGGGCTGGTGTCAGCAGATAGGCAATATCTATTAGACAATGCTGGGTCAGGGCTGGTGGCAGCAGGAAGGCAGTATCTATTAGATAATGTTGGGTCAGGGCTGGTGGCAGCAGAAAGGCAGTATCTATTAGATAATGTTGGGTCAGGGCTGGTGGCAGCAGAAAGGCAGTATCTATTAGACAATGCTGGGTCAGGGCTGGTGGCAGCAGAAAGGTAGTATCTATTAGACAATGTTGGGTCAGGGCTGGTGGCAGCAGAAAGGCAGTATCTATTAGACAATGCTGGGTCAGGGCTGGTGGCAGCAGAAAGGCAGTATCTATTAGACAATGCTGGGTCAGGGCTGGTGGCAGCAGAAAGGCAGTATCTATTAGACAATGCTGGGTCAGGGCTGGTGGCAGCAGAAAGGCAGTATCTATTAGACAATGCTGGGTCAGGGCTGGTGGCAGCAGAAAGGCAGTATCTATTAGACAATGCTGGGTCAGGGCTGGTGGCAGCAGAAAGGCAGTATCTATTAGACAATGCTGGGTCAGGGCTGGTGGCAGCAGAAAGGCAGTATCTATTAGACAATGCTGGGTCAGGGCTGGTGGCAGCAGAAAGGCAGTATCTATTAGACAATGCTGGGTCAGGGCTGGTGGCAGCAGAAAGGCAGTATCTATTAGATAATGCTGGATCAGGGCTGGTGTCAGCAGAAAGGCAGTATCTATTAGACAATGCTGGGTCAGGGCTGGTGGCAGCAGATAGGCAGTATCTATTAGACAATGCTGGGTCAGGGCTGGTGGCAGCAGAAAGGCAGTATCTATTAGACAATGCTGGGTCAGGGCTGGTGGCAGCAGAAAGGCAGTATCTATTAGACAATGCTGGGTCAGGGCTGGTGGCAGCAGAAAGGCAGTATCTATTAGACAATGCTGGGTCAGGGCTGGTGGCAGCAGAAAGGCAGTATCTATTAGACAATGCTGGGTCAGGGCTGGTGGCAGCAGAAAGGCAGTATCTATTAGACAATGCTGGGTCAGGGCTGGTGGCAGCAGAAAGGCAGTATCTATTAGACAATGGTGGGTCAGGGCTGGTGGCAGCAGAAAGGTAGTATCTATTAGACAATGTTGGGTCAGGGCTGGTGGCAGCAGAAAGGCAGTATCTATTAGACAATGCTGGGTCAGGGCTGGTGGCAGCAGAAAGGCAGTATCTATTAGACAATGCTGGGTCAGGGCTGGTGGCAGCAGAAAGGCAGTATCTATTAGACAATGCTGGGTCAGGGCTGGTGGCAGCAGAAAGGCAGTATCTATTAGACAATGCTGGGTCAGGGCTGGTGGCAGCAGAAAGGCAGTATCTATTAGACAATGCTGGGTCAGGGCTGGTGGCAGCAGAAAGGCAGTATCTATTAGACAATGCTGGGTCAGGGCTGGTGGCAGCAGAAAGGCAGTATCTATTAGACAATGCTGGGTCAGGGCTGGTGGCAGCAGATAGGCAGTATCTATTAGACAATGCTGGGTCAGGGCTGGTGGCAGCAGAAAGGCAGTATCTATTAGACAATGCTGGGTCAGGGCTGGTGGCAGCAGAAAGGCAGTATCTATTAGACAATGCTGGGTCAGGGCTGGTGGCAGCAGAAAGGCAGTATCTATTAGACAATGCTGGGTCAGGGCTGGTGGCAGCAGAAAGGCAGTATCTATTAGACAATGCTGGGTCAGGGCTGGTGGCAGCAGAAAGGCAGTATCTATTAGACAATGCTGGGTCAGGGCTGGTGGCAGCAGAAAGGCAGTATCTATTAGATAATGTTGGGTCAGGGCTGGTGTCAGCAGAAAGGCAGTATCTATTAGACAATGCTGGGTCAGGGCTGGTGGCAGCAGAAAGGTAGTATCTATTAGACAATGTTGGGTCAGGGCTGGTGGCAGCAGAAAGGCAGTATCTATTAGACAATGCTGGGTCAGGGCTGGTGGCAGCAGAAAGGCAGTATCTATTAGACAATGCTGGGTCAGGGCTGGTGGCAGCAGAAAGGCAGTATCTATTAGATAATGCTGGGTCTGGGCTGGTGGCAGCAGAAAGGCAGTATCTATTAGATAATGCTGGTCAGGGCTGGTGGCAGCAGAAAGGTAGTATCTATTAGACAATGCTGGGTCAGGGCTGGTGGCAGCAGAAAGGCAGTATCTATTAGACAATGCTGGGTCAGGGCTGGTGGCAGCAGAAAGGCAGTATCTATTAGACAATGCTGGGTCAGGGCTGGTGGCAGCAGAAAGGCAGTATCTATTAGATAATGCTGGGTCTGGGCTGGTGGCAGCAGAAAGGCAGTATCTATTAGACAATGCTGGGTCAGGGCTGGTGGCAGCAGAAAGGCAGTATCTATTAGACAATGCTGGGTCAGGGCTGGTGGCAGCAGAAAGGCAGTATCTATTAGACAATGCTGGGTCAGGGCTGGTGGCAGCAGAAAGGCAGTATCTATTAGACAATGCTGGGTCAGGGCTGGTGGCAGCAGAAAGGCAGTATCTATTAGACAATGCTGGGTCAGGGCTGGTGGCAGCAGAAAGGCAGTATCTATTAGATAATGCTGGGTCTGGGCTGGTGGCAGCAGAAAGGCAGTATCTATTAGATAATGCTGGGTCAGGGCTGGTGGCAGCAGAAAGGCAGTATCTATTAGACAATGCTGGGTCAGGGCTGGTGTCAGCAGAAAGGCAGTATCTATTAGACAATGCTGGGTCAGGGCTGGTGTCAGCAGATAGGCAGTATCTATTAGACAATGCTGGGTCAGGGCTGGTGGCAGCAGAAAGGCAGTATCTATTAGACAATGCTGGGTCAGGGCTGGTGTCAGCAGAAAGGCAGTATCTATTAGACAATGCGGGGTCAGGGCTGGTGTCAGCAGAAAGGCAGTATCTATTAGACAATGCTGGGTCAGGGCTGGTGTCAGCAGATAGGCAGTATCTATTAGACAATGCTGGGTCAGGGCTGGTGGCAGCAGAAAGGCAGTATCTATTAGACAATGCTGGGTCAGGGCTGGTGTCAGCAGAAAGGCAGTATCTATTAGACAATGCTGGGTCAGGGCTGGTGGCAGCAGAAAGGCAGTATCTATTAGATAATGCTGGGTCAGGGCTGGTGGCAGCAGAAAGGCAGTATCTATTAGATAATGCTGGGTCAGGGCTGGTGGCAGCAGAAAGGCAGTATCTATTAGACAATGCTGGATCAGGGCTGGTGTCAGCAGATAGGCAGTATCTATTAGACAATGCTGGGTCAGGGCTGGTGTCAGCAGATAGGCAGTATCTATTAGATAATGTTGGGTCAGGGCTGGTGGCAGCAGAAAGGCAGTATCTATTAGACAATGCTGGGTCAGGGCTGGTGGCAGCAGAAAGGCAGTATCTATTAGACAATGCTGGGTCAGGGCTGGTGGCAGCAGAAAGGCAGTATCTATTAGACAATGCTGGGTCAGGGCTGGTGGCAGCAGAAAGGCAGTATCTATTAGATAATGCTGGGTCAGGGCTGGTGGCAGCAGAAAGGCAGTATCTATTAGATAATGCTGGGTCTGGGCTGGTGGCAGCAGAAAGGCAGTATCTATTAGACAATGCTGGGTCAGGGCTGGTGGCAGCAGAAAGGCAGTATCTATTAGACAATGCTGGGTCAGGGCTGGTGGCAGCAGAAAGGCAGTATCTATTAGACAATGCTGGGTCAGGGCTGGTGGCAGCAGAAAGGCAGTATCTATTAGACAATGCTGGGTCAGGGCTGGTGGCAGCAGAAAGGCAGTATCTATTAGATAATGCTGGTCAGGGCTGGTGGCAGCAGAAAGGCAGTATCTATTAGATAATGCTGGGTCAGGGCTGGTGGCAGCAGAAAGGCAGTATCTATTAGACAATGCTGGGTCAGGGCTGGTGGCAGCAGATAGGCAGTATCTATTAGACAATGCTGGGTCAGGGCTGGTGGCAGCAGAAAGGCAGTATCTATTAGACAATGCTGGGTCAGGGCTGTTGTCAGCAGAAAGGCAGTATCTATTAGACAATGCTGGGTCAGGGCTGGTGGCAGCAGAAAGGCAGTATCTATTAGACAATGCTGGGTCAGGGCTGGTGGCAGCAGATAGGCAGTATCTATTAGATAATGCTGGGTCAGGGCTGGTGTCAGCAGGAAGGCAGTATCTATTAGATAATGTTGGGTCAGGGCTGGTGGCAGCAGAAAGGCAGTATCTATTAGACAATGCTTGGTCAGGGCTGGTGTCAGCAGATAGGCAATATCTATTAGACAATGCTGGGTCAGGGCTGGTGGCAGCAGGAAGGCAGTATCTATTAGATAATGTTGGGTCAGGGCTGGTGGCAGCAGAAAGGCAGTATCTATTAGATAATGTTGGGTCAGGGCTGGTGGCAGCAGAAAGGCAGTATCTATTAGACAATGCTGGGTCAGGGCTGGTGGCAGCAGAAAGGTAGTATCTATTAGACAATGTTGGGTCAGGGCTGGTGGCAGCAGAAAGGCAGTATCTATTAGACAATGCTGGGTCAGGGCTGGTGGCAGCAGAAAGGCAGTATCTATTAGACAATGCTGGGTCAGGGCTGGTGGCAGCAGAAAGGCAGTATCTATTAGACAATGCTGGGTCAGGGCTGGTGGCAGCAGAAAGGCAGTATCTATTAGACAATGCTGGGTCAGGGCTGGTGGCAGCAGAAAGGCAGTATCTATTAGACAATGCTGGGTCAGGGCTGGTGGCAGCAGAAAGGCAGTATCTATTAGACAATGCTGGGTCAGGGCTGGTGGCAGCAGAAAGGCAGTATCTATTAGACAATGCTGGGTCAGGGCTGGTGGCAGCAGAAAGGCAGTATCTATTAGACAATGCTGGGTCAGGGCTGGTGGCAGCAGAAAGGCAGTATCTATTAGATAATGCTGGATCAGGGCTGGTGTCAGCAGAAAGGCAGTATCTATTAGACAATGCTGGGTCAGGGCTGGTGGCAGCAGATAGGCAGTATCTATTAGACAATGCTGGGTCAGGGCTGGTGGCAGCAGAAAGGCAGTATCTATTAGACAATGCTGGGTCAGGGCTGGTGGCAGCAGAAAGGCAGTATCTATTAGACAATGCTGGGTCAGGGCTGGTGGCAGCAGAAAGGCAGTATCTATTAGACAATGCTGGGTCAGGGCTGGTGGCAGCAGAAAGGCAGTATCTATTAGACAATGCTGGGTCAGGGCTGGTGGCAGCAGAAAGGCAGTATCTATTAGACAATGCTGGGTCAGGGCTGGTGGCAGCAGAAAGGCAGTATCTATTAGACAATGGTGGGTCAGGGCTGGTGGCAGCAGAAAGGTAGTATCTATTAGACAATGTTGGGTCAGGGCTGGTGGCAGCAGAAAGGCAGTATCTATTAGACAATGCTGGGTCAGGGCTGGTGGCAGCAGAAAGGCAGTATCTATTAGACAATGCTGGGTCAGGGCTGGTGGCAGCAGAAAGGCAGTATCTATTAGACAATGCTGGGTCAGGGCTGGTGGCAGCAGAAAGGCAGTATCTATTAGATAATGCTGGGTCAGGGCTGGTGGCAGCAGAAAGGCAGTATCTATTAGACAATGCTGGGTCAGGGCTGGTGGCAGCAGAAAGGCAGTATCTATTAGACAATGCTGGGTCAGGGCTGGTGGCAGCAGAAAGGCAGTATCTATTAGACAATGCTGGGTCAGGGCTGGTGGCAGCAGATAGGCAGTATCTATTAGACAATGCTGGGTCAGGGCTGGTGGCAGCAGAAAGGCAGTATCTATTAGACAATGCTGGGTCAGGGCTGGTGGCAGCAGAAAGGCAGTATCTATTAGACAATGCTGGGTCAGGGCTGGTGGCAGCAGAAAGGCAGTATCTATTAGACAATGCTGGGTCAGGGCTGGTGGCAGCAGAAAGGCAGTATCTATTAGACAATGCTGGGTCAGGGCTGGTGGCAGCAGAAAGGCAGTATCTATTAGACAATGCTGGGTCAGGGCTGGTGGCAGCAGAAAGGCAGTATCTATTAGATAATGTTGGGTCAGGGCTGGTGTCAGCAGAAAGGCAGTATCTATTAGACAATGCTGGGTCAGGGCTGGTGGCAGCAGAAAGGTAGTATCTATTAGACAATGTTGGGTCAGGGCTGGTGGCAGCAGAAAGGCAGTATCTATTAGACAATGCTGGGTCAGGGCTGGTGGCAGCAGAAAGGCAGTATCTATTAGACAATGCTGGGTCAGGGCTGGTGGCAGCAGAAAGGCAGTATCTATTAGATAATGCTGGGTCTGGGCTGGTGGCAGCAGAAAGGCAGTATCTATTAGATAATGCTGGTCAGGGCTGGTGGCAGCAGAAAGGTAGTATCTATTAGACAATGCTGGGTCAGGGCTGGTGGCAGCAGAAAGGCAGTATCTATTAGACAATGCTGGGTCAGGGCTGGTGGCAGCAGAAAGGCAGTATCTATTAGACAATGCTGGGTCAGGGCTGGTGGCAGCAGAAAGGCAGTATCTATTAGATAATGCTGGGTCTGGGCTGGTGGCAGCAGAAAGGCAGTATCTATTAGACAATGCTGGGTCAGGGCTGGTGGCAGCAGAAAGGCAGTATCTATTAGACAATGCTGGGTCAGGGCTGGTGGCAGCAGAAAGGCAGTATCTATTAGACAATGCTGGGTCAGGGCTGGTGGCAGCAGAAAGGCAGTATCTATTAGACAATGCTGGGTCAGGGCTGGTGGCAGCAGAAAGGCAGTATCTATTAGACAATGCTGGGTCAGGGCTGGTGGCAGCAGAAAGGCAGTATCTATTAGATAATGCTGGGTCTGGGCTGGTGGCAGCAGAAAGGCAGTATCTATTAGATAATGCTGGGTCAGGGCTGGTGGCAGCAGAAAGGCAGTATCTATTAGACAATGCTGGGTCAGGGCTGGTGGCAGCAGAAAGGCAGTATCTATTAGACAATGCTGGGTCAGGGCTGGTGGCAGCAGAAAGGCAGTATCTATTAGATAATGTTGGGTCAGGGCTGGTGGCAGCAGAAAGGCAGTATCTATTAGATAATGTTGGGTCAGGGCTGGTGGCAGCAGATAGGCAGTATCTATTAGACAATGCTGGGTCAGGGCTGGTGGCAGCAGAAAGGCAGTATCTATTAGATAATGCTGGGTCAGGGCTGGTGGCAGCAGAAAGGCAGTATCTATTAGACAATGCTGGGTCAGGGCTGGTGGCAGCAGAAAGGCAGTATCTATTAGATAATGTTGGGTCAGGGCTGGTGGCAGCAGAAAGGCAGTATCTATTAGACAATGCTGGGTCAGGGCTGGTGGCAGCAGAAAGGCAGTATCTATTAGACAATGCTGGGTCAGGGCTGGTGGCAGCAGATAGGCAGTATCTATTAGACAATGCTGGGTCAGGGCTGGTGGCAGCAGAAAGGCAGTATCTATTAGATAATGCTGGGTCTGGGCTGGTGGCAGCAGAAAGGCAGTATCTATTAGACAATGCTGGGTCAGGGCTGGTGGCAGCAGAAAGGCAGTATCTATTAGACAATGCTGGGTCAGGGCTGGTGGCAGCAGAAAGGCAGTATCTATTAGACAATGCTGGGTCAGGGCTGGTGGCAGCAGAAAGGTAGTATCTATTAGACAATGCTGGGTCAGGGCTGGTGGCAGCAGAAAGGCAGTATCTATTAGACAATGCTGGGTCAGGGCTGGTGGCAGCAGAAAGGCAGTATCTATTAGATAATGCTGGGTCAGGGCTGGTGGCAGCAGAAAGGCAGTATCTATTAGACAATGCTGGGTCAGGGCTGGTGGCAGCAGAAAGGCAGTATCTATTAGACAATGCTGGGTCAGGGCTGGTGGCAGCAGAAAGGTAGTATCTATTAGATAATGCTGGGTCAGGGCTGGTGGCAGCAGAAAGGCAGTATCTATTAGACAATGCTGGGTCAGGGCTGGTGGCAGCAGAAAGGTAGTATCTATTAGACAATGCTGGGTCAGGGCTGGTGGCAGCAGAAAGGCAGTATCTATTAGACAATGCTGGGTCAGGGCTGGTGGCAGCAGAAAGGCAGTATCTATTAGACAATGCTGGGTCAGGCCATTGTCTCGGTGTTGCTGCGGCTCTGCCTCAGGATACTGCGCTGAGCGCTGCTCACTAGTTTCTCATTGGGGAATGGACGCTCTGCAGATATTCTACCCCTTCATTGGATATCTCCTCCTGCAGGCGGTGAGTCCAGGAGGAGAACATGTCATCACGTGTGACCGAGACGAGAAGATCCGTGTCAGTCTGTGGGAGGCACCTCATGTCATCAGCGCATTCTGTCTGGGACACACAGAGTGAGTACAGAATCGCTCAGCGGATTTATGTATAAGGAGTTACAGGTTCCGGGCGCTGTACAGTCGGCGTACAGATATACACCCGCCAGCCATAATAATAAACCCACTGACGGGTGATGTGAATAACAGTTATTTTCTCATTACACTGGTACCTGACAAGATATACAGATGCAGCCACGCTTATCTATCCTGCTGCTTGGCGTATTCGCGGCACTCCAGGGCCCATGCATGCGTCTACGTAACGCACGCGCATAGGAATACACGGGCGGTGTACTAAGTAGAGCTGCAGGATGGATGAGCGTGGCTACATCTGTATTAGGCAACAAGAGAACTCTCCTTAACGTTGATGTGCTGGAAGCAGGAATAATTGGCTCATGAGCATCTGACGTGGACAGTGGATCATAGAAAAAGGTGGCCTGGTCTGATGAATCGCGTCACATCATGGGGACGGCTGTGTGCCTCATTTACCAGGGATGGCACCAGGATGCTCTATGGGAAGCCGGTAGCGTAGTGTGATGCTCTGGGCAATGTTCTGCTGGGAAACCTTGGGTCCTGCTCTTCATGTGGATGTTACTGTGACCAGTACCAGGTACCACGTACCTAACCATTGCTGCAGACCAAGTCCATCCCTTTATGGCAGTGTATTTCTGATGGCCACACTGCAGTCATTGCTCCGGTATGGTCTGAGGAACATGATCGAGTTCAAGGTAAAGACTTGGCCTCCAAATTTCCCGGTACCAATGGAGCATGTGTTGGATGTGCTGGAAAACAAGTCCAGGTCAAGGAGGCCGCACCTCACAGGATCAGCTGTCAACGTCTGGGGGCCAGGCACCACGGAACACCTTCACAGGTCTCGTGAAGTCCAGGCCTGGATGGGTCAGAGCTGTTTTGGTGGCAGTTTTTTGGTTGTTGTTTTTTTCTATAATGTCCTAGTGGATACTGGGAATTGTAGTTACCATGGGGTAGAGATGGGGTCCATTGGAGCCTGGCACTTGAAGAAATCATTAGTGTGTGCTGGCTCCTCCCCTCTATGCTCCTCCTACCAGACTCAGTTTAGAAAATGTGTCCAAGGAGCCGGGTGCATTCTGTTGCTCTCCAGAGAGTTTTCTTCAGAAATTTCTTTTAGTTTGTTATTTTCAGGCAGCGCTGGCTTCACCAGTCTCCTGCGTCGTGGGACTTAGGGGGGGGGATTGAACCAACTTCCTTAATGGTTCGTGTCCCCGCTGACAGGACACAGCTCCCAGGGCGCTGTTTCACATACCCCCAGAGTGTGAGCCCACGCCGGCAGGAAGCCGCCACTAACAGATGCCGAAGCAGACGTGGTGTGGTGAGTGATACCCCGGGGTCCCGGTTAGCGGGTCCCCAGTGCGAATGGCGGCATGAAGGGACAGCGATCACCCGGCTACAGGCCGCGGTCCCCACTGTGTATCCACACTGGCGTTATACATGTAAAAGGGAGTTGTGCACTCTTTTTACACACACATGGAGAAGCTAGTATAAACAACATGGAGGGACTGCGCTCCATTATGGGGGCGGGGATTCCCGGAGAGCGGGACCAGAGGCTGAGGCGCCATTTCCTGGTGCTGCTGTGTACAGGCTGCATGCGGAGACTGCTCCTCCACAGGACCCACTGAATCACCGACTGTACCAGGGTGTTATAGTGAGGGGGGAGCACATAGTCAGCGGCTATACCTCTGTGAGGTAAATTACACATAGGAGACACCCAGCGAGGCACTGCTCTGACTGAGGTATTGTGTGCTGCTCCCATTCCTCTATGGACTAAGAAAAGGATTTACCGGTAGGTATTAAAATCCTGTTTTCACATACGTCCTAGAGGATCCTGGGGTCCACTTATTGACCATGGGGTTTATACCAAGGCTCCAGTACGGGTGGGAGAGTGCGGATGACCCTGCAGCACTGACAGACCAAACTTGAGGTCTTCATCAGCCAGGGTATCAAACTTGTAGAATTTAGCAAATGTGTTTGACCCCGACCACGTAGCTGCTCGGCAAAGCTGTAATGCAGAGACCCCTCGGGCAGCCGCCCAGGATGAGCCCACCTTCCTAGTAGAATGTGCCTTCACCGACATCGGTAATGGCAATCCAGCCGTAGAATGAGCTTGCTGAATCGTACCTCTGATCCAGCGCCAATAGTCTGCTTGGAAGCAGGACACCCAATCTTGTTGGGAGCCCACAGGACAAACAAACAAAGACTCTGTTTTCCATATTCGAGCTGTTCTAGCAACATAAATCTTCAAAGCTCTAACCACATCTACAGACTTTGACTCAGTGAACGTGTCAGTAACTACTGGCACCATAATAGGTAAACAGACAAAAATTAATGTTGAGGGGGTCACACGTCCCGCACATTGCACGCAAACACATAACAAATCAAAAGGCAACAACACAATCAATTTTAATCAGTGTCAACGAGAGCTCAAAACGGAGGACAGTTCGAGGAGAGCATCTCCAAGTTGTACCAGGAGGTAAGTAATACAACTTTCCGCATTATATCTCTTGCCATGGGCACTCTTAAGACTTTTCAATGGGGGTGAACTGGCTCCTCCCTCTATGCCCCTCCTCCAGACCTCAGTTTTAGAAATGTGCCCAGGCAGACTGGATGCACTCTGAGGAGCTCTACGGAGTTTCTCTGAAAAGACTTATGTTAGGTTTTTTATTTTTAGGGAGAACTGCTGGCAACAGACTCCCTGCTTCGTGGGACTGAGGGGGCAGAAGTAGGAACCAACTTCCTCAGAGTTTCATGGCTCTGCTTCTGGCTGACAGGACACCATTAGCTCCTGAGGGGTACTGAACGCTAGCCATGTCTAGATGCTCACTCCCACAGCACGCCGTCACCCCCCTCACAGAGCCACAAGTCAGAAGACAGAGGAGTAGGAGAAGACAGATCTTCTATCAAGAAAAATGATGGCGGAGGTACCGCACGGCTGGCGGGAGCGCAGCGTGCCATTGCTTCCCACATACACAGGCACTGCAGGGCGTGGGGGCGGGGGCACCCTGGGCAGCAAAAACACCTCTATAAACTGGCAAAAAGGGGCATAAGATGCCCAGGCACAGTCCTACCCCCGCCAGTATAAATATTAACAGACCTTGCTGAGTGAAAAACGCGCCATTGCGGGGGCGGAGATTCTTCCTCAGGCAGCCAGCACACTGCTCAGCGCCATTTCCTCTCTCTCCTCAGGTGCAGAGACAACGCTGGTCCTTCCCTTCACTTCTGGCAACAAGTACAGGGTGCAAATAAGGGGGGGCACAAAGCGATTTGTGGTGCATTACAAGTGTGAATTACTGTGTAAAAGCGCTTTTTGGGCTGTGGGCATTCTGTGTTCACAGACATGTGAGACATGTCTGAGGCAGGGAGTTCCTCCCCGGAGGAAGCCATTTTAGGGACACAGAGTTGTAATGTGGTGGCGCTACCGGCACACCAAGAGCCTGCATGGGTGAAAGAAATACGTGACAGTATGCATCTTATTAACAGGAGGTTGGATAAGTCTGAATCTGTGGAAGATGTGATTTTTCAGGATGCTGTTATTCCTTATGCAGGCGGCCCCTCTGGGTCACATAAGAGACAATTTGCGAATATTGTGACTACTGATACCGACACGGATTCTGATTCTTGTGTCGACGATAGTGACTCCAGAGAGATTGATCATAAATTGGCAAAAAATATATACAATATATGATTGTGGCTATAAGGGACGTGTTGGAGGTTACAGATAGCACGCCTGTACCTCAGGAGAAGGCGTATTTATGTAAGGAAAAGAAGTCCAAAGTCACGTTCCCGCCTTCACACAAACTAAATGCTCTGTTTGAGGGATGTGGGTGAATCCTGAGAAAAAAATTCATATTCCTAAGAGAATTCAGATAGCTTACCCTTTCCCGGCTGAGGACAGGAAAAATTGGGAGTCACCCCCTGTGTTAGACAGTACACTGTCCTGCACCTGGCACGGCTTCACTTAAAGAGCCGGCAGACTTTAAGATGGAAACGACATTGAAATCCATTTATGTTACCAATGGTACACTGCTCAGCCCACTATTACCTGCACATGGGTGAGTCGCGCTATTGAAAAATGGTCAGACAGTGTGTCATCAGAAATTGACACGATTGATAAAGATGAGATACTCCTTAAGTTAAGGTAAATCAAAGATCCTGCCGCTTACATGCTAGAAGCGATGAAAGATATTGCACTCTTGAGTTCACAAGCCGCTACCATGGCAGTATCAGCTAGGCGGCCATTGTGGATTCGCCAGTGGAACGCGGATGCGGATTCCAGAAGAAACAGGGAGGCTCTCCCATATAAAGGTGAGTTATTTGGTGATGGCCTGGATGCGTTAGTCTCGCCGGCAACCGCAGGTAAGTCAACGTTTTTGCCCAAAAAAGACCCATCACCTGCAAATGCAGTCCTTTCGCCCCAATAAATACAAAAGAGCGAGAGGTTCTCCCTTCTTTGCAGGAAGGGGAAAAAAGCCCCCAGCGGCTCCAGGTTCCTAGGAGCAGAAGTCTACCCTTGCTTCTGCCAAATCTTCAGCATGACGCTGGAACTCCCTTGCGTGAGGCCGCTCGGGTGGGGGCACGTCTCAAACTGTTCAGCCAAGGTTGGATTCTGTCTGGCCTGGATCCCTGGGTATTGCGAATAGTATCCCAGGGATACAAGCTGGAGTTTCAAGACATTCCCCCATGCCGATTTTTTAAATCGACCTTGCCAGTTTCTCTTCCCGAAAGTGAAGCAGTAACAGCGGCAATCAAAAAATTATGTCAGGATCAGGTCGTAGTCCTGGTGCCTTTGCCACAACAAGGGGAGGGGTTTTATTCAAGCCTTTTTGTAATTCCGAAGCCGGACGGCTGGGTCAAACCGATCCTAAACCTGAAAATCTGAATCTCTACTTGAACCGGTTCAAGTTCAAGATGGAATCACTCCGGGCAGTGATTTCCAGTCTGGAGGAGGGGGATTACATGGTGTCAGTGGACATAAAGGATGCTTACCTGCATGTTCCCATTCATTCTCCTCACCAAGCCTATCTGAGATTTGCGGTTCAGGATTGCCATTACCAGTTCCAGATGTTACCTTTCGGCCTCTCCACGGCGCCGAGGGTATTCACCAAGGTGATGGCGGAGATGATGGTCCTCCTTCGTCAGAAAGGAATCAATATAATTCCTTATCTGGACGACCTCCTGATAAAGGCGAGATCCAGGGAGCAGTTGTTACCGCTCTCCCTGTCGATACTACTACAACATGGTTGGATCATAAATTATCCAAATTATCCAAAGTCACAATTTGAACCGACAACAAGATTGTCTTTTCTCGGGATGATTCTTGACACGGAAGTTCAGAGAGTATTTCTTCCAGTGGAAAAGGCTCTGGAAATCCAGAAAATTATAAAACAATTATTGAAACCATCGAGTGTGTCGACCCATCAGTGCATTCGGTTGTTGGGGAAGATGGTGGCGGCCTACGAGGCCATACAGTTTGGCAGGTTCCATGCCAGAGTATTCCAGTGGTACCTGTTGGACAAGTGGTTGGGATCCCACCTTAACATGCACCAAAAAATAGTCCTGTTGTCAAAAGCCAGGATTTCACTCCTGTGGTGGCTACACAGTCTGCACCTACTAGAGGGACGCAGATTCGGGATTCAGGACTGGGTCCTGGTAACCACGGATGCAAGTCTCCGAGGCTGGGGAGCTGTCACTCAGGGGTAAAGCTTCCAAGGAAAATGGTTGTCAGGAAGCCTGCCTTCACATAAACGTGCTGGAATTGAGAGCCATTTACAACGGCCTCCGACAAGCGGCACATCTTCTTCAAGATCATCCCGTGCAGATCCAGTCGGACAATGTAACAGCAGTCGCGTACATAAACAGACAGGGCGGAACAAAAAGCAGAGCGGCAATGGCAGAGGTGACCGAAGATCCTCCTGTGGGCAGAAAGTCATGCTAAAGCTCTGTCAGCAATTTTCATTCCGGGAGTGGACAACTGTGAAGCAGACTTCCTCAGCAGACACGATCTCCATCCAGGAGAGTGAGGCCTCCACCAAGAATTCTTCGCAGAGGTGACAAGTCTTTGGGGAGTTCCTCAAATAGACATGATGGCATCTCATCTCAACAAGAAGCTTCAGAAATATTGTTCCAGGTCGAGAGACCCTAGCGGTGGATGCGCTAGTGACCCAGTGGGTTTTCCAGTCAGTGTATGTCTTCCCTTCACTTCCGCTGATCCCAAAAGTTCTCAGGATCTGAAGAAGAACAAGGGTTCGAGTAATCTTCACTGCCCCAGACTGGCCAAGGAGGGCTTGGTACCCAGATCATCAGGAGTTGCTCATAGAAGATCCTCTTCCTCTTCGCGAGGACCTGCTGCAGCAGGGGCCGTTCGTGTATCAGGACTTACCGCGACTACGTTTGACAGCATGGCTGTGGAGCGCCGGATCCTAGGTCGTAAGGGTATTCCGAAAGAAGTGATTCCCACACTTATTCAGGCCAGGAAAGGAGTAACGTCGAAACATTACCACCGTATTTGGAGAAAATATGTGTCTTGGTGTGAATCCAAGAAGGCTCCTACGGAAGAGTTTCACTTGGGACGCAGTGATCGCAAAAACGCGCTATGGCGCGTGTTTTACATGTTTTTTAAGGCCTGGAACTCAAGTTTCTAAAGTGGGAGGGTCCCTGGGGACGCGCTCCTCATTAGGCCAATCCCTAAGGGGGATTTTTGTATGATTGCCTGAATGATGTAAAGATTAGGTGGAGCCAGTTTCCCTTCCTCTTTGGCGCCTAGCTGGCTGCTTGCGGTGGGTGAGTGAAGGCTAGTGCGGGTGATGGATGGGTTAAAACGGGGGTGGGGGCACAGCGTCTCTGGGGGGTGCTGGCGATGTGCAGGGATCGACATCCTCTGTGATCTAGTGGGTAAAGCTGGGCTCTGTAACTGGGGCTTCCCGCAGTGCCGTCTGAGGCGGTGGCCGCGCTGCCGCTCTTGCTTTGAGGTTCTGACCTTCGTGAATGGGGTTCTGCACATCCAGCCTCCATTTGTGCCTCCAGTGGCACCATGGGACCTTAATGTGGTGTTGCAGTTCCTTCAATCGGATTAGTTTGAGCCTCTACAAGAGAGAGAGTTAAAGTTTCTCACGTGGAAAGTGGTGATGCTTTTGGCTTTGGCATCCGCGCGGCGGGTGTCTGAATTGGGGGCCTTGTCTCACAAAAGCCCTTACCTGATCTTCCATGAAGATAGGGCAGAGTTGCGAACTCGCCAACATTTTCTTCCAAAGGTGGTTTCATCTTTCCACATAAACCAACCTATTGTGGTGCCAGTAGTTACTGACACGTTCACTGAGTCAAAGTCTGTAGATGTGGTTAGGGCTTTGAAGATTTTTGTTGCTAGAACAGCTTGAATACGTAAAACAGAGTCTTTGTCCTGGATGCTCCCAACAAGATTGGGTGTCCTGCTTCCAAGCAGACTATTGCGCGCTGGATCAGAGGTACGATTCAGCAAGCTCATACTACGGCTGGATTGCTGTTGCCGAAGTCGGTGAAGGCCCATTCCAATAGGAAGGTGGGCTCATCCTGGGCAGCTGCCCGGGGGGTCTCGGCATTACAGCTTTGCCGAGCTGCTACTTGGTCGGGGTCAAACATATTTGCTAAATTCTACAAGTTTGATACCTTGGCCGATGAAGACCTCAAGTTTGGTCTGTCAGTGCTGCAGGGTCATCCGCACTCTCCCACCCCTACTGGAGCCTTGGTATAAACCCCATGGTCAATAAGTGGACCCCAGGATCCTCTAGGACGTATGTGAAAACAGGATTTTAATACCTACCGGTAAATCCTTTTCTCTTAGTCCATAGAGGATGCTGGGCGCCCGTCCCAGTGCGTACTTTACCTGCAGTTTAGTTATACACAAGCTGTGTTATATTAGTTTCAGCTTGTTGCTGTAATTGGTTCATGCCTGTTGGCGTGTGTTATGTTGAATGCCATGTTGTGCGGCATGGTTGAGGTGTGAGCTGGTATGTATCTCACCACTAGTATTAAAGTAAATCCTTTCCCCGAAATATCCGTCTCCCTGGGCACAGTTCCTATAACTGAGGTCTGGAGGAGGGGCATAGAGGGAGGAGCCAGTTCACACCCATTGAAAAGTCTTAAGAGTGCCCATGGCTCCTGCAGAACCGTCTATACCCCATGGTCAATAAGTGGACCTCAGCATCCTCTACGGACTAGGAGAAAAGGATTTACCGGTAGGTATTAAAATCCTGTTTTTACAGAACTCTATGGCAGTTTGGTCCGGTTCTGTTACCTCAGATCCCCCTAACGTACACTCTCAAAAACATACTCTTGCTCAGATTATGCAAGATGACACGGATACTCTGTTCTGACACGGCAGACGGTAATGGGGATGTGCTGCGGGGGGCGGCATCTCTTGCAAAAGGGGTGCAGCTGATGATCTGGGGCAGGGACTGATGTGAATGGCCAAATATTCTCTGTAAAGCGCTGCGAAATATGTGTGTGCTTCTGTATATTACTAACTAGTGATAAATAAATGATTGAGGCCATTAGAGATGAGGTGAATATTACTGATACTCCTGAGCAGGTTGAGGAGGCTTACTGCACTGACAATAAGAAAGCCTCGCCAACCTTCCCTGCGTCTAAGGAATTAAACGCTAAATTTTTAGAAATCCTGGGAAAACCTGTATAAAAAATTTCAGATCCCTAGAAAGGTTCTGGTTGCTTTCCCTTTCCCCGAGGAGGATAGGAAAAAATGGGAAAACCCACCCACAGTTGACGCATCTGTGTCCAGGCTCTCCTAAAAAGTGATTTTACCTGTTCCAGGATCTACCGCGATAAAAGAACCGGCTGATCGCAAAATTGACACTACGCTCAGAGGCTGATGACACACGGCTTCAGGGGCTTATTACGTCCTACTATTGCCAGTGCATGGATTTCCAAAGCTATAGTGAAGTGGTCAGGCACGTTACTTGAAGATTTGGACACAATGGATAAAAGTGACGTTGAATTGTTTTTACGTAACATTCAGGATTCTGCAGGATTTATGGTGGAATCCATGAAAGACCTGGGTTCTATGGCTGCAGGGATATCTTCCATGTCTGTCTCAGCACGTAGAGGACTTTGGCTGCGCCAGTGGTCTGCCGTCACGGAATCCAGGAGAGGTGTGGAGACCCTACCCTATACAGGTCAGGCTGTCTTTGGGGAAGCGTTAGATGTGTGGATTTCCACGGCAACCACGGGAAAGTCACCTTTTCTTTCCTCAGCTGCACCTGCTACAAAGAAACCTTTTTTTTCAGCTGCATCACAGTCCTTTCGGGCTGCTAAAACAAGAAAGACCAAGCCGTCCAACACCTTCTTTATGGGAGGTCAGGCAAAATCCAAGAAACCTGCTGTTGCGGATTCCCAGGAACAGAAGCCTGCTTCAGGTACGTCAAAATCCTCAGCATGACTGTGGACCGCGCGGCCTGGAGGTAGGGCCGGTGGGGCCGATACTCAGGTATTTCAGTCATGTCTGGGTGTCGTCCGGACTGGATCCCTGGGTGCAGGATAGTGTGTCCCAGGGGTACAGGCTGGAGTTTCAAGATCTCTCACCTCACCGATTCTTCAAATCGGGCTTGCCAGCTTTGCTGGCAGACAGGGCTGTCCTGCAGGCAGCCGTCCAGAAGTTGGTGGAGGCACAGGTCGTTGTACCAGTTCCACCCCATTTGCAAAACAAGGGTTACTATTCAAACCTTTTCTAAGATGGAGAGAACTCCATTGTCGGCAGTATTTGTCTCGGGTGTACTGAACTAGGAAGCGGATTTTCTCAGTCGACACACCATTCAGGAAACCGAATTGGCGTTAAACCCAGAAGTGTTTCAGACAACAGTGAACAGATGGGGTCTACCAGAGATAGACCTCATGGCATCGCGTCTAAACAACAAGGTTCCAAGGTACGGACCGAGAACAAGAGACCCAGGAGCAGTCCTGGTAGACGCACTGTCAGTAGAATGGAGGTTTCAGCTGGCATATCTGTTCTCTCCAATATCTCTGTTACCCAGAGTAGTGAGAAAGATAAAACGAGCAAAAGGAGCAATCATTCTAATAGCTCCAGCTTGGCCAAGAAGGCATTGGTACACAGATCTGTGGAGAATGTCTGTGGAAGCACCGATACTGCTCCCTCAACGTCCAGATCTGCTAATGCAGGGTCCTTGTTGTCACAGTCATCTGGATCGCCTGTCTTTGACGGCGTGGCTGTTGAAACCTCTATCTTAGAGGCTAAAGGATTTTCAAAGCAAGTAATCCAAACTATGCTTAGAGCAAGAAAGCCTTCTTCGGCCGTGTGTATCATAGAATATGGCAAGCCTATATTCATTGGAGTACTGGAAAAAATTACAATCCGAGATCTTTTAAAGTGTCCAGGATTTTGGATTTCCTTCAAGCAGAATTGGATAAAGGGTTGAAAGTTGCTTCCTTGAGGGTTCAAGTATCAGCGTTAACTGTGTGGTTTCAGTAGAAGATTGCTGACTTACAGGATGTATGTACTTTCTTTCAGGGAGTTGTACATATTCAACCTCCATTTGTTCCTCCTGCAGCTCCCTGGGATTTGAATTTAGTTCTTACATTTCTCCAGTGTCCTCTGTTTGAACCATTTAAGAGAGCAGATCTTAAGTGGTTAACGGCTAACGTTCTTTTTTTACTGATTCCATAGAAGACAATGGCCTGATAGTAAACAGACGCTGGCGAGATGGCTCCGAATGGTAATATCAGAAGCTTATTCTCATGCAGATCTCCCTATTCCGGCTAATGTCTCTGCACACTCTACACATAAGGTCGGTCCTTCTTGGGCAGCACAACAGGGTGCATCAGCAGAACAGATTTGTAAGGCAGCCACATGGTCTTCCATAAACACATTCATCAGACATTATGCCTTGGATACTTTTGCCTCTCATGACGCAGACTTCGGGCGAAAGGTCCTCCTGTGCAACCAGGAGCGTCCCCACCACTAAAATGGCTTTGGGAATCCCAATGTTATCCTGTGGATAATCCTGTGGACCCAGCCAGAGAAATTAATGTTATGGTAAGAATTTACCGTTGATAACGTGATTTCTCTTATGTCCACAGGTATCCACAGGGATCCCACCCGGACGCATCTGATTTGAGGATCTAGACAATCCCTAAAACCTCTTCCTTCTTGTATGGAAGGGTGTGCATGTGTGTTCTTATCGCCTGTACAGGTCTCTACCTAATGTTCCTGCCTAAAATCGCTGTGGAAAGAACTGATCTGACTGAGTCAGTGGGCGGGACTATATAGTGGAGGCCCCAATGCATCCTGGGAGGCCAGAAAGCTCGTGACTGTGTTGGTGCCATTTTCGCTGTCGCTCGACTATATCCCAATGTTATCCTGTGAATACCTGTGGACATAAGAGAAATCATGTTATTAATGGTAAGTTCTTACCATAACGTATATATCTGGGCCGGCTGGTTACCGGATTTAGCGAGACCGGGCTGGGCAGTAGCTTAAACTTCTTAGGTCACCCTATGGATGCAGGGTGCAACCTGGTACACAGCTTGGGAGCGACGATGTGCAGGCGCTGAGGCTTTGCCCGGCGTCTGCATTTAAACCTCCCGCTCCGCTCCCATTGGCCAAGTGGATCATGTGCACTGAGGAGGATTCCGATTGGCTGCATTCGTCAGCTGAGACTCCGGAAAGATGGCGGCGCCCATACCCGGCACCAGTGGGAGACCTCGGACAGACGCCCGCAGACCTCCATGCCAGAGAGATCCCGGACCTCCCCAGTAGCTCTGGCGGAGTGGTAAGTGCGGCGGCTGCCGCCGGAGTTTAGTGACATGTATTTGGAAGGAATGTGTTTCTTGGTGCGAGGGTAGAAGATTTTCCCCTGTGGAATTTAGTCTGGGCCGGTTTCTGCTGTTCCTGTAAGCAGGCGTGGTTAAGGGGCTACGATTGGGCTCTATCAAAGTTCAGATTTCGGCTCTCTCTATCTTCCTCCAGAAACAACTGGCGGTACTTCCTGACATACATACTTTTTTTAAAGGGGGTTATGCACATTCAACCTCCCTTTGTTCCTCCCTTGGCTCTGTGGGATCTCAATGTGGTCTTGACCTTTCTCCAGTCGGATTGGTTTGACCCCTTGCATAGGGTAGACTTGAAATATCTAACATGGAAGATAGTCGTGTTGCTGGCCGTATTGGGGGCCTTATCTTATAAGAGCCCGTACTTGATTTTTTATGTGGATAGGGCGGCCACAGTTTTTGCCAAAGGTTGTATCGGCCTTTCATGAACTCAACCAATTGTGGTTCCAGTGTTGTCCGACGCTTTCGTTGCTCCAAAGTCCCTGGCTGTTGTAAGGGCTTTGAAGATTTACAACAAAAGGACGGCTCGTCACCGGAAATCCGACTCACTTTTTGTACTTTATGATGCTCCTAATATCAGTCGTCCTTCCTCCAAGCAGTCCATTGCTCTGTGGCTTAAATGGATTATTCAACAAGCCTATACTTCGACAGCCCTGCCGCTGCGAAATTCTATTCAGGCCCACTCCACAAGGTCGGTGAGATCTTCCTGGGCGGATGCCCGAGTTGTCTCGGCCTTACAGTTGTGCCGGGCGGCTACTTGATCTGGTTCGAACACGTTTGTAAAGTTGTACAGGTTCGACACCATGGCCAGTGATGACCTTTACTTTTGGTCAGGCGGTTTTGCAGGGGTCTCAGCACTCTCCCACCTGTTCTAGGAGCTTTGGGACGTCCCCATGGTAATCTTCAATGCCCAGTATCCACTAGGACGTTAGCGATAAGGGGAATTTAATACCTACCGGTAATTCCTTTTCTCGTAGTCTGTAGTGGATACTCGGCGCCCGCCGGTGCTTCGTTTCCTGCTTACCTGGGTGTAAGTGTTGCTTTCCTCTATTATGGTTAGCTCTGCTATCTTTGTTGTTATTGTGAGTTGGTTCGTTACCTCACCACTTTGTGTTATCTCCTTCTTTCAAGGTATGTCCGTCTCCTTGGGCACAGTTTTCCTAGACTAAGTCTGGTAGGAGGGGCATAGAGGGGAGGAGCCAGCACACACTATTAATTTCTTAAAGTGCCAGGCTCCAATGGACCCAATCTATTACCCATGGTAATCTTCAATTCCTAGTATCCCCTATGGACTACGAGAAAATAAATTACCGGTAGGTGTTAAATTACCTCTTTTTTGTAATTGAATAATTTTTTATTTACATTTTTTATATCTTTACAAACAAAAGAACAGAGAAAGTAAAATCAGTACCGGTTTTAGCGGTGGGTACTGAATGGAGTACATGCATAATGGTAAAAGGAGGTCCACGGCGCACAGTCATGTGTTCTACAGAGCAGAGTGCACCAGGAGGAGTGATGATGGAAACAAGGTGCTACGACAGCAGTGTGTTCCTATACTAGAGGGACAGGAGACATCTGCTGGAATGTGGCCTCTAGCATATGGGGAGCTGAGCCATCTACACCACATACAATCGAGTATAGGTCCCATAGAGGTCATCCAGGAACAGGCCTACGTGTGTACGGAATATACTGTCTAGTACAGGGGTCAGTACGGCACAGAGAACTCCCAGGAGTAATATTGCCCTCAATACCCTATCCCAGAAAGTCTGAACCATAGAGCAGTCCTGGAACAGGTGCCAGATGGAGCCCATAGGGCATACAGAATCTGCCCGTCCTCCAGACCTACATACACCAATAGGGGTCATATAAAGTCTATGGAGAATAAATAGATGGGGGGTAATGGAGGAACATACTGAAGAGAGTGTGACTGGGGGGTAATGGAGGAACATACTGAAGAGAGAGTGTGGCGGGTGGTAATGGAGGAACATACTGAAGAGAGTGTGGCAGGGGGGTAATGGTGGAACATACTGAAGAGACGGTGTGGCGGGGGGGTAATGGAGGAACATACCGAAGAGACGGTGTGGCGGGGGGTAATGGAGCAACATACTGAAGAGAGAGTGTGGCGGGGGGTAATGGAGGAACATACTGAAGAGAGTGTGTGGCGGGGGTAATGGAGGAACATACTGAAGAGAGTGTGGCGGGAGGTAATGGAGGAACATACTGAAGAGAGTGTGACGGGGGGGTAATGGAGGAACATACTGAAGAGAGTGTGACGGGGGGGTAATGGAGGAACATACTGAAGAGAGAGTGTTGCGGGGGGTAATGGAGGAACATACTGAAGAGACGGTGTGGCGGGGGGTAATGGAGGAACATACTGAAGAGAGTGTGTGGCGGGGGTAATGGAGGAACATACTGAAGAGAGTGTGTGGCGGGGGGTAATGGAGGAACATACTGAAGAGAGAGTGACGGGGGGTAATGGAGGAACATACTGAAGAGAGTGTGGCGGGGGGTAATGGAGGAACATACTGAAGAGAGTGTGTGGCGGGGGTAATGGAGGAACATACTGAAGAGAGTGTGGCGGGAGGTAATGGAGGAACATACTGAAGAGAGTGTGACGGGGGGGTAATGGAGGAACATACTGAAGAGAGTGTGACGGGGGGGTAATGGAGGAACATACTGAAGAGAGAGTGTTGCGGGGGGTAATGGAGGAACATACTGAAGAGACGGTGTGGCGGGGGGTAATGGAGGAACATACTGAAGAGAGTGTGTGGCGGGGGTAATGGAGGAACATACTGAAGAGAGTGTGTGGCGGGGGGTAATGGAGGAACATACTGAAGAGAGAGTGACGGGGGGTAATGGAGGAACATACTGAAGAGAGTGTGACGGGGGGGTAATGGAGGAACATACTGAAGAGAGTGTGGCGGGAGGTAATGGAGGAACATACTGAAGAGAGTGTGACGGGGGGTAATGGAGGAACATACTGAAGAGAGTGCGGCGTGGGGTAATGGAGGAACATACTGAAGAGAGAGTGTGGCGGGTGGTAATGGAGGAACATACTGAAGAGAGTGTGGCAGGGGGGTAATGGAGGAACATACTGAAGAGACGGTGTGGCGGGGGGTAATGGAGGAACATACTGAAGAGACGGTGTGGCGGGGGGTAATGGAGGAACATACTGAAGAGAGTGTGTGGCGGGGGTAATGGAGGAACATACTGAAGAGAGTGTGTGGCGGGGGTAATGGAGGAACATACTGAAGAGAGTGTGGCGGGAGGTAATGGAGGAACATACTGAAGAGAGTGTGACGGGGGGGTAATGGAGGAACATACTGAAGAGAGAGTGACGGGGGGTAATGGAGGAACATACTGAAGAGAGTGTGACGGGGGGGTAATGGAGGAACATACTGAAGAGAGTGTGACGGGGGGGGGTAATGGAGGAACATACTGAAGAGAGTGTGACGGGGGGGTAATGGAGGAACATACTGAAGAGAGTGTGACGGGGGGGTAATGGAGGAACATACTGAAGAGAGTGTGACGGGGGGTAATGGAGGAACATACTGAAGAGAGTGTGACGGGGGGGTAATGGAGGAACATACTGAAGAGAGTGTGGCGGGGGGTAATGGAGGAACATACTGAAGAGAGAGTGTGGCGGGGGGTAATGGAGGAACATACTGAAGAGAGTGTGACGGGGGGGTAATGGAGGAACATACTGAAGAGAGTGTGACGGGGGGTAATGGAGGAACATACTGAAGAGAGTGTGACGGGGGGGTAATGGAGGAACATACTGAAGAGACGGTGTGGCGGGGGGTAATAGAGGGACATACTGAAGAGATGGAGTGGCGGGGGGTAATGGAGGAACATACTGAAGAGACGGTGTGGCGGGGGGTAATGGAGGAACATACTGAAGAGAGTGTGACGGGGGGGTAATGGAGGAACATACTGTAGAGAGAGTGTGGCGGGGGGTAATGGAGGAACATACTGAAGAGAGTGTGACGGGGGGGTAATGGAGGAACATACTGAAGAGAGTGTGACGGGGGGGTAATGGAGGAACATACTGTAGAGAGAGTGTGACGGGGGGGTAATGGAGGAACATACTGTAGAGAGAGTGTGGCGGGGGGTAATGGAGGAACATACTGAAGAGAGTGTGGCGGGAGGTAATGGAGGAACATACTGAAGAGAGTGTGTGGCGGGGGTAATGGAGGAACATACTGAAGAGAGAGTGTGGCGGGGGTAATGGAGGAACATACTGAAGAGAGAGTGTGGCGGGGGGTAATGGAGGAACATACTGAAGAGAGTGTGTGGCGGGGGTAATGGAGGAACATACTGAAGAGAGAGAGTGTGGCGGGGGGTAATGGAGGAACATGCTGAAGAGAGTGTGACGGGGGGGTAATGGAGGAACATACTGAAGAGAGTGTGACGGGGGGTAATGGAGGAACATACTGAAGAGAGTGACGGGGGGTAATGGAGGAACATACTGAAGAGAGTGTGACGGGGGGGTAATGGAGGAACATACTGTAGAGAGAGTGTGGCGGGTGGTAATGGAGGAACATACTGAAGAGAGTGTGACGGGGGGGTAATGGAGGAACATACTGAAGAGAGTGTGACGGGGGGGTAATGGAGGAACATACTGTAGAGAGAGTGTGACGGGGGTAATGGAGGAACATACTGAAGAGAGTGTGACGGGGGGGTAATGGAGGAACATACTGAAGAGAGTGTGACGGGGGGGTAATGGAGGAACATACTGTAGAGAGAGTGTGACGGGGGGTAATGGAGGAACATACTGTAGAGAGAGTGTGGCGGGGGGTAATGGAGGAACATACTGAAGAGAGTGTGGCGGGAGGTAATGGAGGAACATACTGAAGAGAGTGTGTGGCGGGGGTAATGGAGGAACATACTGAAGAGAGAGTGTGGCGGGGGTAATGGAGGAACATACTGAAGAGAGAGTGTGGCGGGGGGTAATGGAGGAACATACTGAAGAGAGTGTGTGGCGGGGGTAATGGAGGAACATACTGAAGAGAGAGAGTGTGGCGGGGGGTAATGGAGGAACATGCTGAAGAGAGTGTGACGGGGGGGTAATGGAGGAACATACTGAAGAGACAGTGTGGCGGGGGGTAATGGAGGAACATACTGAAGAGAGTGTGTGGCGGGGGGTAATGGAGGAACATACTGAAGAGAGAGAGTGTGGCGGGGGGTAATGGAGGAACATACTGAAGAGAGAGAGTGTGGCGGGGGGTAATGGAGGAACATACTGAAGAGAGTGTGTGGCGGGGAGGTAATGGAGGAACATACTGAAGAGAGTGTGACGGGGGGGTAATGGAGGAACATACTGAAGAGAGTGTGTGGCGGGGGTAATGGAGGAACATACTGAAGAGAGAGTGTGGTGGGAGGTAATGGAGGAACATACTGAAGAGAGAGTGTGGCGGGGGGTAATGGAGGAACATACTGAAGAGAGTGTGTGGCGGGGGGTAATGGAGGAACATACTGAAGAGAGAGTGTGGCGGGGGGTAATGGAGGAACATGCTGAAGAGAGAGTGTGGCGGGGGGTAATGGAGGAACATGCTGAAGAGAGTGTGTGGCGGGGGGTAATGGAGGAACATGCTGAAGAGACGGTGTGGCGGGGGGTAATGGAGGAACATGCTGAAGAGAGAGTGTGGTGGGGGGTAATGGAGGAACATACTGAAGAGAGAGTGTGGCGGGGGGTAATGGAGGAACATACTGAAGAGAGAGTGTGGCGGGGGGTAATGGAGGAACATGCTGAAGAGAGTGTGTGGCGGGGAGGTAATGGAGGAACATACTGAAGAGAGTGTGACGGGGGGGTAATGGAGGAACATACTGAAGAGAGAGTGTGGTGGGAGGTAATGGAGGAACATACTGAAGAGAGAGTGTGGCGGGGGGTAATGGAGGAACATAGTGAAGAGACGGTGCGGCGGGGGGTGATGGAGGAACATACTGAAGAGACGGTGCGGCGGGGGGGTAATGGAGGAACATACTGAAGAGACGGTGTGGCGGGGGGGTAATGGAGGAACATACTGAAGAGACGGTGTGGCGGGGGGGTAATGGAGGAACATACTGAAGAGACCGTGCGGCGGGGGGTAATGGAGGAACATACTGAAGAGGCGGGGGGGTAATGGAGGAACATACTGAAGAGATGGAGTGGCGGGGGGTAATGGAGGAACATACTGAAGAGACGGTGTGGCGGGGGGTAATGGAGGAACATACTGAAGAGATGGAGTGGCGGGGGGTAATGGAGGGACATACTGAAGAGACAGTGTGGTGGGGGGGTAATAGAGGAACATACTGAAGAGACGGTGTGGCGGGGGGTGGGGGGGGTAATGGAGGAACATACTGAAGAGACGGTGTGGCGGGGGGTAATGGAGGAACATACTGAAGAGACGGTGTGGTGGGGGGTAATGGAGGAACATACTGAAGAGGCGGTGCGGCGGGGGGTAATGGAGGAACATACTGAAGAGACGGTGTGGCGGGGGGGTAATGGAGAAACATACTGAAGAGACGGTGTGGCGGGGGAGGTAATGGAGGAACATACTGAAGAGATGGAGTGGCGGGGGGTAATGGAGGAACATACTGAAGAGACGGTGTGGCGGGGGGTAATGGAGGAACATACTGAAAAGGCGGTGCAGCGGTTGGTAATGGAGGAACATACTGAAGAGCGAGTGTGGTGGGGGGTAATGGAGGAACATACTGAAGTGGCGGTGTGGCGGGGGTAATGGAGGAACATAGGCCCTCATTCCGAGTTGATCGGTCGCAAGGCGAATTTAGCAGAGTTACACACGCTAAGCCTACGCCTACTGGGAGTGTATCTTAGCATCTTAAATTTGCGACCGAAGTATTCGCAATATTGCGATCACAAACTTCTTAGCAGTTTTAGAGTAGCTCCAACCTTACTCTGCCAGTGCGATCAGATCAGTGCTTGTCGTTCCTGGTTTGACGTCACAAACACACCCAGCGTTCGCCCAGACACTCCCCCGTTTCTCCAGCCACTCCTGCGTTTTTTCCGGAAACTGTAGCGTTTTCAGCCACACGCCCACAAAACGGCCTGTTTCCGCCCAGTAACACCCATTTCCTGTCAATCACATTACGATCGCCGGAGCGAAGAAAAAGCCGTGAGTAAAAATACTATCTTCATAGCAAAGATACTTGGCGCAGTCGCAGTGCGAAAATTGCGCATGCGCACTAAGCGGAATTTCACTGCGATGCGATGAAAAATACCGAGCGAACAACTCGGAATGAGGGCCATAGTGAAGAGACAGTGCGGCGGGGGGTAATGGAGGAACATAGTGAAGAGACGGTGTGGTGGGGGGTGATGGAGGAACATACTGAAGAGACGGTGCGGCGGGGGGTAATGGAGGAACATACTGAAGAGACGGTGTGGCGGGGGGTAATGGAGGAACATACTGAAGAGACGGTGTGGCGGGGGGTAATGGAGGAACATACTGAAGAGGCGGCGGGGGGTAATGGAGGAACATACTGAAGAGACGGTGTGGCGAGGGGTAATGGAGGAACATACTGAAGAGGTGGTGCGGCGGGGGGTAATGGAGGAACATACTGAAGAGACGTTGTGGCGGGGGGGTAATGGAGGAACATACTGAAGAGACGGTGTGGCGGGGGGTAATAGAGGAGCATACTGAAGAGATGGAGTGGCGGGGGGTAATGGAGGAACATACTGAAGAGACGGTGTGGCGGGGGGGTAATGGAGGAACATACTGAAGAGACGGTGTGGTGGGAGGTAATGGAAGAACATACTGAAGAGACGGTGCGGTGGGGGGTAATGGAGGAACATACTGAAGAGACGGTGCGGTGGGGGGTAATGGAGGAACATACTGAAGAGACGGTGTGGCGGGGGGTAATGGAGGAACATATACTGAAGAGACGGTGTGGCGGGGGGTAATGGAGGAACATACTGAAGAGAGTGTGGCGGGGGGTAATGGAGGAACATACTGAAGAGACGGTGTGGCGGGGGGGTAATGGAGGAACATACTGAAGAGACGGTGTGGCGGGGGGTAATAGAGGAACATACTGAAGAGATGGAGTGGCGGGGGGTAATGGAGGAACATACTGAAGATAGTGTGGCGGTGGAGGTAATGGAGGAACATACTGAAGAGAGTGTGGCGGGGGGTAATGGAGGAACATACTGAAGAGACGGTGTGGCGGGGGGGTAATGGAGGAACATACTGAAGAGACGGTGTGGCGGGGGGTAATAGAGGAACATACTGAAGAGATGGAGTGGCGGGGGGTAATGGAGGAACATACTGAAGAGAGTGTGACGGGGGGTAATGGAGGAACATACTGAAGAGAGTGTGGCAGGGGGGTAATGGAGGAACATACTGAAGAGTGTGGCGGGGGGTAATGGAGGAACATACTGAAGAGAGTGTGACGGGGGGGTAATGGAGGAACATACTGAAGAGAGTGTGACGGGGGGGTAATGGAGGAACATACTGTAGAGAGAGTGTGGCGGGGGGTAATGGAGGAACATACTGAAGAGAGTGTGGCGGGAGGTAATGGAGGAACATACTGAAGAGAGTGTGTGGCGGGGGTAATGGAGGAACATACTGAAGAGAGAGTGTGGCGGGGGTAATGGAGGAACATACTGAAGAGAGAGTGTGGCGGGGGGTAATGGAGGAACATACTGAAGAGAGTGTGTGGCGGGGGTAATGGAGGAACATACTGAAGAGAGAGAGTGTGGCGGGGGGTAATGGAGGAACATGCTGAAGAGAGTGTGACGGGGGGGTAATGGAGGAACATACTGAAGAGACGGTGTGGCGGGGAGGTAATGGAGGAACATACTGAAGAGAGTGTGTGGCGGGGGGTAATGGAGGAACATACTGAAGAGAGAGAGTGTGGCGGGGGGTAATGGAGGAACATACTAAAGAGAGAGAGTGTGGCGGGGGGTAATGGAGGAACATACTGAAGAGAGTGTGTGGCGGGGAGGTAATGGAGGAACATACTGAAGAGAGTGTGACGGGGGGGTAATGGAGGAACATACTGAAGAGAGTGTGTGGCGGGGGTAATGGAGGAACATACTGAAGAGAGAGTGTGGTGGGAGGTAATGGAGGAACATACTGAAGAGAGAGTGTGGCGGGGGGTAATGGAGGAACATACTGAAGAGAGTGTGTGGCGGGGGGTAATGGAGGAACATACTGAAGAGAGAGTGTGGCGGGGGGTAATGGAGGAACATGCTGAAGAGAGAGTGTGGCGGGGGGTAATGGAGGAACATGCTGAAGAGAGTGTGTGGCGGGGGGTAATGGAGGAACATGCTGAAGAGACGGTGTGGCGGGGGGTAATGGAGGAACATGCTGAAGAGAGAGTGTGGTGGGGGGTAATGGAGGAACATACTGAAGAGAGAGTGTGGCGGGGGGTAATGGAGGAACATACTGAAGAGAGAGTGTGGCGGGGGGTAATGGAGGAACATGCTGAAGAGAGTGTGTGGCGGGGAGGTAATGGAGGAACATACTGAAGAGAGTGTGACGGGGGGGTAATGGAGGAACATACTGAAGAGAGAGTGTGGTGGGAGGTAATGGAGGAACATACTGAAGAGAGAGTGTGGCGGGGGGTAATGGAGGAACATAGTGAAGAGACGGTGTGGTGGGGGGTGATGGAGGAACATACTGAAGAGACGGTGCGGCGGGGGGGTAATGGAGGAACATACTGAAGAGACGGTGTGGCGGGGGGGTAATGGAGGAACATACTGAAGAGACGGTGTGGCGGGGGGTAATGGAGGAACATACTGAAGAGGCGGTGTGGCGGGGGGGTAATGGAGGAACATACTGAAGAGACCGTGCGGCGGGGGGTAATGGAGGAACATACTGAAGAGGCGGGGGGGTAATGGAGGAACATACTGAAGAGACGGTGTGGCGGGGGGTAATGGAGGAACATACTGAAGAGATGGAGTGGCGGGGGGTAATGGAGGGACATACTGAAGAGACAGTGTGGTGGGGGGGTAATAGAGGAACATACTGAAGAGACGGTGTGGCGGGGGGTGGGGGGGGTAATGGAGGAACATACTGAAGAGACGGTGTGGCGGGGGGTAATGGAGGAACATACTGAAGAGACGGTGTGGTGGGGGGTAATGGAGGAACATACTGAAGAGGCGGTGCGGCGGGGGGTAATGGAGGAACATACTGAAGAGACGGTGTGGCGGGGGGGTAATGGAGAAACATACTGAAGAGACGGTGTGGCGGGGGAGGTAATGGAGGAACATACTGAAGAGATGGAGTGGCGGGGGGTAATGGAGGAACATACTGAAGAGACGGTGTGGCGGGGGGTAATGGAGGAACATACTGAAAAGGCGGTGCAGCGGTTGGTAATGGAGGAACATACTGAAGAGCGAGTGTGGTGGGGGGTAATGGAGGAACATACTGAAGTGGCGGGGGTAATGGAGGAACATAGGCCCTCATTCCGAGTTGATCGGTCGCAAGGCGAATTTAGCAGAGTTACACACGCTAAGCCTACGCCTACTGGGAGTGTATCTTAGCATCTTAAATTTGCGACCGAAGTATTCGCAATATTGCGATCACAAACTTCTTAGCAGTTTTAGAGTAGCTCCAACCTTACTCTGCCAGTGCGATCAGTTCAGTGCTTGTCGTTCCTGGTTTGACGTCACAAACACACCCAGCGTTCGCCCAGACACTCCCCCGTTTCTCCAGCCACTCCTGCGTTTTTTCCGGAAACTGTAGCGTTTTCAGCCACACGCCCACAAAACGGCCTGTTTCCGCCCAGTAACACCCATTTCCTGTCAATCACATTACGATCGCCGGAGCGAAGAAAAAGCCGTGAGTAAAAATACTATCTTCATAGCAAAGATACTTGGCGCAGTCGCAGTGCGAAAATTGCGCATGCGCACTAAGCGGAATTTCACTGCGATGCAATGAAAAATACCGAGCGAACAACTCGGAATGAGGGCCATAGTGAAGAGACAGTGCGGCGGGGGGTAATGGAGGAACATAGTGAAGAGACGGTGTGGTGGGGGGTGATGGAGGAACATACTGAAGAGACGGTGCGGCGGGGGGTAATGGAGGAACATACTGAAGAGACGGTGTGGCGGGGGGTAATGGAGGAACATACTGAAGAGACGGTGTGGCGGGGGGTAATGGAGGAACATACTGAAGAGGCGGCGGGGGGTAATGGAGGAACATACTGAAGAGACGGTGTGGCGAGGGGTAATGGAGGAACATACTGAAGAGAGTGTGACGGGGGGGTAATGGAGGAACATACTGAAGAGAGTGTGGCGGGAGGTAATGGAGGAACATACTGAAGAGAGTGTGACGGGGGGTAATGGAGGAACATACTGAAGAGAGTGCGGCGTGGGGTAATGGAGGACATACTGAAGAGAGAGTGTGGCGGGTGGTAATGGAGGAACATACTGAAGAGAGTGTGGCAGGGGGGTAATGGAGGAACATACTGAAGAGACGGTGTGGCGGGGGGTAATGGAGGACATACTGAAGAGACGGTGTGGCGGGGGGTAATGGAGGAACATACTGAAGAGAGTGTGTGGCGGGGGTAATGGAGGAACATACTGAAGAGAGTGTGTGGCGGGGGTAATGGAGGAACATACTGAGAGAGTGTGGCGGGAGGTAATGGAGGAACATACTGAAGAGAGTGTGACGGGGGGGTAATGGAGGAACATACTGAAGAGAGAGTGACGGGGGGTAATGGAGGAACATACTGAAGAGAGTGTGACGGGGGGGTAATGGAGGAACATACTGAAGAGAGTGTGACGGGGGGGGGTAATGGAGGAACATACTGAAGAGAGTGTGACGGGGGGGTAATGGAGGAACATACTGAAGAGAGTGTGACGGGGGGTAATGGAGGAACATACTGAAGAGAGTGTGACGGGGGGTAATGGAGGAACATACTGAAGAGAGTGTGACGGGGGGGTAATGGAGGAACATACTGAAGAGAGTGTGGCGGGGGGTAATGGAGGAACATACTGAAGAGAGAGTGTGGCGGGGGGTAATGGAGGAACATACTGAAGAGAGTGTGACGGGGGGGTAATGGAGGAACATACTGAAGAGAGTGTGACGGGGGGTAATGGAGGAACATACTGAAGAGAGTGTGACGGGGGGGTAATGGAGGAACATACTGAAGAGACGGTGTGGCGGGGGGTAATAGAGGGACATACTGAAGAGATGGAGTGGCGGGGGGTAATGGAGGAACATACTGAAGAGACGGTGTGGGCGGGGGTAATGGAGGAACATACTGAAGAGAGTGTGACGGGGGGGTAATGGAGGAACATACTGTAGAGAGAGTGTGGCGGGGGGTAATGGAGGAACATACTGAAGAGAGTGTGACGGGGGTAATGGAGGAACATACTGAAGAGAGTGTGACGGGGGGTAATGGAGGAACATACTGAAGAGAGTGTGACGGGGGGGTAATGGAGGAACATACTGTAGAGAGAGTGTGGCGGGGGGTAATGGAGGAACATACTGAAGAGAGTGTGACGGGGGGTAATGGAGGAACATACTGAAGAGAGTGTGACGGGGGGGTAATGGAGGAACATACTGTAGAGAGAGTGTGGCGGGGTAATGGAGGAACATACTGAAGAGAGTGTGACGGGGGGGTAATGGAGGAACATACTGAAGAGAGTGTGACGGGGGGGTAATGGAGGAACATACTGTAGAGAGAGTGTGACGGGGGGGTAATGGAGGAACATACTGTAGAGAGAGTGTGGCGGGGGTAATGGAGGAACATACTGAAGAGAGTGTGGCGGGAGGTAATGGAGGAACATACTGAAGAGAGTGTGTGGCGGGGGTAATGGAGGAACATACTGAAGAGAGAGTGTGGCGGGGGTAATGGAGGAACATACTGAAGAGAGAGTGTGGCGGGGGGTAATGGAGGAACATACTGAAGAGAGTGAGTGGCGGGGTAATGGAGGAACATACTGAAGAGAGAGAGTGTGGCGGGGGGTAATGGAGGAACATGCTGAAGAGAGTGTGACGGGGGGGTAATGGAGGAACATACTGAAGAGACGGTGTGGCGGGAGGTAATGGAGGAACATACTAAAGAGAGTGTGTGGCGGGGGGTAATGGAGGAACATACTGAAGAGAGAGTGTGGCGGGGGGTAATGGAGGAACATACTGAAGAGAGTGTGTGGCGGGGTATGGAGGAACATACTGAAGAGAGAGTGTGGCGGGGGTAATGGAGGAACATACTGAAGAGAGAGTGTGGCGGGGGGTAATGGAGGAACATACTGAAGAGAGTGTGTGGCGGGGGTAATGGAGGAACATACTGAAGAGAGAGAGTGTGGCGGGGGGTAATGGAGGAACATGCTGAAGAGAGTGTGACGGGGGGGTAATGGAGGAACATACTGAAGAGACGGTGTGGCGGGGAGGTAATGGAGGAACATACTGAAGAGAGTGTGTGGTGGGAGGTAATGGAGGAACATACTGAAGAGAGTGTGTGGCGGGGTAATGGAGGAACATACTGAAGAGAGAGTGTGGCGGGGGGTAATGGAGGAACATACTGAAGAGAGTGTGGCGGGGGTAATGGAGGAACATACTGAAGAGAGAGAGTGTGGCGGGGGTAATGGAGGAACATGCTGAGAGAGTGTGACGGGGGGGTAATGTAGGAACATACTGAAGAGACGGTGTGGCGGGGAGGTAACGGAGGAACATACTGAAGAGAGTGTGTGGCGGGGGGTAATGGAGGAACATACTGAAGAGAGAGAGTGTGGCGGGGGTAATGGAGGAACATACTGAAGAGAGAGAGTGTGGCGGGGGGTAATGGAGGAACATACTGAAGAGAGTGTGTGGCGGGGAGGTAATGGAGGAACATACTGAAGAGAGTGTGACGGGGGGGTAATGGAGGAACATACTGAAGAGAGAGTGTGGTGGGAGGTAATGGAGGAACATACTGAAGAGAGAGTGTGGCGGGGGGTAATGGAGGAACATACTGAAGAGAGTGTGTGGCGGGGGGTAATGGAGGAACATACTGAAGAGAGAGTGTGGCGGGGGGTAATGGAGGAACATGCTGAAGAGAGAGTGTGGCGGGGGGTAATGGAGGAACATGCTGAAGAGAGTGTGTGGCGGGGGGTAATGGAGGAACATGCTGAAGAGACGGTGTGGCGGGGGGTAATGGAGGAACATGCTGAAGAGAGAGTGTGGTGGGGGGTAATGGAGGAACATACTGGAGAGAGTGTGGCGGGGGGTAATGGAGGAACATGCTGAAGAGAGTGTGTGGTGGGGGGTAATGGAGGAACATACTGAAGAGAGTGTGACGGGGGGGTAATGGAGGAACATACTGAAGAGAGAGTGTGGTGGGAGGTAATGGAGGAACATACTGAAGAGAGAGTGTGGCGGGGGGTAATGGAGGAACATAGTGAAGAGACGGTGTGGTGGGGGGTGATGGAGGAACATACTGAAGAGACGGTGCGGCGGGGGGGGTAATGGAGGAACATACTGAAGAGACGGTGTGGCGGGGGGGTAATGGAGGAACATACTGAAGAGACGGTGTGGCGGGGGGTAATGGAGGAACATACTGAAGAGACGGTGTGGCGGGGGGTATGGAGGAACATACTGAAGAGACGGTGTGGCGGGGGGTAATGGAGGAACATACTGAAGAGGCGGTGCGGCGGGGGGTAATGGAGGAACATACTGAAGAGGCGGGGGGGTAATGGAGGAACATACTGAAGAGATGGAGTGGCGGGGGGTAATGGAGGAACATACTGAAGAGACGGTGTGGCGGGGGGGTAATGGAGGAACATACTGAAGAGACGGTGTGGCGGGGGGTAATGGAGGGACATACTGAAGAGACAGTGTGGTGGGGGGGTAATAGAGGAACATACTGAAGAGACGGTGTGGCGGGGGGTGGGGGGGGTAATGGAGGAACATACTGAAGAGACGGTGTGGCGGGGGGTAATGGAGGAACATACTGAAGAGACGGTGTGGTGGGGGGTAATGGAGGAACATACTGAAGAGGCGGTGCGGCGGGGGGTAATGGAGGAACATACTGAAGAGACGGTGTGGCGGGGGGGTAATGGAGAAACATACTGAAGAGACGGTGTGGCGGGGGAGGTAATGGAGGAACATACTGAAGAGATGGAGTGGCGGGGGTAATGGAGGAACATACTGAAGAGACGGTGTGGCGGGGGGGTAATGGAGGAACATACTGAAAAGGCGGTGCAGCGGTTGGTAATGGAGGAACATACTGAAGAGCGAGTGTGGTGGGGGGTAATGGAGGAACATACTGAAGTGGCGGTGTGGCGGGGGTAATGGAGGAACATAGGCCCTCATTCCGAGTTGATCGGTCGCAAGGCGAATTTAGCAGAGTTACACACGCTAAGCCTACGCCTACTGGGAGTGTATCTTAGCATCTTAAATTTGCGACCGAAGTATTCGCAATATTGCGATCACAAACTTCTTAGCAGTTTTAGAGTAGCTCCAACCTTACTCTGCCAGTGCGATCAGTTCAGTGCTTGTCGTTCCTGGTTTGACGTCACAAACACACCCAGCGTTCGCCCAGACACTCCCCCGTTTCTCCAGCCACTCCTGCGTTTTTTCCGGAAACTGTAGCGTTTCAGCCACACGCCCACAAAACGGCCTGTTTCCGCCCAGTAACACCCATTTCCTGTCAATCACATTACGATCGCCGGAGCGAAGAAAAAGCCGTGAGTAAAAATACTATCTTCATAGCAAAGATACTTGGCGCAGTCGCAGTGCGAAAATTGCGCATGCGCACTAAGCGGAATTTCACTGCGATGCGATGAAAAATACCGAGCGAACAACTCGGAATGAGGGCCATAGTGAAGAGACAGTGCGGCGGGGGGGTAATGGAGGAACATAGTGAGAGACGGTGTGGTGGGGGGTGATGGAGGAACATACTGAAGAGACGGTGCGGCGGGGGGTAATGGAGGAACATACTGAAGAGACGGTGTGGCGGGGGGTAATGGAGGAACATACTGAAGAGACGGTGTGGCGGGGGTAATGGAGGAACATACTGAAGAGGCGGCGGGGGGTAATGGAGGAACATACTGAAGAGACGGTGTGGCGAGGGTAATGGAGGAACATACTGAAGAGGTGGTGCGGCGGGGGGTAATGGAGGAACATACTGAAGAGACGTTGTGGCGGGGGGGTAATGGAGGAACATACTGAAGAGACGGTGTGGCGGGGGGTAATAGAGGAGGCATACTGAAGAGATGGAGTGGCGGGGGGTAATGGAGGAACATACTGAAGAGACGGTGTGGCGGGGGGGTAATGGAGGAACATACTGAAGAGACGGTGTGGTGGGAGGTAATGGAAGAACATACTGAAGAGACGGTGCGGTGGGGGTAATGGAGGAACATACTGAAGAGACGTGCGGTGGGGGGTAATGGAGAACATACTGAAGAGACGGTGTGGCGGGGGGTAATGGAGGAACATATACTGAAGAGACGGTGTGGCGGGGGGTAATGGAGGAACATACTGAAGAGAGTGTGGCGGGGGGTAATGGAGGAACATACTGAAGAGACGGTGTGGCGGGGGGGTAATGGAGGAACATACTGAAGAGACGGTGTGGCGGGGGGTAATAGAGGAACATACTGAAGAGATGGAGTGGCGGGGGGTAATGGAGGAACATACTGAAGATAGTGTGGCGGTGGAGGTAATGGAGGAACATACTGAAGAGAGTGTGTGACGGGGGGTAATGGAGGAACATACTGAAGAGAGTGTGGCAGGGGGGTAATGGAGGAACATACTGAAGAGAGAGTGTGGCGGGGGGTAATGGAGGAACATACTGAAGAGACGGTGTGGTGGGGGGTAATGGAGGAACATATACTGAAGAGACGGTGTGGCTGGGGGTAATGGAGGAACATACTGAAGAGAGTGCGGCGTGGGGTAATGGAGGAACATACTGAAGAGACGGTGTGGTGGGGGGTAATGGAGGAACATATACTGAAGAGACGGTGTGGCTGGGGGTAATGGAGGAACATACTGAAGAGTGTGGCGGGGGGTAATGGAGGAACATACTGAAGAGACGGTGTGGCGGGGGGGTAATGGAGGAACATACTGAAGAGACGGTGTGGCAGGGGGTAATAGAGGAACATACTGAAGAGACGGTGTGGCGGGGGGGGTAATGGAGGAACATACTGAAGAGACGGTGTGGCGGGGGGGTAATGGAGGAACATACTGAAGAGACGGTGTGGCGGGGGGTAATAGAGGAACATACTGAAGAGAGAGTGCGGCGGGGGGTAATGGAGGAACATACTGAAGAGACGGTGTGGCGGGGGGGGTAATGGAGGAACATACTGAAGAGACGGTGTGGCAGGGGGTAATAGAGGAACATACTGAAGAGAGAGTGCGGCGGGGGGTAATGGAGGAACATACTGAAGAGACGGTGTGGCGGGGGGGTAATGGAGGAACATACTGAAGAGACGGTGTGGCGGGGGGTAATAGAGGAACATACTGAACAGATGGAGTGGCGGGGGGTAATGGAGGAACATACTGAAGAGACGGTGTGGCGGGGGGGTAATGGAGGAACATACTGAAGAGACGGTGTGGCGGGGGGTAATAGAGGAACATACTGAACAGATGGAGTGGCGGGGGGTAATGGAGGAACATACTGAAGAGACGGTGTGGCGAGGGGTAATGGAGGAACATACTGAAGAGACGGTGTGGTGTGAGGTAATGGAGGAACATACTGAAGAGACGGTGTGGCGGGGGGGGTAATAGAGGAACATACTGAAGAGACGGTGTGGCGGGGGGTAATGGAGGAACATACTGAAGAGACGGTGTGGCGGTGGGGTAATGGAGGAACATACTGAAGAGACGGTGTGGTGGGAGGTAATGGAAGAACATACTGAAGAGACGGTGTGGCGGGGGGTAATGGAGGAACATACTGAAGAGACGGTGTGGCGGGGGGTAATGGAGGGACATACTGAAGAGACAGTGTGGTGGGGGGGGGTAATAGAGGAACATACTGAAGAGACGGTGTTGGGGGGGGGGGTAATTTAGGAACATACTGAAGAGACGGTGTGGCGGGGGGTAATGGAGGAACATACTGAAGAGACGGTGTGGTGGGGGGTAATGTAGGAACATACTGAAGAGGCGGTGCGGCGGGGGGTAATGGAGGAACATACTGAAGAGACGGTGTGGCGGGGGGGTAATGGAGGAACATACTGAAGAGAGTGTGTGGCAGGGGGGTAAAGGAGGAACATACTGAAGAGACGGTGTGGCGGGGGGTAATAGAGGAACATACTGAAGAGATGGAGTGGCGGGGGGTAATGGAGGAACATACTGAAGAGACGGTGTGGCGGGGGGTAATGGAGGAACATACTGAAGAGACAGAGCGGCGGGGGGGTAATGGAGGAACATACTGAAGAGGCGGTGCAGCGGTAGGTAATGGAGGAACATACTGAAGAGCGAGTGTGGTGGGGGGTAATGGAGGAACATACTGAAGAGGCGGTGTGGCGGGGGTAATGGAGGAACATAGTGAAGAGACAGTGCGGCGGGGGGTAATGGAGGAACATAGTGAAGAGACGGTGTGGTGGGGGGTGATGGAGGAACATACTGAAGAGACGGTGCGGTGGGGGGTAATGGAGGAACATATTGAAGAGACGGTGTGGCGGGGGGTAATGGAGGGACATACTGAAGAGACAGTGTGGTGGGGGGGTAATAGAGGAACATACTGAAGAGACGGTGTGGCGGGGGGGGGGGTAATGGAGGAACATACTGAAGAGACGGTGTGGCGGGGGGTAATGGAGGAACATACTGAAGAGACGGTGTGGCGGGGGGTAATGGAGGAACATACTGAAGAGGCGGTGCGGCGGGGGGTAATGGAGGAACATACTGAAGAGACGGTGTGGCGGGGGGGTAATGGAGGAACATACTGAAGAGATGGAGTGGCGGGGGGTAATGGAGGAACATACTGAAGAGACGGTGTGGCGGGGGGTAATGGAGGAACATACTGAAGAGACAGAGCGGCGGGGGGGTAATGGAGGAACATACTGAAGAGGCGGTACAGCGGTAGGTAATGGAGGAACATACTGAAGAGCGAGTGTGGTGGGGGGTAATGGAGGAACATAGTGAAGAGACAGTGCGGCGGGGGGTAATGGAGGAACATAGTGAAGAGACGGTGTGGCGGGGGGTAATGGAGGAACATACTGAAGAGACGGTGTGGCGGGGGGTAATGGAGGAACATACTGAAGAGACGGTGTGGCGGGGGGTAATGGAGGAACATACTGAAGAGACGGTGTGGCGGGGGGGGTAATGGAGGAACATACTGAAGAGACGGTGCGGCGGGGGGTAATGGAGGAACATACTGAAGAGACGGTGTGGCGGGGGGTAATGGAGGAACATACTGAAGAGACGGTGTGGCGGGGGGTAATGGAGGAACATACTGAAGAGGCGGTGCGGCGGGGAGGTAATGGAGGAACATACTGAAGAGACGGTGTGGCGGGGGTAATGGAGGAACATACTGAAGAGACGGTGTGGCGGGGGGTAATGGAGGAACATACTGAAGAGGCGGTGCGGCGGGGGGTAATGGAGGAACATACTGAAGAGACGGTGTGGCGGGGGGGTAATGGAGGAACATACTGAAGAGACGGTGTGGCAAGGGGTAATAGAGGAACATACTGAAGAGATGGAGTGGCGGGGGGTAATGGAGGAACATACTGAAGAGACGGTGTGGCGGGGGGTAATGGAGGAACATACTGAAGAGACGGTGTGGTGTGAGGTAATGGAGGAACATACTGAAGAGACGGTGTGGCGGGGGGTAATAGAGGAACATACTGAAGAGACGGTGTGGCGGGGGGTAATAGAGGAACATACTGAAGAGATGGAGTGGCGGGGGGTAATGGAGAAACATACTGAAGAGACGGTGTGGCGGGGGGGGTAATGGAGGAACATACTGAAGAGACGGTGTGGTGGGAGGTAATGGAGGAACATACTGAAGAGACGGTGTGGCGGGGGGTAATGGAGGAACATACTGAAGAGCCGGTGCGGTGGGGGGTAATGGAGGAACATACTGAAGAGACGGTGTGGCGGGGGGTAATGGAGGAACATATACTGAAGAGACGGTGTGGCGGGGGGTAATGGAGGAACATACTGAAGAGGCGGTGCGGCGGGCGGTAATGGAGGAACATACTGAAGAGAGTGTGGCGGGGGGTAATGGAGGAACATACTGAAGAGACGGTGTGGCGGGGGGGTAATGGAGGAACATACTGAAGAGACGGTGTGGCGGGGGGGTAATAGAGGAACATACTGAAGAGAGTGTGGCGGGGGGTAATGGAGGAACATACTGAAGAGGCGGTGCGGCGGGGGGTAATGGAGGAACATACTGAAGAGAGTGTGGCGGGGGGTAATGGAGGAACATACTGAAGAGAGTGTGGCGGGGGAGGTAATGGAGGAACATACTGAAGAGAGTGTGTGACGGGGGGTAATGGAGGAACATACTGAAGAGAGTGTGGCGGGGGAGGTAATGGAGGAACATACTGAAGAGAGTGTGTGACGGGGGGTAATAGAGGAACATACTGAAGAGAGTGTGGCAGGGGGGTAATGGAGGAACATACTGAAGAGAGAGTGTGGCGGGGGGTAATGGAGGAACATACTGAAGAGAGTGCGGCGTGGGGTAATGGAGGAACATACTGAAGAGACGGTGTGGCGGGGGGTAATGGAGGAACATATACTGAAGAGACGGTGTGGCTGGGGGTAATGGAGGAACATACTGAAGAGGCGGTGCGGCGAGGGGTAATGGAGGAACATACTGAAGAGAGTGTGGCGGGGGGTAATGGAGGAACATACTGAAGACACGGTGTGGCGGGGGGGTAATGGAGGAACATACTGAAGAGAGTGTGGCGGGGGGTAATGGAGGAACATACTGAAGACACGGTGTGGCGGGGGGGTAATGGAGGAACATACTGAAGAGACGGTGTGTTGTGAGATAATGGAGGAACATACTGAAGAGACGGTGTGGCGGGCGGTAATGGAGGAACATACTGAAGAGACGGTGTGGCGGGGGGTAATGGAGGAACATACTGAAGAGACGGTGTGGCAGGGGGTAATAGAGGAACATACTGAAGAGATGGAGTGGCGGGGGGTAATGGAGGAACATACTGAAGAGACTGTGCGGCGGGGGGGTAATGGAGTAAAATACTGAAGAGACGGTGTGACGGGGGTAATGGAGGAACATACTGAAGAGACGGTGTGGTGTGAGGTAATGGAGGAACATACTGAAGAGATGGAGTGGCGGGGGGTAATGGAGGAACATACTGAAGAGACGGTGTGGCGGGGGGTAATGGAGGAACATACTGAAGAGACTGTGCGGCAGGGGGTAATGGAGGAACATACTGAAGAGACGATGTGGCGGGGGGTAATGGAGGAACATACTGAAGAGACGGTGTGGTGTGAGGTAATGGAGGAACATACTGAAGAGATGGAGTGGCGGGGGGTAATGGAGGAACATACTGAAGAGACGGTGTGGCTGGGGGTAATGGAGGAACATACTGAAGAGACGGTGTGACGGGGGTAATGGAGGAACATACTGAAGTGACGGTGTGGTGGGGGGTAATGGAGGAACATACTGAAGAGATGGAGTGGCGGGGGGTAATGGAGGAACATACTGAAGAGACGGTGTGGTGTGAGGTAATGGAGGAACATACTGATGAGACAGAGCGGCGGGGGGGTAATGGAGGAACATACTGAAGAGACGGTGTGGTGTGAGGTAATGGAGGAACATACTGAAGAGACGGTGTGGCGGGGGGTAATAGAGGAACATACTGAAGAGACGGTGTGGCGGGGGGTAATGGAGGAACATACTGAAGAGACGGTGTGGCGGGGGGTAATGGAGGAACATACTGAAGAGACGGTGTGGCGGGGGGGGGGTAATGGAGGAATATGCTGAATAGTCGGTGTGGCGGGGGGGGATAATGGAAGAACATACTGAAGAGACGGTGTGGCGGGGGGTGTAATGGAGGAACATGCTGAAGAGTCGGTGTGGCGGGGGGGGTAATGGAAGAACATACTGAAGAGACGGTGTGGCGGGGGGGGGGTAATGGAGGAACATGCTGAAGAGACGGTGTGGCGGGGGGTAATGGAGGAACATACTGAAGAGACGGTGTGGCGGGGGGGGGTAGTGGAGGAACATGCTGAAGAGACGGTGTGGCGGGGGGGTAATAGAGGAACATACTGAAGAGACGGTGTGGCGGGGGGGGTAATGGAGGAACATGCTGAAGAGACGGTGTGGCGGGGGGAGGGTAATGGAGGAACATACTGAAGAGACGGTGTGGCGGGGGGGGGTAATGGAGGAACATACTGAAGAGACGGTGTGGCGGGGGGGGGGTAATGGAGGAACATACTGAAGAGACGGTGTGGTGGGGGGTAATTGAGGACAAACGTTTCTTGAGCGAGGAGTCCAGAACAATGGGAGGGTCACCGTAAGATTGAACGGAGGCGAGGGGCTTTAGTGTTACGGCTGTTTGCGTACATGAATATAATAATAAGTGGGGTGTTTGCGTACATGAATATAATAATACGTGTGATTAGGTGTAATAGCAGTTGTGTATCAGACAGATAATTCAGCGTATGACATCAGAGATACAGATAGGCCTGAGACGCCATCTGCCGCCGTGTGATATCTTATCACTGCTCATATCTCTCTCGTGTCTTCTTACAGATTTGTGTCACAGCTGCTGGTGCCTCCCGGTCTGAAGAAACTGCTTCTCTCCGGGTCAGGAGTAAGTGCTCTCGTGTCTGTGACACTCTCTCTCCTGCGCTCTCTGCTGTGCGCTCTCTCCTGCTCTCTCTGCTGTGCGCTCTCTCCTGCTCTCTCTGCTGTGCGCTCTCTCCTGCTCTCTCTGCTGCGCGCTCTCTCCTGCTCTCTGCTGTGCGCGCTCTGTGCTGTGCGCTCTCTCTGGTGTGCGCTCTCTCCTGCGCTCTCTGGTGTGCACTCTATCCTGTGCTCTCTGTGGTGTGCGCTCTCTCCTGCGCTCTCTGGTGTGCGCTCTATCCTGCGCTCTCTGTGGTGTGCGCTTTCTCCTGTGCTCTCTGGTGTGCGATCTCTCCTGCGCTCTCTGTGGTGTGCGCTCTCTCCTGCGCTCTCTGTGGTGTGCACTCTCTCCTGCGCTCTCTGGTGTGCGCTCTATCCTGCGCTCTCTGTGGTGTGCGCTCTCTCCTGCACTCTGTGGTGTGCGCTCTCTCCTGTGCTCTATGGTGTGCGCTCTCTCCTGCGCTCTCTCCTGCGCTCTCTGTGGTGTGCGCTCTCTCCTGCGCTCTCTGTGGTGTGCGCTCTATCCTGCGCTCTCTGTGGTGTGCGCTCTCTCCTGCGCTCTCTGTGGTGTGCGCTCTCTCCTGCACTCTCTGTGGTGTGCGCTCTCTCCTGTGCTCTATGGTGTGCGCTCTCTCCTGCGCTCTCTGTGGTGCGCTCTCTCCTGCGCTCTCTGGTGTGCGCTCTATCCTGCGCTCTCTGTGGTGTGCGCTCTCTCCTGCACTCTCTGTGGTGTGCGCTCTCTCCTGTGCTCTATGGTGTGCGCTCTCTCCTGCGCTCTCTCCTGCGCTCTCTGTGGTGTGCGCTCTCTCCTGTGCTCTATGGTGTGCGCTCTCTCCTGCGCTCTCTGGTGTGCGCTCTCTGGTGTGCGCTCTTTCCTGCGCTCTCTGTGGTGTGCGCTCTCTCCTGCGCTCTCTGTGATGTGCGCTCTCTCCTGCGCTCTCTGTGGTGTGCGCTCTCTCTTGCGCTCTCTGTGGTGTGCGCTCTCTCTTGCGCTCTCTGGTGTCCGCTCTCTGGTGTGCGCTCTCTCTGCTCTCTCTGCTGTACGCTCTCTCCTGCGCTCTCTGTGGTGTGCGCTCTCTCCTGCGCTCTCTGGTGTGCGCTCTATCCTGCGCTCTCTGTGGTGTGCGCTCTCTGTGGTGTGCGCTCTCTCCTGCACTCTGTGGTGTGCCCTCTATCCTGCGCTCTCTGTGGTGTGCGCTCTCTCCTGCGCTCTCTGTGGTGTGCGCTCTCTCCTGCGCTCTCTGTGCTGTGCGCTCTATCCTGCGCTCTCTGTGGTGTGCGCTCTCTCCTGCGCTCTCTGTGGTGTGCGCTCTCTCCTGCGCTCTCTGTGGTGTGCACTCTCTCCTGCGCTCTCTGTGGTGTGCACTCTCTCCTGCGCTCTCTGGTGTGCGCTCTATCCTGCGCTCTCTGTGGTGTGCGCTCTCTCCTGCGCTCTCTGTGGTGTGCGCTCTCTCCTGCGCTGTCTGTGGTGTGCGCTCTCTGGTGTGCGCTCTATCCTGCGCTCTCTGTGTTGTGCGCCTTCTCCTGCGCTCTCTGGTGTGCGCTCTCTCCTGCGCTCTCTGTGGTGTGCGCTCTCTCCTGCGCTCTCTGTGCTGTGCGCTCTCTCCTGCGCTCTCTGTGCTGTGCGCTCTCTCCTGCGCTCTCTGTGGTGTGCGCTCTCTCCTGCGCTCTCTGTGGTGTGCGCTCTTTCCTGCGCTCTGTGGTGTGCGCTCTCTCCTGCGCTCTCTGTGGTGTGCGCTCTCTCCTGCGCTCTCTGTGGTGTGCGCTCTCTCTTGCGCTCTCTGGTGTGCGCTCTCTGGTGTGCGCTCTCTCTGCTCTCTCTGCTGTGCGCTCTCTCCTGCGCGCTCTGTGGTGTGCGCTCTCTCCTGCGCTCTCTGGTGTGCGCTCTCTCCTGCGCTCTCTGGTGTGCGCTCTATCCTGCGCTCTCTGTGGTGTGCGCTCTCTCCTGCGCTCTCTGTGGTGTGCGCTCTCTCCTGCGCTCTCTGGTGTGCGCTCTCTCCTGCGCTCTCTGTGGTGTGCGCTCTCTCCTGCGCTCTCTGTGGTGTGCGCTCTCTCCTGCGCTCTCTGGTGTGCGCTCTATCCTGCGCTCTCTGTGGTGTGCGCTCTCTGTGGTGTGCGCTCTCTCCTGCACTCTGTGGTGTGCCCTCTATCCTGCGCTCTCTGTGGTGTGCGCTCTCTCCTGCGCTCTCTATGGTGTGCGCTCTCTCCTGCGCTCTCTGGTGTGCCCTCTCTCCTGCGCTCTCTGTGGTGTGCGCTCTCTCCTGCGCTCTCTGTGGTGTGCGCTCTCTCCTGCACTCTCTGTGGTGTGCGCTCTCTCCTGCGCTCTCTGTGGTGTGCGCTCTCTCCTGCACTCTGTGGTGTGCCCTCTATCCTGCGCTCTCTGTGGTGTGCGCTCTCTCCTGCGCTCTCTATGGTGTGCGTTCTCTCCTGCGCTCTCTGTGGTGTGCGTTCTCTCCTGCGCTCTCTGTGGTGTGCGCTCTCTCCTGCGCTCTCTGTGGTGTGCGTTCTCTCCTGCGCTCTCTGTGGTGTGCGCTCTCTCCTGCACTCTCTGTGGTGTGCGCTCTCTCCTGCGCTCTCTATGGTGTGCGTTCTCTCCTGCGCTCTCTGTGGTGTGCGTTCTCTCCTGCGCTCTCTGTGGTGTGCGCTCTCTCCTGCGCTCTCTGTGGTGTGCGTTCTCTCCTGCGCTCTCTGTGGTGTGCCCTCTCTCCTGCGCTCTCTGGTGTGCCCTCTCTCCTGCGCTCTCTGTGGTGTGCGCTCTCTCCTGCGCTCTCTGTGGTGTGCGCTCTCTCCTGCGCTCTCTGTGGTGTGCGCTCTCTCCTGCGCTCTGCGTATCCTCTGTAGTGTCATGTGATTACTATACGTGTGTCGTAGTGTGTATCCTCTGTAGTGTGATGGCTGGTGCTGTGGTGTTTCAGGCCGCAGAAGATGCTGTGCAGTGTAACTCTGGGATGTGTGACGGAGGCTGTGTATGTCTCTGCTGTGCAGTGTGACGGAGGTTGTGTGACGGAGGCTGTGTATGTCTCTGCTGTGCAGTGTGACTTTGGGATGTGTGACGGAGGTTATGTATGTCTCTAAAGTGCGGTTTGACTCTGGGATTTGTGACGGAGGTTGTGTACGTCTCTGCTGTGCGGTGTGACTCTGGGATGTGTGACGGAGGTTGTGTACGTCTCTGCTGTGCGGTGTGACTCTGGGATGTGTGACGGAGGTTGTGTACGTCTCTGCTGCGCGGTGTGACTCTGGGATGTGTGACGGAGGTTGTGTACGTCTCTGCTGTGCGGTGTGACTCTGGGATGTGTGACGGAGGTTGTGTACGTCTCTGCTGTGCGGTGTGACTCTGGGATCTGTGATGGAGGTTGTGTATGTCTCTGCTGTGCGGTGTGACTCGGATCTGTGACGGAGGTTGTGTATGTCTCTGCTGTGCAGTGTGACTCTGGGATGTGTGACGGAGGTTGTGTATGTCTCTGCTGTGCAGTGTGACTCTGGGATGTGTGACGGAGGTTGTGTATGTCTCTGCTGTGCAGTGTGACTCTGGGATCTGTGACTGAGGTTGTGTATGTCTGTGCTGTGCAGTGTAACTCTGATTTTTGACGGAGGTTGTGTATGTCATTGCTGTGCAGTGTGACTCTGAGATGTGTGACGGAGGTTGTGTATGTCTCTGCTGTGCGGTGTGACTCTGGGATCTGTGACGGAGGTTGTGTATGTCTCTGCTGAGCGGTGTAACACTGGGATCTGTGACGGAGGTTGTGTACGTCTCTGCTGTGCGGTGTGACTCTGGGATCTGTGACAGATTGTGTATGTCTCTGCTGTGCAGTGTGACTCTGGGATCTGTGACGGAGGTTGTGTATGTCTGTGCTGTGCAGTGTGACTCTGGGATCTGTGACGGAGGTTGTGTATGTCTGTGCTGTGCGGTGTGACTCTGGGATCTGTGACGGAGGTTGTGTATGTCTCTGCTGTGCGGTGTGACTCTGGGATCTGTGACGGAGCTTGTGTATGTCTCTGTTGTGCGGTGTGACTCTGGGATGTGTGACGGAGCTTGTGTATGTCTCTGTTGTGCGGTGTGACGGAGGTTGTGTGACGGAGGCTGTGTATGTCTCTGCTGTGCAGTGTGACTTTGGGATGTGTGACGGAGGTTATGTATGTCTCTAATGTGCGGTTTGACTCTGGGATTTGTGACGGAGGTTGTGTACGTCTCTGCTGTGCGGTGTGACTCTGGGATCTGTGACGGAGGTTGTGTATGTCTCTGCTGTGCAGTGTGACTCTGGGATGTGTGACGGAGGTTGTGTATGTCTCTGCTGTGCAGTGTGACTCTGGGATGTGTGACGGAGGTTGTGTATGTCTCTGCTGTGCAGTGTGACTCTGGGATCTGTGACTGAGGTTGTGTATGTCTGTGCTGTGCAGTGTAACTCGGATTTTTGACGGAGGTTGTGTATGTCATTGCTGTGCAGTGTGACTCTGAGATGTGTGACGGAGGTTGTGTACGTCTCTGCTGTGCGGTGTGACTCTGGGATCTGTGACAGATTGTGTATGTCTCTGCTGTGCAGTGTGACTCTGGGATCTGTGACGGAGGTTGTGTATGTCTGTGCTGTGCAGTGTGACTCTGGGATCTGTGACGGAGGTTGTGTATGTCTGTGCTGTGCGGTGTGACTCTGGGATCTGTGACGGAGGTTGTGTATGTCTCTGCTGTGCGGTGTGACTCTGGGATCTGTGACGGAGCTTGTGTATGTCTCTGTTGTGCGGTGTGACTCTGGGATGTGTGACGGAGCTTGTGTATGTCTCTGTGCGGTGTGACGGAGGTTGTGTGACGGAGGCTGTGTATGTCTCTGCTGTGCAGTGTGACTTTGGGATGTGTGACGGAGGTTATGTATGTCTCTAATGTGCGGTTTGACTCTGGGATTTGTGACGGAGGTTGTGTACGTCTCTGCTGTGCGGTGTGACTCTGGGATGTGTGACGGAGGTTGTGTACGTCTCTGCTGTGCGGTGTGACTCTGGGATCTGTGATGGAGGTTGTGTATGTCTCTGCTGTGCGGTGTGACTCGGATCTGTGACGGAGGTTGTGTATGTCTCTGCTGTGCAGTGTGACTCTGGGATGTGTGACGGAGGTTGTGTATGTCTCTGCTGTGCAGTGTGACTCTGGGATGTGTGACGGAGGTTGTGTATGTCTCTGCTGTGCAGTGTGACTCTGGGATCTGTGACTGAGGTTGTGTATGTCTGTGCTGTGCAGTGTAACTCGGATTTTTGACGGAGGTTGTGTATGTCATTGCTGTGCAGTGTGACTCTGGGATGTGTGACGGAGGTTGTGTATGTCTCTGCTGTGCGGTGTGACTCTGGGATCTGTGACGGAGGTTGTGTATGTCTCTGCTGTGCGGTGTAACACTGGGATCTGTGACGGAGGTTGTGTACGTCTCTGCTGTGCGGTGTGACTCTGGGATCTGTGACAGATTGTGTATGTCTCTGCTGTGCAGTGTGACTCTGGGATCTGTGACGGAGGTTGTGTATGTCTGTGCTGTGCAGTGTGACTCTGGGATCTGTGACGGAGGTTGTGTATGTCTGTGCTGTGCAGTGTGACTCTGGGATCTGTGACGGAGGTTGTGTATGTCTCTGCTGTGCGGTGTGACTCTGGGATCTGTGACGGAGGTTGTGTACGTCTCTTCTGTGCGGTGTAACACTGGGATCTGTGACGGAGGTTGTGTACGTCTCTGCTGTGCGGTGTGACTCTGGGATCTGTGACAGATTGTGTATGTCTCTGCTGTGCAGTGTGACTCTGGGATCTGTGACGGAGGTTGTGTATGTCTCTGCTGTGCGGTGTGACTCTGGGATCTGTGACGGAGGTTGTGTATGTCTCTGCTGTGCGGTGTAACACTGGGATCTGTGACAGAGGTTGTGTACGTCTCTTCTGTGCGGTGTAACACTGGGATCTGTGACGGAGGTTGTGTACGTCTCTGCTGTGCGGTGTGACTCTGGGATCTGTGACAGATTGTGTATGTCTCTGCTGTGCAGTGTGACTCTGGGATCTGTGACGGAGGTTGTGTATGTCTGTGCTGTGCAGTGTGACTCTGGGATCTGTGACTGAGGTTGTGTATGTCTGTGCTGTGCAGTGTGACTCTGGGATCTGTGACGGAGGTTGTGTATGTCTGTGCTCTGCAGTGTGACTCTGGGATCTGTGACGGAGGTTGTGTATGTCTGTGCTGTGCAGTGTGACTCTGGGATCTGTGACGGAGGTTGTGTATGTCTGTGCTGTGCAGTGTGACTCTGGGATCTGTGACGGAGGTTGTGTACGTCTCTGCTGTGCGGTGTAACACTGGGATCTGTGACGGAGGTTGTGTACGTCTCTGCTGTGCGGTGTGACTCTGGGATCTGTGACTGAGGTTGTGTACGTCTCTGCTGTGCGGTGTGACTCTGGGATCTGTGACGGAGGTTGTGTACGTCTCTGCTGTGCGGTGTAACACTGGGATCTGTGACGGAGGTTGTGTATGTCTGTGCTGTGCAGTGTGACTCTGGGATCTGTGACGGAGGTTGTGTATGTCTGTGCTGTGCAGTGTGACTCTGGGATCTGTGACGGAGGTTGTGTACGTCTCTGCTGTGCGGTGTAACACTGGGATCTGTGACGGAGGTTGTGTACGTCTCTGCTGTGCGGTGTAACACTGGGATCTGTGACGGAGGTTGTGTACGTCTCTGCTGTGCGGTATGACTCTGGGATCTGTGACGGAGGTTGTGTATGTCTCTGCTGTGCGGTGTAACACTGGGATCTGTGACGGAGGTTGTGTACGTCTCTGCTGTGCGGTGTGACTCTGGGATCTGTGACAGATTGTGTATGTCTCTGCTGTGCAGTGTGACTCTGGGATCTGTGACGGAGGTTGTGTATGTCTGTGCTGTGCAGTGTGACTCTGGGATCTGTGACGGAGGTTGTGTATGTCTCTGCTGTGCGGTGTAACACTGGGATCTGTGACGGAGGTTGTGTATGTCTCTGCTGTGCGGTGTGACTCTGGGATCTGTGACTGAGGTTGTGTATGTCTCTGCTGTGCAGTGTGACTCTGGGATGTGTGACGGAGGTTGTGTACGTCTCTGCTGTGCAGTGTGACTCTGGGATCTGTGACGGAGGTTGTGTATGTCTGTGCTGTGCAGTGTGACTCTGGGATCTGTGACGGAGGTTGTGTATGTCTCTGCTGTGCAGTGTGACTCTGGGATGTGTGACGGAGGTTGTGTACGTCTCTGCTGTGCGGTGTGACTCTGGGATCTGTGACGGAGGTTGTGTATGTCTGTGCTGTGCAGTGTGACTCTGGGATCTGTGACGGAGGTTGTGTACGTCTCTGCTGTGCGGTGTAACACTGGGATCTGTGACGGAGGTTGTGTACGTCTCTGCTGTGCGGTATGACTCTGGGATCTGTGACGGAGGTTGTGTATGTCTCTGCTGTGCGGTGTAACACTGGGATCTGTGACGGAGGTTGTGTACGTCTCTGCTGTGCGGTGTGACTCTGGGATCTGTGACAGATTGTGTATGTCTCTGCTGTGCAGTGTGACTCTGGGATCTGTGACGGAGGTTGTGTATGTCTGTGCTGTGCAGTGTGACTCTGGGATCTGTGACGGAGGTTGTGTATGTCTCTGCTGTGCGGTGTAACACTGGGATCTGTGACGGAGGTTGTGTACGTCTCTGCTGTGCGGTGTGACTCTGGGATCTGTGACTGAGGTTGTGTATGTCTCTGCTGTGCAGTGTGACTCTGGGATGTGTGACGGAGGTTGTGTATCTCACTGCTGTGCAGTGTGACTGGGATGTGTGACGGAGGTTGTGTATGTCTCTGCTGTGCAGTGTGACTCTGGGATCTGTGACGGAGGTTGTGTATGTCTCTGCTGTGCGGTTCTGCTATCCCTGTGTCCTGGCGTGCTGCCGACGCGCAGTGATCTCTGATTTGTCATGGCTGTAGGATGGGACGCTGCGGCTCTGGCTATACGAGACCGGGGAGGAGATTCAGAGCTGGGACATCAGCAGCATCCAGAGACCTGAGGATGCGCCGGAGTTCACGGTGAGAGTGTAGTAACGATAACATTACATGACGCATGTTGTAGAGTTTATCTGTGCATGCCGATGGCAGGACAATATGGCGGCTTATAATGAGGAAGGGGTTACAGCTGCGCATTGTGCGAGTGCGTATGGGCTGTGTTGCTGTATCTTGTGCGGGAGCACGTTCATATATAATAATAATATAGATTTCTCTCTCATCCATAGGGGACGCTGGAGTAAGTACCATGGGGTATAGATGCGTGATCAGTTGAGCCGGCACTTTAAAATGTAAATGTGTGTGACTGGCTCCTCCCCCTCTATACCCCAGACTGGGAGAGCCGCTCACTTCCAGAGATTTCTCTTTCATTTGTTTTCTTTTCTTGCCCCAGTCTGGTAGTGTACCTCTGCCATGCTGCTGCGGGGGAGCTGCTGGGGGGGCTCCGTCAAATCCTGCGGGGTTTGGAGCCTGAGTCTCTGGCTACAGGGACATCAGTCCCTGGGTATCTCACATCCCGCAGTTTACCCCGAGCAGCTCGCCTCCACTGGCAGCATGACTGAGGAGAGACGCTCTGTAAGTATAACCCGGTCCCCGGGAGAGGTGGCGGCTGTACAGCAGGAGCAGCCAGTCACTGGCAGCATGACTGAGGAGAGACGCTCTAAGTATAACCCGGTCCCCGGGAGAGGTGGCGGTTATACAGCAGGAGCAGTCAGTCACCGGCAGCATGGCTGAAGAGAGACGCTCTGTGTATAACCCGGTCCCCGGGAGAGGTGGCGGCTATACAGCAGGAGCAGTCAGTCACCGGCAGCATGACTGAGGAGAGACGCTCTGTAAGTATAACCCGGTCCCCGGGAGAGGTGGCGGTTATACAGCAGGAGCAGTCAGTCACCGGCAGCATGACTGAAGAGAGACGCTCTGTAAGTATAACCCGGTCCCCGGGAGAGGTGGCGGCTGTACAGCAGGAGCAGCCAGTCACTGGCAGCATGACTGAGGAGAGACGCTCTGTAAGTATAACCCGGTCTCCGGGAGAGGTGGCGGTTATACAGCAGGAGCAGTCAGTCACCGGCAGCATGGCTGAAGAGACTCTCTGTAAGTATAACCCGGTCTCCGGGAGAGGTGGCGGTTATACAGCAGGAGCAGTCAGTCACCGGCAGCATGACTGAGGAGAGACGCTCTGTAAGTATAACCCGGTCCCGGGGAGAGGTGGCGGTTATACAGCAGGAGCAGCCAGTCACCGGCAGCATGGCTGAAGAGACGCTCTGTAAGTATAACCCGGTCCCGGGGAGAGGTGGCGGTTATACAGCAGGAGCAGTCAGTCACCGGCAGCATGGCTGAAGAGAGACGCTCTGTAAGTATAACCCGGTCCCCGGGAGAGGTGGCGGTTATACAGCAGCAGCAGTCAGTCACCGGCAGCATGGCTGAGGAGAGATGCTCTGTAAGTATAACCCGGTCCCCGGGAGAGGTGGCGGTTATACAGCAGGAGCAGTCAGTCACCGGCAGCATGGCTGAGGAGAGACGCTCTGTAAGTATAACCCGGTCCCCGGGAGAGGTGGCGGTTATACAGCAGGAGCAGTCAGTCACCGGCAGCATGGCTGAAGAGAGACGCTCTGTAAGTATAACCCGGTCCCCGGGAGAGGTGGCGGCTATACAGCAGCAGCAGTCAGTCACCGGCAGCATGGCTGAAGAGACGCTCTGTAAGTATAACCCGGTCTCCGGGAGAGGTGGCGGTTATACAGCAGGAGCAGTCAGTCACCGGCAGCATGACTGAGGAGAGACGCTCTGTAAGTATAACCCGGTCTCCGGGAGAGGTGGCGGTTATACAGCAGGAGCAGTCAGTCACCGGCAGCATGACTGAGGAGAGACGCTCTGTAAGTATAACCCGGTCCCGGGGAGAGGTGGCGGTTATACAGCAGGAGCAGTCAGTCACTGGCAGCATGACTGAGGAGAGACGCTCTAAGTATAACCCGGTCCCCGGGAGAGGTGGCGGCTATACAGCAGCAGCAGTCAGTCACCGGCAGCATGGCTGAAGAGACGCTCTGTAAGTATAACCCGGTCCCGGGGAGAGGTGGCGGTTGTACAGCAGGAGCAGTCAGTCACCGGCAGCATGGCTGAAGAGAGACGCTCTGTAAGTATAACCCGGTCCCCGGGAGAGGTGGCGGTTATACAGCAGGAGCAGCCAGTCACCGGCAGCATGGCTGAAGAGACGCTCTGTAAGTATAACCCGGTCCCGGGGAGAGGTGGCGGTTATACAGCAGGAGCAGTCAGTCACCGGCAGCATGGCTGAAGAGAGACGCTCTGTAAGTATAACCCGGTCCCCGGGAGAGGTGGCGGTTATACAGCAGCAGCAGTCAGTCACCGGCAGCATGGCTGAGGAGAGATGCTCTGTAAGTATAACCCGGTCCCCGGGAGAGGTGGCGGTTATACAGCAGGAGCAGTCAGTCACCGGCAGCATGGCTGAGGAGAGACGCTCTGTAAGTATAACCCGGTCCCCCGGAGAGGTGGCGGTTATACAGCAGGAGCAGTCAGTCACCGGCAGCATGGCTGAAGAGAGACGCTCTGTAAGTATAACCCGGTCCCCGGGAGAGGTGGCGGTTATACAGCAGGAGCAGTCAGTCACCGGCAGCATGGCTGAAGAGAGACGCTCTGTAAGTATAACCCGATCCCCGGGAGAGGTGGCGGCTATACAGCAGGAGCAGTCAGTCACTGGCAGCATGGCTGAAGAGAGACGCTCTGTAAGTATAACCCGGTCCCCGGGAGAGGTGGCGGTTATACAGTAGGAGCAGTCCGTCACCAGCAGCATGGCTGAAGAGAGACGCTCTGTAAGTATAACCCGGTCCCCGGGAGAGGTGGCGGCTATACAGCAGGAGCAGTCAGTCACCGGCAGCATGGCTGAAGAGAGACGCTCTGTAAGTATAACCCGGTCCCCGGGAGAGTGGGCGGTTATACAGCAGGAGCAGTCAGAGCCACCGGCAGCATGACTGAAGAGAGACGCTCTGTAAGTATAACCCGGTCCCCGGGAGAGGTGGCGGTTATACAGCAGGAGCAGTCAGTCACCGGCAGCATGGCTGAAGAGAGACGCTCTGTAAGTATAACCCGGTCCCCGGGAGAGGTGGCGGTTATACAGCAGGAGCAGTCAGTCACTGGCAGCATGACTGAAGAGAGACGCTCTGTGTATAACCCGGTCCCCGGGAGAGGTGGCGGTTATACAGCAGGAGCAGTCAGTCACTGGCAGCATGGCTGAAGAGAGACGCTCTGTAAGTATAACCCGGTCCCCGGGAGAGGTGGCGGCTATACAGCAGGAGCAGTCAGAGCCACCGGCAGCATGGCTGAAGAGAGACGCTCTGTAAGTATAACCCGGTCCCCGGGAGAGGTGGCGGTTATACAGTAGGAGCAGTCAGTCACCAGCAGCATGGCTGAAGAGAGACGCTCTGTAAGTATAACCCGGGTCCACGGGAGAGGTGGCGGCTATACAGCAGGAGCAGTCAGTCACCGGCAGCATGGCTGAGGAGAGACGCTCTGTAATTATAACCCGGGTCCACGGGAGAGGTGGCGGTTATACAGCAGGAGCAGCCAGTCACCGGCAGTATGGCTGAGGAGAGACGCTCTGTAAGTATAACCCGGTCCCCGGGAGAGGTGGCGGTTATACAGCAGGAGCAGTCAGTCACCGGCAGTATGGCTGAGGAGAGACGCTCTGTAAGTATAACCCGGTCCCCGGGAGAGGTGGCGGTTATACAGCAGGAGCAGTCAGTCACCGGCAGCATGGCTGAAGAGAGACGCTCTGTAAGTATAACCCGGTCCCCGGGAGAGGTGGCGGTTATACAGCAGGAGCAGTCAGTCACCGGCAGCATGGCTGAAGAGAGACGCTCTGTGTATAACCCGGTCTCCGGGAGAGGTGGCGGTTATACAGCAGGAGCAGTCAGTCACCGGCAGCATGGCTGAAGAGAGACGCTCTGTAAGTATAACCCGGTCCCCGGGAGAGGTGGCGGTTATACAGCAGGAGCAGTCAGTCACCGGCAGCATGGCTGAAGAGAGACGCTCTGTAAGTATAACCCGGTCCCCGGGAGAGGTGGCGGTTATACAGCAGGAGCAGTCAGTCACCGGCAGCATGGCTGAAGAGAGACGCTCTGTAAGTATAACCCGGTCCCCGGGAGAGTGGGCGGTTATACAGCAGCAGCAGTCAGTCACCGGCAGCATGGCTGAAGAGAGACGCTCTGTAAGTATAACCCGGTCCCCGGGAGAGGTGGCGGCTATACAGCAGGAGCAGTCAGTCACCGGCAGCATGGCTGAAGAGAGACGCTCTGTAAGTATAACCCGGTCCCCGGGAGAGGTGGCGGTTATACAGCAGGAGCAGTCAGTCACCGGCAGCATGGCTGAAGAGAGACGCTCTGTAAGTATAACCCGGTCCCCGGGAGAGGTGGCGGTTATACAGCAGGAGCAGTCAGTCACCGGCAGCATGGCTGAGGAGAGACGCTCTGTAAGTATAACCCGGTCCCCGGGAGAGGTGGCGGTTATACAGCAGCAGCAGTCAGTCACCGGCAGCATGGCTGAGGAGAGATGCTCTGTAAGTATAACCCGGTCCCCGGGAGAGGTGGCGGTTATACAGCAGGAGCAGTCAGTCACCGGCAGCATGGCTGAAGAGACGCTCTGTATAACCCGGTCCCCGGGAGAGGTGGCGGTTATACAGCAGGAGCAGTCAGTCACCGGCAGCATGGCTGAGGAGAGATGCTCTGTAAGTATAACCCGGTCCCCGGGAGAGGTGGCGGTTATACAGCAGGAGCAGTCAGTCACCGGCAGCATGGCTGAAGAGAGACGCTCTGTAAGTATAACCCGGTCCCCGGGAGAGGTGGCGGCTATACAGCAGCAGCAGTCAGTCACCGGCAGCATGACTGAGGAGAGACGCTCTGTAAGTATAACCCGGTCCCCGGGAGAGGTGGCGGTTATACAGCAGGAGCAGTCAGTCACCGGCAGCATGGCTGAGGAGAGACGCTCTGTAAGTATAACCCGGTCCCCGGGAGAGGTGGCGGTTATACAGCAGGAGCAGTCAGTCACCGGCAGCATGGCTGAGGAGAGACGCTCTGTAAGTATAACCCGGTCCCCGGGAGAGGTGGCGGTTATACAGCAGCAGCAGTCAGTCACCGGCAGCATGGCTGAGGAGAGATGCTCTGTAAGTATAACCCGGTCCCCGGGAGAGGTGGCGGTTATACAGCAGGAGCAGTCAGTCACCGGCAGCATGGCTGAAGAGACGCTCTGTATAACCCGGTCCCCAGGAGAGGTGGCGGTTATACAGCAGGAGCAGTCAGTCACCGGCAGCATGGCTGAGGAGAGATGCTCTGTAAGTATAACCCGGTCCCCGGGAGAGGTGGCGGTTATACAGCAGGAGCAGTCAGTCACCGGCAGCATGGCTGAAGAGAGACGCTCTGTATAACCCGGTCCCCGGGAGAGGTGGCGGTTATACAGCAGGAGCAGCCAGTCACTGGCAGCATGGCTGAAGAGAGACGCTCTGTAAGTATAACCCGGTCCCCGGGAGAGGTGGCGGTTATACAGCAGGAGCAGTCAGTCACCAGCAGCATGGCTGAAGAGAGACGCTCTGTAAGTATAACCCGGTCCCCGGGAGAGGTGGCGGTTATACAGCAGGAGCAGTCAGTCACCAGCAGCATGGCTGAAGAGAGACGCTCTGTAAGTATAACCCGGTCCCCGGGAGAGGTGGCGGTTATACAGCAGGAGCAGTCAGTCACCGGCAGCATGGCTGAAGAGAGACGCTCTGTAAGTATAACCCGGTCCCCGGGAGAGGTGGCGGTTATACAGCAGGAGCAGTCAGTCACCAGCAGCATGGCTGAAGAGAGACGCTCTGTAAGTATAACCCGGTCCCCGGGAGAGGTGGCGGTTATACAGCAGGAGCAGTCAGTCACCGGCAGCATGGCTGAGGAGAGACGCTCTGTAAGCATAACCCGGTCCCCGGGAGAGGTGGCGGTTATACAGCAGGAGCAGTCAGTCACCGGCAGCATGGCTGAAGAGAGACGCTCTGTAAGTATAACCCGGTCCCCGGGAGAGGTGGCGGTTATACAGCAGGAGCAGTCAGTCACCGGCAGCATGGCTGAGGAGAGACGCTCTGTAAGTATAACCCGGTCCCCGGGAGAGGTGGCGGTTATACAGCAGGAGCAGTCAGTCACCGGCAGCATGGCTGAAGAGAGACGCTCTGTAAGTATAACCCGGTCCCCGGGAGAGGTGGCGGTTATACAGCAGGAGCAGTCAGTCACTGGCAGCATGGCTGAAGAGAGACGCTCTGTGTATAACCCGGTCCCCGGGAGAGGTGGCGGTTATACAGCAGGAGCAGTCAGTCACCGGCAGCATGGCTGAAGAGAGACGCTCTGTAAGTATAACCCGCATACGTAATATTCCTGAAACAGTGGCACTGCCTGATGTTGAGCCCTATCTCATTCGCCTCTTTGTTCACCTGCTCCCATCGTCTGACCCTTCTATATTTCAAATCGAGTGGGCTCATAGAGCTTTACGGCCTAAGCCGAAAGATACCGATCCACCCAGAGATGTGATTCTCAAGCTGCTCTCTTTCACGGTCAAAAATATGATTACCACAGCTAGAGGATCCTCCCACAGAATCTTGTTCCAGGGTTCCAGCCTTCAAATTTTTACAGGACTTAACCCCTTTAACCATAGCCAAATGGAGAGACTTGCGCACGGTGACTTCGTTACTACGAGATAATTGATATACATTTAAGTGGGGTTTCCCATTTCTCTGACGTCCTAGTGGATGCTGGGAACTCCGTAAGGACCATGGGGATTAGCGGCTCCGCAGGAGACTGGGCACAACTAAAGAAAGCTTTAGGACTACCTGGTGTGCACTGGCTCCTCCCCCTATGACCCTCCTCCAGACCTCAGTTAGAATCTTGTGCCCGGCTGAGCTGGATGCACACTAGGGGCTCTCCTGAGCTCCTAGAAAGAAAGTATATTTTAGTTTTTTTATTTTACAGTGAGACCTGCTGGCAACAGGCTCACTGCACCGAGGGACTAAGGGGAGAAGAAGCGAACCTACCTGCTTGCAGCTAGCTTAGGCTTCTTAGGCTACTGGACACCATTAGCTCCAGAGGGATCGACCGCAGGACCCGACCTTGGTGTTCGTTCCCGGAACCGCGCCGCTGCCCCCCTTACAGAGCCAGAAGCAAGAAGAGGTCTGGAAAATCAGCGGCAGAAGACTTCAGTCTTCACCAAGGTAGCGCACAGCACTGCAGCTGTGCGCCATTGCTCCTCATGTACACCTCACACTGCGGGGGGGGGGGCGCCCTGAGCAGCAATATTAAGACCTTGGCTGGCAAAATAATCACAATATATAGTCCCAGAGGCTATATATGTGATAAATACCCCTGCCAGAATCCATAAAAAAGCGGGAGAAAAGTCAGCCGAAAAAGGGGCGGTGCTATCTCCCTCAGCACACTGGCGCTATTTCTCCCTCACAGCTCCGCTGGAAGGAAGCTCCCTGGCTCTCCCCTGCAGTCTGTAACTACTCAAGGGTAAAAAAAGAGAGGGGGGGCACTAAATTTAGGCGCTGTATAACAATTATAGCAGCTATAAGGGGATATAATTCAGTTAGTCCCTGTATATATATAGCGCTCTGGTGTGTGCTGGCATACTCTCTCTCTCTGTCTCCCCAAAGGGCTTTTGTGGGGTCCTGTCCTCAATTTGAGCATCCCTGTGTGTGGTGTGTCGGTACGGCTGTGTCGACATGTTTGATGAGGAGAGCTATGTGGAGGCAGAGCAAATGCCTGTAAATGTGATGTCACCCCCTGCGGGGTAGACACCCGAGTTGATGGACTTATGGAAGGAATTACGTGCAAGTGTCGACTCCTTACATAAGAAATTTGACGACATGCCAAATGCGGGACAGCCGGCTTCTCAGCTCGTGCCTGCCCAGACGCCTCAAAAGCCATCAGGGTCTCTAAAACGCCCGCTACCTCAGATGGCAGACACGGATGTCGACACGGATACTGATACCAGTGTCGACGACGAGGAGACGAATTTAATGTCCAGTAGGGCCATTCGTTTCATGATTGAGGCAATGAAAGAGGTATTACACATTTCTGATATTACCCCAGGTACCACAAAAAAGGGTATTATATTTGGGGAGAAAAAACTACCAGTAGTCTTTCCCCCGTCTGAAGAATTAAATGAAGTGTGTGAAGAAGCGTGGGCTTTTCCCGATAAAAAATTGGTCATTTCTAAAAAGTTACTAATGGCGTACCCTTTCCCGCCAGAGGATAGGTCATGTTGGGAGACACCACCTAGGGTGGATAAGGCGCTCACACGCTTGTCAAAGAAGGTGGCACTACCGTCTCCGGATACGGCCGCCCTTAAGGAACCTGCTGATAGAAAGCAGGAGGCTATCCTGAAGTCTGTATACACACACTCAGGCATTATACTTAGACCAGCTATTGCTTCAGCATGGATGTGCAGTGCGGCAGCTGCGTGGTCAGATTCCCTGTCGGAAAACATTGACACCCTAGACAAGGACACTATATTGCTAACCATGGAGCATATTAAAGACTCAGTCTTATACATGAGAGATGCACAGAGGGATATTTGCCGGCTGGCATCTAAAATAAGTGCAATGTCCGTTTCTGCCAGGAGAGGGTTATGGACTCGGCAGTGGACAGGTGATGCAGATTCTAAAAGGCACATGTAAGTTTTGCCTTATAAGGGTGAGGAGTTATTCGGGGATGGACTCTCAGACCTAGTTTCCACAGCAACAGCTGGGAAGTCAGCGTTTCTACCCCATGTTCCCTCACAGCCTAAGAAAGCGCCATATTATCAGGTACAGTCCTTTCGGCCCCAGAAAAGCAGGAGGGGTAAAGGGGGGTCCTTTCTGCCCAGAGGCAGAGGTAGGGGAAAAAAGCTGCAACAAACAGCCGGTTCCCAGGAACAAAAGTCCTCCCCCGCTTCCTCCAAGTCCGCCGCATGACGGTGGGGCGCAACAGGCGGAGCCAGGTTCGGTGGGGGGCCGCCTTAAAAAAGTTCAGCGATCAGTGGGCTCGCTCACAGGTAGATCCCTGGATCCTTCAAATAGTTTCTCAGGGGTACAAGCTGGAATTCGAGACGTCTCCCCCCCCCCCCCCCCCCCCTGCCGTTTCCTCAAATCTGCCTTGCCGACAACCCCCTCAGGCAGGGAGGCTGTGCTAGAGGCGATTCTCAAGCTGTATTCCCAGCAGGTGATAGTCAAGGTGCCCCTACTTCAACAAGGACGGGGTTACTATTCCACAATGTTTGTGGTACCCAAACCGGTCGGTTCGGTGAGACCCATTTTAAATTTGAAATCCTTGAACACATATATGAAAAATATTGCAAGCCTGGAAGAGGGGAATTACATGGTATCCCTGGACATCAAGGATGCTTACCTGCATGTCCCCATTTACCATCCTCACCAGGAGTACCTCAGATTTGTGGTACAGGATTGTCATTACCAATTCCAGACGCTGCCGTTTGGCCTGTCCACGGCACCGAGGGTATTTACTAAGGTGATGGCAGAAATGATGATACTCCTTCGAAGAAAGGGAGTTTTAATTATCCCGTACTTGGACGATCTCCTGATAAAGGCGAGGTCCAAGGAGCAGTTGTTAGTCGGGGTAGCACTATCTCGGGAAGTGCTACAACAGCACGGTTGGATTCTAAACATTCCAAAGTCACAGCTGGTTCCTACGACACGTCTACTGTTCCTGGGTATGGTTCTGGACACAGACCAGAAATAAGTGTTTCTCCCGGAGGAGAAAGCCAAGGAGCTGTCATCTCTAGTCAGAGACCTCCTGAAGCCAAAACAGGTATCTGTGCATCACTGCACGCGAGTCCTGGGAAAAATGGTGGCTTCCTACGAAGCAATCCCATTCGGCAGGTTCCATGCAAGAACTTTTCAGTGGGACCTGTTGGACAAGTGGTCCAGCTCGCATCTTCAGATGCATCGGCTGATAACCCTGTCTCCAAGGACCAGGGTATCACTGCTGTGGTGGCTGCAGAGTACTCATCTTCAAGAGGGCCGCAGGTTCGGCATACAGGACTGGGTCCTGGTAACCACGGATGCCAGCCTTCGAGGCTGGGGGGCAGTCACACAGGGAAGAAACTTCCAAGGACTGTGGTCAAGTCAGGAGACTTCCCTACACATAAATTTTCTGGAACTGAGGGCCATTTACAATGCCCTAAGTCAGGCAAGGCCCCTGCTTCAAAACCGGCCGGTCCTGATCCAATCAGACAACATCACGGCAGTCGCCCATGTAAACCGACAGGGCGGCACAAGAAGCAGGATGGCAATGGCAGAAGCCACAAGGATTCTCCGATGGGCGGAAAATCACGCGTTACCACTGTCAGCAGTGTTCATTCCGGGAGTGGACAACTGGGAAGCAGACTTCCTCAGCAGACACGACCTACACCCGGGAGAGTGGGGACTTCATCCAGAAGTCTTCCAACTGATGGTAAACCGTTGGGAAAGGCCACAGGTGGACATGAGGGCGTCCCGCTTAAACAAAAAGCTAGAGAGATATTGCGCCAGGTCAAGGGACCTTCAGGCAATAGCTGTGGACGCTCTAGTGACACCGTGGGTGTACCAGTCGGTTTATGTGTTCCCTCCTCTGCCTCTCATACCAAAGGTACTAAGAATAATAATAAGAAGATGAGGAGTAAGAACGATACTCGTGGTTCCGGATTGGCCAAGAAGAGCTTGGTACCCAGAACTTCAAGAAATTATATCAGAGGACCCATGGCCTCTACCGCTCAGACATGATCTGCTACAGCAGGGGCCCTGTCTGTTCCAAGACTTACCGCGGCTGCGTTTGACGGCATGGCGGTTGAACACCGGATCCTAAAGGAAAAGGGCATTCCGGAGGAAGTCATTCCTACGCTGATTAAAGCTAGGAAAGAAGTAACCGCAAACCATTATCACCGTATTTGGCGAAAATATGTTGCGTGGTGGGAGGCCAGGAAGGCCCCAACAGAGGAATTTCAGCTGGGTCGATTTCTGCACTTCCTACAGTCAGGAGTGACTATGGGCCTAAAATTGGGTTCCATTAAGGTCCAGATTTCGGCTCTGTCGATTTTCTTTCAGAAAGAACTGGCTTCACTGCCTGAAGTTCAGACTTTTGTAAAGGGAGTGCTGCATATTCAGCCCCCTTTTGTGCCTCCAGTGGCACCTTGGGATCTCAACATGGTGTTGAGTTGCCTAAAATCACATTGGTTTGAACCACTTAAAACCGTGAATCTGAAATATCTCACGTGGAAAGTGGTCATGTTGTTGGCCTTGGCTTCGGCAAGGCGTGTGTCAGAATTGGCGGCTTTGTCATGTAAAAGCCCTTATCTGATTTTCCATATGGATAGGGCGGAATTGAGGACTCGTCCCCAGTTTCTCTAACGTCCTAGTGGATGCTGGGGACTCCGTCAGGACCATGGGGATTAGCGGGCTCCGCAGGAGACAGGGCACATCTAAAAAGCCTTTTAGGTCACATGGTGTGTACTGGCTCCTCCCCCTATGACCCTCCTCCAAGCTTCAGTTAGGTTTTTGTGCCCGTCCGAGAGGGTGCAATCTAGGTGGCTCTCTTAAAGAGCTAGTTAGAAAAAGTTTTTTTTTTTTAGGTTTCTAATCAGTGTCTCCTGCTGGCGACAGGAGCACTGCAACGTGGGACTTAGGGGAGAGACTGGCAACTCACCTGCGTGCAGGAGGATTGAAGTCTTAGGCTACTGGACACTGAGCTCCAGAGGGAGTCGGAACACAGGTCAGCCTGGGGTTCGTCCCGGAGCCGCGCCGCTGATTCCCCCTTACAGACGCTGAAGACGGCAGAGACGGAGGTCCGGAAACAGGCGGCAGAAGACTTCAGGGTCTTCATAGAGGTAGCGCACAGCACTGCAGCTGTGCGCCATTGTTGCATACACGGCTCACGGATCTCGGTCACGGAGGGTGCAGGGCGCTGCTGGGGGCGCCCTGGGCAGCAATATTAAATACCTTAGAGGCAAATAAATACATTACATATAGCCATTAAGGCTATATGTATGTATTTTACCCAGGCCAGTTTATTAAAAAAACCGGGAGAAAAGCCCGCCGGAAAAGGGGCGGAGCTTATTCTCCTCAGCACTCGGCGCCATTTTCCTGCACGGCTCCGCTGGTGAGGAAGGCTCCCACGACTCTCCCCTGCACTGCACTACAGAAACAGGGTAACAAAGAGAGAGGGGGGCATAAATTTGGCGATATAATTATATATTGAAAGCGCATATATATAAGAACAACACCTTTTAGGGTTGTTATATAAATAATAGCGCTTTTGGTGTGTGCTGGCAAACTCTCCCTCTGTCTCCCCAAAGGGCTAGGAGGGTCCTGTCTTCAATAGAGCATTCACTGTGTGGCTGCTGTGTGTGTCGGTACGTGTGTGTCGACATGTTTGAGGACGATGTTGGTGTGGAGGCAGAGCAATTGCCGATGATGGTAATGTCACCCCCTAGGGAGTCGACACCGGAATGGATGGCTTTGGTTATGGAATTACGTGATAATGTCAGCACATTACAAAAGTCAGTTGACGAAATGAGACGCCCGGCAAACCAGTTAGTACCGGTTCAGGCATCTCAGACACCGTCAGGGGCTGTAAAACGTCCCTTACCTCAGTCAGTCGACACGGGTACCGACACAGATGAATCTAGTGTCGACGGTGAGGAAGTAAACGTATTTTCCAATAGGGCCACACGTTATATGATTACGGCAATGAAGGAGGCTTTGCAGCTCTCTGATACTACTGGTACCTCAAAAAGGGGTATTATGTGGGGGGTTAAAAAACTGCCTGTATTTTTCCCAGAATCAGAGGAATTGAATGATGTGTGTGAGGAAGCGTGGGTTACCCCCGATAGAAAATTGCCAATTTCAAAGAAGTTATTGGCATTATACCCTTTCCCACCAGAGGTTAGGGCCCGCTGGGAAACACCCCCTAGGGTGGATAAGGCGCTCACACGTTTATCAAAGCAAGTGGCGTTACCGTCTCCTGATACGGCCGCCCTCAAGGATCCAGCGGATAGGAGGCTGGAAACTAACCTGAAAAGTATATACACTCATACTGGTGTTATACGGCGACCGGCAATAGCCTCAGCCTGGATGTGCAGTGCTGGGGTAGTGTGGTTGGATTCCCTGACTGAAAATATTGATACCCTGGATAGGGACAGTATTTTATTGACTCTAGAGCAATTAAAGGATGCATTTCTTTATATGCGAGATGCTCAGAGGGATGTTTGTACTCTAGCATCAAGAGTAAGCGCGATGTCCATATCTGCCAGAAGAAGTTTATGGACGCGACAGTGGTCAGGTGATGCGGATTCCAAGAGGCATATGGAAGTATTGCCATACAAGGGAGAGGAATTGTTTGGGGTCGGTCTTTCGGACTTGGTGGCCACGGCAACTGCCGGCAAATCCACCTTTTTACCTCAGACTCCTTCCCAACAGAAAAAGACACCGTCTTTTCAGCCGCAGTCCTTTCGCTCATATAAAAAGCGACCAAAAGGACAGTCTTATCTGCCGCGAGGCAGAGGAAAGGGTAAGAAAGGGCAGCATGCAGCCCCTACCCAGGAACAGAAGCCCGCCCAGGCTTCTACAAAGCCATCAGCATGACGCTGGGGCTGTACAAGTAGACTTAGGAACGGTGGGGGGTCGGCTCAAAAATTTCAGCAATCAATGGGATTACTCACAAGTAGACCCGTGGGTCCTGCAGATAATATCTCAGGGGTACATGCTGGAGTTCGAAAGGTCTCCTCCTCGCCGGTTCCTAAAATCTGCTTTACCTACGTCTCCCTCAGAAAGGACGTTGGTTTTGGAAGCCATTCACAAGCTGTATTCTCAGCAGGTGATAGTCAAGGTACCCCTCCTACAACAGGGAAAGGGGTATTATTCCACACTATTTGTGGTACCGAAACCGGACGGTTCGGTAAGACCTATTCTAAATCTGAAATCCTTGAACCTGTACATACAGAAATTCAAGTTCAAGATGGAGTCACTCAGAGCAGTGATAGCGAATCTGGAAGAAGGGGACTTCATGGTTTCCTTGGACATAAAAGATGCTTATCTACATGTCCCAATTTACCCTTTACACCAAGGGTATCTCAGGTTCGTGGTACAAGACTGTCATTATCAGTTTCAAACGCTGCCGTTCGGTTTGTCCACGGCTCCTCGGGTCTTTACCAAGGTAATGACCGAAATGATGGTTCTTCTACGAAGAAAAGGCGTATTAATTATCCCTTACTTGGACGATCTCCTGATAAGGGCAAAGTCCAGAGAACAGCTGGAAGCCAGTGTTGCACTATCACAAGTAGTGCTTCAACAACACGGGTGGATTCTAAATCTTCCAAAATCTCAATTGACTCCGACAACACATCTGTTGTTTTTGGGCATGATTCTGGACACAGTTCAGAAAAAGGTGTTTCTCCCGGAAGAGAAAGCAAGGGAGTTATCCGAACTTGTCAGGAACCTCCTAAAACCAGGAACTGTGTCAGTATATCAATGCACGAGAGTCCTGGGAAAGATGGTGGCTTCGTACGAAGCGATTCCTTTCGGCAGATTCCATGCTCGGACATTCCAGTGGGATCTACTGGACAAATGGTCCGGATCGCATCTGCATATGCATCAGAGGATAACATTGTCACCGAGAACAAGATTGTCTCTCCTGTGGTGGTTGCAGACGGCCCATCTGTTAGTGGGCCGCAGATTCGGCATACAGGACTGGGTCCTGGTGACTACGGATGCCAGCCTACGAGGTTGGGGAGCAGTCACAAAGGGAAGAAACTTCCAGGGCGTGTGGTCAACCCTGGAAAAGTCTCTTCACATAAATATACTGGAGCTAAGAGCGATATACAATGCCCTAAGCCAAGCAAGACCTCTGCTTCAGGATCAGCCGGTGCTGATCCAGTCCGACAACATCACGGCAGTCGCGCACGTCAACCGACAAGGCGGCACGAGAAGCAGAAGTGCAATGACAGAAACTGCACGGATTCTGCGCTGGGCGGAGAATCATGTCGTAGCACTGTCAGCAGTGTTCATCCCGGGAGTGGACAACTGGGAAGCAGACTTCCTCAGCAGACACGACCTTCACCCGGGAGAGTGGGGACTTCATCCAGAAGTCTTCAACATGATGGTGAACCATTGGGAAAAACCAAAGGTGGACATGATGGCGTCTCGCCTCAACAAAAAGTTGGACAGGTATTGCGCCAGGTCAAGAGACCCACAGGCAATAGCTGTGGACGCTCTGGTAACACCATGGGTGTACCAGTCAGTATATGTGTTCCCTCCTCTGCCTCTCATACCAAAGGTACTGAGAATTATACGGAAAAGAGGAGTAAGAACAATACTGGTAGCTCCGGACTGGCCAAGAAGAACTTGGTATCCGGAACTTCAAGAGATGCTCACGGAGGATCCGTGGCCTCTACCTCTAAGAAGGGACCTGCTTCAACAGGGACCTTGTATGTTCCAAGACTTACCGCGACTGCGTTTGACGGCATGGCGGTTGAACGCCGGATTCTAAAAGAAAAGGGCATTCCTGAGGAAGTTATTCCTACTTTAATTAAAGCCAGGAAAGATGTGACCGCACAACATTATCACCGTATTTGGAGAAAATATGTTGCGTGGTGTGAAGCCAAGAAGGCTCCAACGGAAGAATTTCAATTGGGTCGATTCTTACATTTCCTGCAAGCAGGATTGTCTATGGGCCTCAAATTGGGGTCTATTAAAGTTCAAATTTCGGCCTTATCAATTTTCTTCCAGAAAGAACTGGCGTCAGTGCCTGAAGTACAGATTTTTGTAAAAGGTGTACTACATATACAACCCCCAATAGTGCCTCCAGTGGCACCGTGGGATTTGAACGTGGTTCTAAATTTTCTCAAATCTCATTGGTTTGAGCCTTTAAAATCAGTAGATTTAAAATACCTTACATGGAAGGTAACCATGCTACTGGCCCTGGCTTCAGCCAGGAGAGTTTCAGAGTTGGCGGCTTTATCGTACAAAAGCCCATATCTGATTTTCCATTCGGACAGGGCAGAACTGCGGACACGTCCTCATTTTCTCCCTAAGGTGGTTTCGGCTTTTCACTTGAACCAGCCTATTGTGGTGCCTGCGGCTACTAGCGACTTGGAGGACTCCAAGTTACTGGACGTTGTCAGAGCATTAAAAATATATATTGCAAGGACAGCTGGAGTCAGAAAATCTGACTCGTTGTTTATATTGTATGCACCCACCAAGATGGGTGCTCCTGCGTCTAAACAGACGATTGCACGTTGGATATGTAGCACAATCCAACTTGCACATTCTGTGGCAGGCCTGCCACAGCCTAAATCTGTAAAGGCCCATTCCACAAGGAAAGTGGGCTCATCTTGGGCGGCTGCCCGAGGGGTCTCGGCATTACAACTTTGCCGAGCAGCTACGTGGTCAGGGGAGAACACGTTTGTAAAATTTTACAAATTTGATACTCTGGCTAAGGAGGACCTGGAGTTCTCTCATTCGGTGCTGCAGAGTCATCCGCACTCTCCCGCCCGTTTGGGAGCTTTGGTATAATCCCCATGGTCCTGACGGAGTCCCCAGCATCCACTAGGACGTTAGAGAAAATAAGATTTTACTTACCGATAAATCTATTTCTCGTAGTCCGTAGTGGATGCTGGGCGCCCATCCCAAGTGCGGATTGTCTGCAATGTTTGTACATAGTTATTGTTACAAAAAATCGGGTTATTACTATTGTTGTGAGCCATCTTGTTAGAGGCTACTTCGTTTTGTTATCATACTGTTAACTGGGTTCAGATCACAAGTTGTACGGTGTGATTGGTGTGGCTGGTATGAGTCTTACCCGGGATTCAAGATCCTTCCTTATTGTGTACGCTCGTCCGGGCACAGTACCTAACTGAAGCTTGGAGGAGGGTCATAGGGGGAGGAGCCAGTACACACCATGTGACCTAAAAGGCTTTTTAGATGTGCCCTGTCTCCTGCGGAGCCCGCTAATCCCCATGGTCCTGACGGAGTCCCCAGCATCCACTACGGACTACGAGAAATAGATTTATCGGTAAGTAAAATCTTATTTTCTCCCTAAGGTGGTATCAGCTTTTCACTTGAACCAACCTATTGTAGTGCCTGCGGCTACTAGGGACTTGGAGGATTCCAAGTTACTGGACGTAGTCAGGGCCCTGAAAATGTATGTTTCCAGGACGGCTGGAGTCAGGAAAACTGACTCCCTATTTATCCTGTATGCACCCAACAAGGTGGGTGCTCCTGCTTCTAAGCAGACTATTGCTCGCTGGATCTGTAGCACGATTCAGCAGGCGCATTCTGTGGCTGGACTGCCGCATCCTAAATCAGTAAAAGCCCATTCCACGAGGAAGGTGGGCTCATCTTGGGCGGCTGCCCGAGGGGTCTCGGCTTAACAACTTTGCCGAGCTGCTACTTGGTCAGGGTCAAACACATTTGCTAAATTCTACAAGTTTGATACCCTGGCTGAGGAGGACCTGGAGTTCTCTCATTCGGTGCTGCAGAGTCATCCGCACTCTCCCGCCCGTTTGGGAGCTTTGGTATAATCCCCATGGTCCTTACGGAGTTCCAAGCATCCACTAGGACGTCAGAGAAAATAAGATTTTACTCACCGGTAATTCTATTTCTCGTAGTCCGTAGTGGATGCTGGGCGCCCGTCCCAAGTGCGGATTGTCTGCAATACTTGTATATAGTTATTGCCTAACTAAAGGGTTATTGTTGTGAGCCATCTATTCAGATGCTCAGGTTTTAGTTCATACTGTTAACTGGGTTTATTATCACGTGTTATATGGTGTGATTGGTGTGGCTGGTATGAGTCTTAACCAGGATTCAAAATCCTTTCTTATTGTGTACGCTCGTCCGGGCACAGTATCCTAACTGAGGTCTGGAGGAGGGTCATAGTGGGAGGAGCCAGTGCACACCAGGTAGTCTAAAAGCTTTCTTTTAGTTGTGCCCAGTCTCCTGCGGAGCCGCTAATCCCCATGGTCCTTACGGAGTTCCCAGCATCCACTACGGACTACGAGAAATAGATTTACCGGTGAGTAAAATCTTATTTTCGTTTGTTGGTGGACGTCAGGGGAAAACCGTCCACTGCGAACTCCTGAAGAAGGAAAAGATCTCCTATGTAAGCTTAACCTTCGCCCCTCTGCTGGCCCCTCTCGTCAAGACACTGATACCCAGGACTCGCTGACCTGAGCAGTTTACTTTGACGGTCGTATATTACTGTTTGTCGCTGTTCCATATTGTATTCCTTGTTTTTGTTATTATGGATTCTCGTGTTTTATGCTTACTTAGCTTCTAGTGTCCTCAACTTGTATTGGAATTATACTGTACTATCTATGTGTTGATCGCGCTCAACCCACATCTCTAATAAGTTATACGGTTACCCTGTTTCCTTTGCCCACTAACCTTTGATGTGCTTTACTGTATCTTTGCTCTGGGTGGGAATTGGCATACCGCCATGTCTCACCACCCCCTTCTCTTAGGGATTATTTTATTTCAAGTTATATATGTAGCTTTGTATCCCGGGAACATTCCCGATTATTGAATCCCACCCCTGAGCTCTCTTTATTGAGCAGGGCTCACTTGTTGCAGCGGTCTGCCGAACTCTTTGGCAACCGTTGCTACTTGTTTCCACCCCCCCCACCCTCTTATTTGTCAGCTTTCCAAACCTTCATTATGCCTTTTAACTGTGTATCCACCAATACCGAGGGACTTAACACCCCGCAAAACGTACCCATTTATCTCACTGAAACAGATTCCAGGTGATTGTAACTTTTTACAGGAGATAATTCTCGCGGCCACCCATCACTGGCATCTAAACACTACCCAGATGTACACTACTCTAACAATATCTCTATTTTACTACATTCATCTTTCCCATTTGTGTTAGTTGATACCAAAGTTGACCCTGAGGCCGCTTTATCATTTTAAAAGGTAAACTAGGTGATGAAGAGATAACGCTGGCAAACGTCTTTGCCCCCAACTCTGGCCACTCCCAATTTTTTATAAAATTTTTTCATATCCTCTCCGAATTCAGGAGTGGCAGAACGTTAGTGGGGGGGGGGATTTTAACCCAGTGCTACACTCTGCCCTGGATAAGCCGGGAAACTCTACCGTACAGTCCCCCGTCCCTGGGTCTACGGCTCTCTGGAGGCATATGGCTGAGGGGGGTCTATTTGATGTCTGGAGGTCCCTTAATCCTACTGATTACACGATACCTCCTCCTGCATTGACATGTTTTTGGGATGCGCCACCTCAGACTGCAGCTCACTCTTCCATTCTCCCAAATACGTGGCCGGATCATTCCATCTTAGTGGCGTCCTTTGGGCTTCTAGAGGCTACCACTGGCAGACCGTCATGGAGGCTAAATGAACGGCTCCTCAAACTCCCACAATTTCAGGAACTGATTATAGATCGTATACGTGAATTTTTTCACTTTAACTCGTCTGACGATATCCCCTCCCCCACGATCTGGGAAGTACATAAATCTGTAATTAGGGATATTTGAGTCATGCGTAAAAAAATCACAGGAAGCACCGATTGCTTCCCTTAACTCTTCCATTGCCTTCCTGGACAGGGAAGATAAAAGAACGCTCTCTCCCGGAACTCAAAAAAGGGCTGAGCTACAAGTTCTTATGGCTGAGCGAGTGAAAAATTCTATGATAGGAGCAATAAAGGTCATACTCTGTTATCTCGCAGACTCAGGACTAAACTGGCCTCCCAAGTCATTACTTCAATTAAATCTCCATCTGGCGGTACGGTCTATTACCCCAAGGACATAAACAACATATTTGCTAAGTATTATCAGACGTTGTATAATTTGACTGTCCCTTCCGACTCCTCCTCCCACGCTCGAGATACAGTATCTCACAATATTTGGACTCCTGTGCACTCCCTGTTCTCTCTGAATCTTCAGCCCGGACCCTAGCAGTAGATACCACTGAGGAGGAATTAAGTCACAAAATCCTGCTAAAGCCCCTGGTCCTGACGGTATTACGATGGCCTACTACAAAGCCTTTGGTTTGGATGTTCAGTGCAGTCTCACACGGTGCCGCATTTCACCCAGATTCAACTGTCTCTAGAATTATTGTTATTCCTAAACAGGGTAAATATCCCTCTTTATGTGCCAGCTACCGAATTAATACCCATCTCAAATTGTTTGCTAAGATTTTGGCCAATAGGTTGGGTGTGGTGCTCCCGTCTTTAATACACCCTGACCAAGTTGGCTTTATCCCCCATTGCCAAGCCTCAGATAATACTAGGTGCATAGACTTGATACATTATTCTAACGTCAACAAGATTCCTTTAGTGTTTCTTGTTCTAGATGCAGAAAAGGCGTTTGATCGCCTCCTATGGCCCTTTATGTTTCGTACCTTATCTTCTGTAGGTTTAAAGGGTAATTTTTTACAAGCTATAACGGCTGTATACTCTCACACCTCCTCCTCTGTAATGACTAATGGCATACACTCCACACGCTTTGTTTTTGGGAATGGGACAAGGCAGGGCTGTCCTCTCTCTCCCCTTCTCTTCGCACTATGCATTGAGTCATTGGCACCAAGAATTAGAGCTAACCCTGATATTAAAGGGATTGAAGTGGGGAAGAACGGTTACAAAATTTCACTTTTTGCAGACGACATTCTTCTCACTTTATCTAACCCTTCCGTGTCTCTCCCCAATCTTCAATCTGAATTGCAAACATATGGCTCCCTCTTGGGACACAAACTAAATAGCTCTAAAGGGCCCTACACACTGGCCGATCCGCTGCCGAGCTGCCCGATGACCGACCCGGCGGCGGGGGGGCAGTGACGGGGAGAGTGAAGTTTCTTCACTCCCCCCATCACGCGGCTCCATTGAAGTGCAGGCAAATATGGACGAGATCGTCCATTCTGGCCTGCATTCACAGCCGACGGGGCACCAGCGATGAACGAGCGCGGGGCCGCGCATCGTTCATCGCTGGAGCCTCCACACTGAAAGATATGAACGAGTTCTCATTCATTTATGAACGAGATCGTTTATATCTTTCAAACAAATCGGCCAGTGTGTAGGGCCTATCGGTCTGAAGCTATGGCTCTGTGTTTCCTCACAATTCCTCTCCACACTTACTACTTCCTTTCCTTTTTATGTGGCGTCCTTCGGCTATCAAATATCTGGGCATTTCTGTTACTAAGACTTACTCCTGGTTCAGGCTAATGTTTTACCTATGTTTCAAACTCTGGCTAGTGAACTGACTCAGTGGCAATCTCTTTATATCTCGTGGTTTGGTAGGATCAACACAATCAAAATTAATCTTCTCCCGAGACTCCTTTACCTATTTCGGACCCTACCCATACCTATCCTAATGTCAGCCCTAGATTCTCTGCAAAAGCTTTGTAACCGATTTATATGGGCACAAGATAAACCCCGGATCCGTAGATCTATTCTGGCAAAAACTGTTCCGGGCGGAGGCCTTGGTCTCCCAGTGCTCCGTTCTTATTAGCACGCCGCTCTCCTGAACCACCTTATCTCCTGGCTGTCAGGAATCGACTCACCGCTGTCATGTCGGTCCGCCGGAGCGGACTCCGTCCGGGGTCACTGCATGTTGCTGTCACCTGTCGCCCTGCTCGTGGATGCACCCTCAGGCCTGGAAGCGCCCCTGGAGTCAACGGGCGTGTGAGCGCACCGCGTTCCTGCCGGGCCGCGGCATGGGCGCCGCCATGATAGTATTTCCCAGTGTAAGTGCGGCGGCCAATCCGGAGCTTGGCCGCACCCCCTTGTCTCACTCCAGCCAATGCCTGCCGGTCAGGGGGTATATCAGGAGCTGCTGGGTGAGTCAGAGGTTGTCCTGAACTTTGTGTCACTCCTGCGACTCGTGTGTTTGGACCTGTTATCCTGTTCCTCCGTGTTCCTGGATATTCACCTGATCCTCCGTGTTCCTGGATATTCTCCTGTGTCTCCGTGTTCCTGGATATTCTCCTGTACCTGTTACCCCGTGGAACTACAAGCACCAGCATCACAGCAATACCTTTCTGGCTTCACACCTTCCACACCTGCAGTGTGCTCCAGCCATCAGCAGTAGAGACTCCCTATCCAGGTGCATTCTAACACTCTCACCTGTGATTCAGCCTGCAAGCTGATTGTGCTTTCCAACAGCACAGTGAACATTACCATCCAGTCTCCTGCATTTCTACCAGGTTTGCTACCATTATTCCACCTCTGCTGGCTCCACGTTTTAATTACTCTGGTTCCATTTCTGCATTACAAACTCTGCCATAGACTTTCAGTTTCAAACCATACTATTCCATTGCCATTACCATTGCCGTTACCATTGTCATTTCCATTGTATTCGTTTGTTTACTTTCTGCTGCATTATTATCTGGACTTTTCTGTTATTAATAAATCTACATTGTGCACATGCGCAGAAACCCAGTACTGCCTCCTCACTTCATTCCACCTACCTCCACTGACCCACTAGCGCCCCCTCCGGGGACACAAACAAAACCGTCTCTGACAGTAAGTTCAGGACCGATGGACTCGGACGGTGGTCAGAGTGTGGGGTCAGGGGCCTTAAAAAATCTGGTCTCCCGTTTGGATGGACAAGAGGTTGTGCAGCAGCAGATATTCCAGTTTCTGCAAGGGATGTCCTCCCGGATTGATACGTTACAACAATCTCTGCTAAGTGCGCCTGCACCTCCAGTTCCTGTTACCCCTGCACATGCCAGTGTTGGGGGTTCTTCTTCTTCTCCGGCTGCATCTGCTCCTGTATCTCGTTTGCACTTGCCTGTGCCTAGCAGGTATGATGGCAGTCCGAAGCTATGCCGTGGGTTCCTCAACCAGTGTGAAGTCCAGTTTGAACTTTTACCTCACAATTTTCCAAAGCCAAGATCCAAGGTTGCTTATATCATCTCACTGCTCTCTGGATCAGCCCTGAGCTGGGTGTCTCCTCTGTGGGAACGTGCCGACCCGTTGATGAACAACTATGCCGAGTTTGTTTCCATCTTCAGACGCATCTTCGATGAACCGGGTCGTGCAACATCAGCCTCCGCAGATCTTCTCCAGCTCCGTCAAGGGACTCGCAGTATGGGTCAATACGTCATCCAGTTCCAGACGCTAGCCGCAGAGATCCAGTGGAATAACCAAGCCTTGGTAGCAGCCTTCTGGCATGGACTCTCGGAGAGGATAAAAGATGAACTTGCAACTCGTGATATTCCTGAGCAATTACCCGAGCTAATCTCCCTATGTATCAAGTTGGACTCTCGCATCCGCGAACGCAACAATGAGCGTGCTCGTGCTGAGTGTCGCAAACCAAGAATGGTACCTCCTGTACAGTTGCAGCCTCCACCTTCTGATGAGCCTATGCAAATTAATAGGTCCCGCTTAACTGCTGAGGAGCGGTCAAGGAGACTCCGTGAGAGACTGTGTCTTTACTGTGCGGCAGTAGGCCACCAAATAAGTTCTTGTCCAGTGCGTTCGGGAAACGCCAGATCCTGACTTGTAAAGGAGGAGTCAAGTTGGGATCTTTCAAGCAAGCTCCTTCAACTCAAGATCTCATTCTTCCTGTGACCTTAGAGACGGCGGCTGGACTCCAATCTGCAACTGCGTTGGTAGACTGTGGTGCAGCGGGGAATTTCATCACTCAAGCTGCGGTAGACAAGTTTCATCTGCCGGTCTGTGAACTTTCATGTCCCGTCTACATTACGGCAGTAGATGGTAGCCGTATCTCTAAGGGGTATATCACTCAACAAACCAGGCCAGTGATACTGGGGGTTGGGTTCCTACATTCTGAGTTAATAAAGTTTTTAGTTATTCCACAGGCAACTCAGGAGATTGTGTTAGGTATGCCCTGGCTCCAGCTACATAACCCACAGATTGACTGGTCTACATTGCAACTAACTGCTTGGGGGTCACATTGCCGTCAGTCTTGTTTAGCCCAAGTTGTTCCTGTCAAGACCTCTGAAATCAAGACCCCTTCTACTCTTCCTACGGCCTACCAAGACTTCGCTGACGTCTTCAGCGAAAAGGCCGCTGATGTTCTACCGCCCCATAGAGAGTGGGATTGCCCCATCGACCTTGTTCCTGGCAAAAAACCACCTAGGGGGCGCACCTACCCGTTATCTGTTCCTGAAACCGAAGCGATGAGTAAATACATCCAAGAAAATCTACAGAAAGGATTCATCCGTCCCTCATCATCACCTGCTGGGGCAGGTTTCTTTTTTGTTAAAAAGAAAGATGGAGGACTACGTCCATGTATTGACTACCGGGGACTTAATGACATTACCATTAAGAACAGCTACCCGTTACCTCTTATTACCGAGTTATTTGATAGGGTCAAAGGAGCCCGCATCTTCACCAAGTTAGATCTCCGCGGTGCCTATAATCTCATCAGAATCCGCAGCGGTGATGAATGGAAGACGGCTTTCAATACTCGGGATGGCCATTACGAGTACCTGGTAATGCCATTCGGGTTGAGCAATGCCCCAGCAGTGTTCCAGCACTTTGTTAATGAAATATTCCGTGACGTTCTGTACAAATATCTCGTAGTTTACCTGGACGATATCCTCATCTTCTCTCAAGACCTCTCCTCTCATCGTCTCCAAGTCCGTGAAGTTCTCCGACGTCTTCGTGAGAATCATCTCTACGGCAAGTTGTCCAAGTGCACCTTCGAAGTTGCCTCCATATCCTTCCTGGGGTATATAATTTCTGGATCGGATCTTCAGATGGACCCGGCAAAATTGGAAGCCATTGCCAATTGGTCCATTCCGAATACTCTCAAGTCAATTCAACGATTCCTGGGCTTCGCCAATTATTATAGGAAATTCATCCGAGGCTTTTCAACTCTCATTGCTCCTATTACCAGCTTAACTCGAAAAGGGGCAGATCATTCCAACTGGTCAGAAGATGCCCTGGCTGCGTTTCAAAAAATCAAGATGGCTTTTATGACCGCACCAGTTTTGTTACAGCCTGATGTTGATAAGCCATTCGAGTTGGAGGTGGATGCTTCCACAGTTGGAGTGGGAGCTGTTCTCTCTCAGATAGGAGCTGACGGGAAGATCCATCCCTGTGGATTCTTTTCCCGCAAATTTCTTCCTGCAGAAGTTAATTATTCCATCGGAGATCAAGAGCTTCTGGCGATTAAACTGGCCCTTGAGGAATGGAGGTATCTCCTGGAAGGGGCGAAGTTTCCATTTAACATCTATACTGATCATAAAAACCTGCTCTATCTGAAGGCAGCTCAGTGCCTTAATCCTCGCCAGTCCCGATGGGCTATGTTCTTCTCCCGTTTTAATTTTAAGCTCCATTTCCGACCAGGTTCTCAGAATACCAAGGCAGATGCCCTGTCTCGATCCATGGAATCCGAGGACGAGACGTCCGATTCAGTACCACGCTCCATCCTGGATCCTGTGGCATTTGCCTCATCACAAGTTTCTCCAGCTCCGCCTCCTGGTAAGATTTTTGTTGCTCCTGAACTCCGTTCTAAGTTGCTGTCTTGGGCCCATCAGTCTAAGTTTACTGGGCATCCTGGTGTCCTAAAGACTTTTAAATTTCTCTCCGGGACATACTGGTGGCCAAAAATGAAAGTTGACATCAAAGACTTTGTAGCGTCTTGTCCTAAATGTGTGCAGCACAAGACTCCTCGTCAGTCTCCAGCAGGTCAACTACAGCCATTATCCATCCCCAGCCGTCCTTGGTCACATCTGTCGATGGATTTCGTCTCTGACCTTCCCTCCTCCCAAGGATACAACACCATCTGGGTAGTGGTCGACAGATTCACCAAAATGGCTCATTTTGTTCCACTCCAAGGACTTCCTTCAGCTCCAAAACTGGCTCAAATCTTCCTGCGGGAGATTTTCCGTTTACATGGACTACCCACTGAAATAATATCTGACCGTGGAGTCCAGTTTGTGGCAAGGTTTTGGAGAGCCCTCTGTTCTGCCATGCAGGTCCATCTCAAGTTCTCGTCAGCATATCATCCTCAGACGAATGGGCAGACAGAGAGGGTAAACCAGGAGTTGGAAACTTTCCTAAGACTGTACGTATCATCTTCCCAAGATGACTGGGTGGATTTGCTCCCGTGGGCCGAATTCGCTCACAATTTCCGCTAACATACAGCTACTGAAACCACTCCGTTCTTCGCTGTTTATGGGCAACATCCACGAGTTCCTGATTTTCAAGACCTTCCTAGCATCGATGTTCCTGCTGCCACTACTGTCCTCAGTCAGTTCTCAACCATCTGGAGGAAGATTCATACTTCACTCAAAAAGGCTTCTGCTCGGTACAAATTCTTTGCCGACCGCAAGAGACGTGCAGTTCCCAGCTTGAAACCTGGGGATAAAGTCTGGCTGTCAACCCGGAATCTTCGTCTTAAAGTGCCTTCGATGAAGTTTGCACCACGCTTCATCGGTCCTTTCTCCATCGAAAGAGTTCTTAACCCTGTGGCTTACAAGCTCAAGTTACCCACTTCATTACGAATTCCTAATGCTTTCCATGTCTCTCTCCTCAGACCATTAGTCCTGAATCGCTTCCAAAGAGCTCTTCCAGCTGGCCCCAGCATTCCAACTCAGCGGGGCATAGAGTTCGAGATAGAGAAGATCCTGGACTCCCGTCACCGGTATGGTCGTTTGCAATATCTCATCGACTGGGCCGGCTATGGTCCTGAGGAGAGGAGTTGGGTGAACTCTGCTGATGTCCACGCTCCCAGGTTGGTCCGTGTTTTCCACAGGTCTCATCCTTCCAAGCCACGTGGGTGTTCGGTGCCCACCCATAAAGGAGGGGGTACTGTCAGGAATCGACTCACCGCTGTCATGTCGGTCCGCCGGAGCGGACTCCGTCCGGGGTCACTGCATGTTGCTGTCACCTGTCGCCCTGCTCGTGGATGCACCCTCAGGCCTGGAAGCGCCCCTGGAGTCAACGGGCGTGTGAGCGCGCCGCGTTCCTGCCGGGCCGCGGCATGGGCGCCGCCATGATAGTATTTCCCAGTGTAAGTGCGGCGGCCAATCCAGAGCTTGGCCGCACCCCCTTGTCTCACTCCAGCCAATGCCTGCCGGTCAGGGGGTATATCAGGAGCTGCTGGGTGAGTCAGAGGTTGTCCTGAACTTTGTGTCACTCCTGCGACTCGTGTGTTTGGACCTGTTATCCTGTTCCTCCGTGTTCCTGGATATTCACCTGATCCTCCGTGTTCCTGGATATTCTCCTGTGTCTCCGTGTTCCTGGATATTCTCCTGTATCTGCTACTCCGTGGAACTACAAGTACCAGCACCTGCAATACCTTTCTGGCTTCACACCTTCCACACCTGCAGTGTGCTCCAGCCATCAGCAGTAGAGACTCCCTATCCAGGTGCATTCTAACACTCTCACCTGTGATTCAGCCTGCAAGCTGATTGTGCTTTCCAACAGCACAGTGAACATTACCATCCAGTCTCCTGCATTTCTACCAGGTTTGCTACCATCATTCCACCTCTGCTGGCTCCACGTTTTAATTACTCTGGTTCCATTTCTGCATTACAAACTCTGCCATAGACTTTCAGTTTCAAACCATACTATTCCATTGCCATTACCATTGCCGTTACCATTGTCATTTCCATTGCATTCGTTTGTTTACTTTCTGCTGCATTATTATCTGGACTTTTCTGTTATTAATAAATCTACATTGTGCACATGCGCAGAAACCCAGTACTGCCTCCTCACTTCATTCCACCTACCTCCACTGACCCACTAGCGCCCCCTCCGGGGACACAAACAAAACCGTCTCTGACACTGGCATTCCGAACCTGGTTGCGGAAGGTGGGTAGATCTTGAAAACGATATGCTACAAATTGGGCGAGTAGACGAGATGAAAGGGCTCCCTAGATTGCTTAGACCTGCCTCAGCCTATGTGATTCTGCTTGTGGGACAAACTCCGGTCCTCTCTTGATTTAGCTCCGTCTGCCTCTCCTATGTCCCCAATATGAAAACTCCCTCCCTTCCCTCCGGGATGTGATAAACACATGGGGGTTTATTTACTAATATTCGTGTCTTTGCCGTTTTTAAGGGTGTTTGAACTCAAATAGTATCGGGTGCATTTTACTGCAACTTTTTGAATCCTGATACGATCATTCACTAAGCTTCCGAGTTTTGCACAATCGTTTTTTCCGATGTCGATGTGATTCGTAATGTCAGGCAGTGTTTTACGGGAGTGATGAGTAAAACACTGCCTGACAAAACACAAGGAATCCCGGCCGGATCTGTGAGATCAGTGCAGGGCTTCATTGTGTACCTTAAAAAGGTGTTTAAGGTGTTCAAAAATCTGTAAAAATTTGAGTGGGGTCCCCCCTCCTAAGCACAACCAGCCTCTGGCTCTTTGAGCCGGTCCTGGTTGAAAAAATATGGGGGGGGAAATGACAGGGGTTCCCCCATATTTCATCAACCAGCACCGGGCTTTGCGCCTAGTCCTGGTTCAAAAAATACGAGGGACAAAAAGCGTAGGGGTCCCCCGTATTTTGTAAACCAACACCGGGCTCCACTAGCCAGGTACATAATGCCACAGCCGGGGGACACTTTTATTGTGGTCCTGGCGAACCTGGCATTACATACCCAACTAGTAACCCCTGGAGGAGTGGGAACCCCTCAAAATCAAGGGGTCCCCGCCTCCAGCTACCCAAGGGCCAGTGGTGAAGCCCGAGGCTGTCCCCCCCCATCCAAGGGCGGCGGATGGGGGGCTGATAGCCAAGTGTAAAAAAACAGAATATTGTTTTTAGTAGCAGTACTACAAGTCCCAGCAAGCCTCCCCCGCACGCTGGTACTTGGAGAACCACAAGTACCAGCATGCGGTGGAAAACCGGGCCTGCTGGTACCTGTAGTACTACTACTGAAAAAATACCCAACAAAAAACAGGAGACACACACCGTGACAGTATAAGTTTATTACATACATGCACACCTCCAAACATACATACATACTTACCTATGTTCCCACGAGGCTCAGTCCTCTTCTCCATGTAGAATCCTAGGGGGACCTATGGAAAAAAATTATACTCACATAATCCAGGGTATCTTCTGTTCTTTGTCTAATCCACGTACTTGGCAAAACAAAAAAACGGAAACCCGACCACGCACTGAAAGGGGCCCCATGTTTACACGTGGGACCCCTTTCCCCGACTGCCAGGACCCCCCTGAATCCTGTCAAAGAGGGTCCCTTCAGCCAATCAGGGAGCGCCACGTCGTGGCACTCTCCTGATTGGCTGTGTGCTCCTGTAGTGTCTGTCAGGCAGCACACGGCAGTGTTACAATGTAGCGCCTATGCGCTCCATTGTAACCAATGGTGGGAACTCTGCGGTCAGCGGTTGACCGAAAGTAACCTCACCGCTGACCGCAAAGTTCCCACCATTGGATACAATGGTGCGCCTATGCGCTACATTGTATCTTGACTGCACAGCCTCACTGACACTACAGGAGGTCACAGCCAATCAGGAGGATGCCACGACGTGGCGCTCCCTGATTGGCTGAAGGGACCCTCTTTGACAGGAGTCAGGGGGGGTCCCGGCAGACGGGGAAAGGGGTCCCATGTGTAAACATGGGACCTCTTTCAGTGCGTGGTCGGGTTTCCGTTTTTTTGTTTTGCCAAGTACGTGGATTATTAAAAAAGGACACAACACACTGGATTTAGGTGATAATTTTATTTTCAGGTACCCTGGAATCGACGTCGAGACGTGGGCCGAGTCGGCATCTGAACATAGGTAAGTATGTGTGCGTCGGAATGTATGTAATAAAGTTGTACTTTCAAGGTGTTTGTGTCCTGTTTTTATTTGGGTATTTTCTCTGACGTCCTAGTGGATGCTGGGGACTCCGTCAGGACCATGGCGATTAGCGGCTCCGCAGGAGACAGGGCACAAAAAGTAAAGTTTTTAGGATCACATGGTGTGTACTGGCTCCTCCCCCTATGACCCTCCTCCAAGCCTCAGTTAGGTTTTTGTGCCCGTCCGAGCAGGGTGCAATCTAGGTGGCTCTCCTAAAGAGCTGCTTAGAGAAAGTTTTATTAGGTTTTTTTCTTTCAGTGAGACCTGCTGGCAACAGGCTCACTGCAACGAGGGACTTAGGGGAGAGAAGTGAACTCACCTGCGTGCAGGATGGATTGGCTTCTTAGGCTACTGGACACCATTAGCTCCAGAGGGATCGAACACAGGCCCAGCCATGGAGTCCGGTCCCAGAGCCGCGCCGCCAGGCCCCCTTGCAGATGCTGAAGTATGAAGAGGTCCAGAAATCGGCGGCAGAAGACTTTCAGTCTTCATGAGATAGCGCACAGCACTGCAGCTGTGCGCCATTGTTGTCACACACTTCACACCGGCGGTCACGGAGGGTGCAGGGCGCTGGGGGGGGCGCCCTGGGCAGCAATGTAAATACCTTTTCTGGCAAAATAAATACATCACATATAGTCCCTGGGGCTATATGGATGTATTTAACCCCTGCCAGGTCTCAGCAATAACGGGAGAAAAGCCCGCCGAAATAGGGGGCGGGGCCTATTCTCCTCAGCACACAGCGCCATTTTCCTGCTCAGCTCCGCTGTGAGGAAGGCTCCCAGACTCTCCCCTGCATTGCACTACAGAAACAGGGTAAAACAGAGAGGGGGGGCATTTTTTGGCGATATTTATATATATTTAAGCGCATATAACAGAAACAACACTTTTATAGGGTTGTTTATATATATTTTTATAGCGCTTGGGTGTGTGCTGGCAAACTCTCCCTCTGTCTCCCCAAAGGGATAGTGGGGTCCTGTCTTCGATAAGAGCATTCCCTGTGTGTCTGCTGTGTGTCGGTACGTGTGTGTCGACATGTATGAGGACGATGTTGGTGTGGAGGCGGAGCAATTGCCGGTAATGGTAATGTCACCCCCTAGGGAGTCGACACCGGAATGGATGGCTTTATTTATGGAATTACGTGATAATGTCAGCACGCTGCAAAAGTCGGTTGACGACATGAGACGGCCGGCAAATCAGTTAGTACCTGTTCAGGCGTCTCAGGCACCGTCAGGGGCTGTAAAACGCCCCTTACCTCAGTCAGTCGACACAGGTACCGACACGGACGAATCTAGTGTCGACGGTGAAGAAACAAACGTATTTTCCAGTAGGGCCACACGTTATATGATCACGGCAATGAAGGAGGCTTTGCATATCTCTAATACTGCAGGTACCTCAAAAGGGGGTATTATGTGGGGGGTGAAAAAACTACCTGTAGCTTTTCCCGAATCAGAGGAATTGAATGACGTGTGTGATGAAGCGTGGGTTACCCCCGATAGAAAACTGCTAATTTCAAAGAAGTTATTGGCATTATACCCTTTCCCGCCAGAGGTTAGGGCGCGCTGGGAAACACCCCCTAGGGTGGATAAGGCGCTCACACGTTTATCAAAACAAGTGGCGTTGCCGTCTCCTGATACGGCCGCCCTCAAGGATCCAGCAGATAGGAGGCTGGAAACTACACTGAAGAGTATATACACACATACTGGTGTTATACTGCGACCGGCAATAGCCTCAGCCTGGATGTGCAGTGCTGGGGTAGTGTGGTTGGATTCCCTGACTGAAAATATTGATACCCTGGATAGGGACAGTATTTTATTGACTATAGAGCAATTAAAGGATGCTTTTCTTTATATGCGAGATGCTCAGAGGGATATTTGTACTCTAGCATCAAGAGTAAGCGCGATGTCCATATCTGCCAGAAGAAGTTTATGGACGCGACAGTGGTCAGGTGATGCGGATTCCAAAAGGCATATGGAAGTATTGCCGTATAAAGGGGAGGAATTATTTGGGGTCGGTCTATCGGATTTGGTGGCCACGGCAACAGCCGGGAAATCCACTTTTTTACCTCAGACCCCCTCCCAACAGAAAAAGACACCGTCTTTTCAGCCGCAGTCCTTTCGCTCCTATAAGAACAAGCGACCAAAAGGACAGTCTTATTTGCCCAGAGGCAAAAGAAGGGGTAAGAGGTTGCAGCAAGCAACTCCCTCCCAGGAACAGAAGCCCTCCCCGGCTTCTGCAAAGCCCTCAGCATGACGTTGGGGCTTTGCAAGCGGACTCAGGGGCGGTGGGGGGTCGACTAAAGAGTTTCAGCGCGCAGTGGGCTCACTCACAGGTGGACCCTTGGATCCTGCAGGTGGTATCCCAGGGTTACAAGTTGGAATTCGAGACGTATCCCCCTCGCCGGTTCCTAAAGTCTGCTTTACCAACGTCTCCCTCAGAAAGGACGACGGTATTGGAAGCCATTCACAAGCTGTATTCTCAGCAGGTGATAGTCAAGGTACCCCTCCTACAACAGGGAAAGGGGTATTATTCCACACTATTTGTGGTACCGAAGCCGGACGGTTCGGTAAGACCTATTCTAAATCTGAAATCTTTGAACCTGTACATACAGAAATTCAAATTCAAGATGGAGTCACTCAGAGCAGTGATAGCGAATCTGGAAGAAGGGGACTTTATGGTGTCCCTGGACATCAAGGATGCTTACCTGCATGTCCCAATTTGCCCTTCACATCAAGGGTACCTCAGGTTCGTGGTGCAAAACTGTCATTATCAGTTTCAGACGCTGCCGTTTGGATTGTCCACGGCACCACGGGTCTTTACCAAGGTAATGGCCGAAATGATGATTCTTCTGCGAAGAAGAGGCGTATTAATTATCCCTTACTTGGACGATCTCCTGATAAGGGCAAGGTCCAGAGAACAGCTGGAGGACGGAGTAGCACTAACCCAACTAGTGCTGCAACAACACGGGTGGATTCTGAATTTTCCAAAATCTCAATTGACCCCGACGACACGTCTGCTGTTCCTGGGAATGATTCTGGACACGGTTCAGAAAAAGGTGTTTCTTCCGGAGGAGAAAGCCAGGGAGTTATCCGAACTTGTCAGGAACCTCCTAAAACCAGGAAAAGTGTCTGTGCATCAGTGCACAAGAGTCCTGGGAAAGATGGTGGCTTCTTACGAAGCGATTCCATTCGGCAGATTCCACGCACGAACTTTTCAGTGGGATCTGCTGGACAAATGGTCCGGATCGCATCTGCAGATGCATCAGCGGATAACCCTGTCGCCACGGACAAGGGTGTCTCTTCTGTGGTGGTTGCAGAGTGCTCATCTGTTAGAGGGACGCAGATTCGGCATACAGAATTGGGTCCTGGTAACAACGGATGCCAGTCTGAGAGGCTGGGGAGCAGTCACACAGGGAAGAAACTTCCAGGGGGTGTGGTCAACCCTGGAGATGTCTCTTCACATAAATATACTGGAGCTAAGAGCGATTTACAATGCTCTAAGCCTGGCAAAACCCCTGCTTCAGGGTCAGCCGGTGTTGATCCAGTCGGACAACATCACGGCAGTCGCCCACGTAAACAGACAGGGCGGCACAAGAAGCAGGAGAGCAATGACAGAGGCTGCAAGGATTCTTCGCTGGGCGGAAAATCATGTCATAGCACTGTCAGCAGTGTTCATTCCGGGAGTGGACAACTGGGAAGCAGACTTCCTCAGCAGACACGACCTCCACCCGGGAGAGTGGGGACTTCATCCGGAAGTCTTCCACATGATTGTGAACCGTTGGGAAAAACCAAAGGTGGACATGATGGCGTCCCGCCTCAACAAAAAACTGGACAGGTATTGCGCCAGGTCAAGAGACCCTCAGGCAATAGCTGTGGACGCTCTGGTAACACCGTGGGTGTTCCAGTCAGTGTATGTGTTTCCTCCTCTGCCTCTCATACCAAAGGTACTGAGAATTATACGGCTACGGGGAGTAAGAACAATACTCGTGGCTCCGGATTGGCCAAGAAGGTCTTGGTACCCGGAACTTCAAGAGATGCTCACGGAAGATCCGTGGCCTCTACCTCTAAGAAGGGATCTGCTTCAGCAGGGACCTTGTCTGTTCCAAGACTTACCGCGACTGCGTTTGACGGCATGGCGGTTGAACGCCGGATTCTAAGAGAAAAAGGCATTCCAGAGGAAGTTATTCCTACTTTAATTAAAGCCAGGAAGGAAGTGACCGCACAACATTATCACCGCATTTGGAGAAAATATGTTGCGTGGTGTGAAGCCAGGAAGGCCCCGACGGAGGAATTTCAATTGGGTCGATTCCTACATTTCCTGCAAGCAGGATTGTCTATGGGCCTCAAATTGGGATCTATTAAGGTTCAAATTTCGGCCTTGTCAATTTTCTTCCAGAGAGAATTGGCTTCAGTTCCTGAAGTACAAACTTTTGTCAAAGGTGTACTACATATACAGCCCCCGGTTGTGCCTCCAGTGGCACCCTGGGATCTCAATGTAGTTTTGGAATATCTCAAATCTCATTGGTTTGAGCCACTCAAATCCGTGGATTTGAAATATCTTACTTGGAAAGTAACCATGCTACTGGCCCTGGCTTCAGCCAGGAGAGTATCAGAATTGGCGGCTTTATCGTACAAAAGCCCATATTTGATTTTCCATTCGGACAGGGCAGAAGGTGGTTTCGGCATTTCACTTGAACCAGCCTATTGTGGTGCCTGCGGCTACTAGGGACTTGGAGGACTCCAAGTTGCTAGACGTTGTCAGAGCTCTAAAAATATATATTTCAAGGACGGCTGGAGTCAGAAAGTCTGACTCGCTGTTTATACTGTATGCACCCAACAAGCTGGGTGCTCCTGCTTCTAAGCAGACGATTGCTCGTTGGATTTGTAGCACAATTCAGCTTGCACATTCTGTGGCAGGCCTGCCACAGCCAAAATCTGTAAATGCCCACTCCACAAGGAAGGTGGGCTCATCTTGGGCGGCTGCCCGAGGGGTCTCGGCTTTACAACTTTGCCGAGCAGCTACTTGGTCAGGGGCAAACACGTTTGCAAAATTCTACAAATTCGATACCCTGGCTGAGGAGGACCTGGAGTTCTCTCATTCGGTGCTGCAGAGTCATCCGCACTCTCCCGCCCGTTTGGGAGCTTTGGTATAATCCCCATGGTCCTTACGGAGTCCCCAGCATCCACTTAGGACGTCAGAGAAAATAAGAATTTACTTACCGATAATTTTATTTCTCGTAGTCCGTAGTGGATGCTGGGCGCCCATCCCAAGTGCGGATTGTCTGCAATACTTGTACATAGTTATTGTTAACTAAATCGGGTTATTATTGTTGTGAGCCATCTATCCAGAGGCTCCTCTGTTATCATACTGTTAACTGGGTTCAGATCACAAGTTGTACGGTGTGATTGGTGTGGCTGGTATGAATCTTACCCGGGATTCAAAATCCTTCCTTATTGTGTACGCTCGTCCGGACACAGTGTCCTAACTGAGGCTTGGAGGAGGGTCATAGGGGGAGGAGCCAGTGCACACCAGCTAGTCCTAAAGCTTTTACTTTTTGTGCGCTGTCTCTTGCGGAGCCGCTAATCCCCATGGTCCTAACGGAGTCCCAGCATCCACTACGGACTACGAGAAATAGAATTATCGGTAAGTAAATTCTTATTTTTTGAGTCCATAGGGGACGCTGGACGCTCGCCCTGCACTGCTCTCTTCCGGCGGTGTGGTTATATACCTGGTTGCCCCTGTGATTCCGGGTGACTGGGTGTTTGTTTTTTGTTTTTTATCTGTTTATTAGGATTTTCACATAATATAAGATCAAAATAGAAACAAGGAATTAGCAGACAATGGAGATTATGAAGAGAAGGATAAAATTGACATATACATTATGTTCTATTAAAAGGAGGACAGTTCAGATCCGCAAGATCTAGACTTGTGGATTTCAAACTATAATCCGTATTTTGTCACAAGATTATTGAACCAACATTAACCAAGGGATATTGGCCCTCATTCCGAGTTGATCGCTCGCAAGGCGATTTTAGCAGAGTTGCACACGCTAAGCCGCCGCCTACTGGGAGTGAATCTTAGCTTCTTAATATTGCGACCGATGTATTCGCAATATTGCGATCACAAACTTCTTAGCAGTTTCTGAGTAGCTTCAGACTTACTCGGCATCTGCGATCAGTTCAGTGCTTGTCGTTCCTGGTTTGACGTCACAAACACACCCAGCGTTCGCCCAGACACTCCCACCGTTTCTCCGGCCACTCCTGCGTTTTTTCCGGAAACGGTAGCGTTTTCAGCCACACGCCCATTAAACGCCGTGTTTCCGCCCAGTAACACCCATTTCCTGTCAATCACATTACGATCGCCGGAGCGAAGAAAAAGCCGTGAGTAAAAATCCTATCTTCATAGCAAATTTACTTGGCGCAGTCGCAGTGCGAACATTGCGCATGCGTATTAAGCGGATTTTCACTGCGATGCGATGAAAAAGAACGAGCGAACAACTCGGAATGAGGGCCATTGTTTTTTGGCGGATTTGCCGTATACATCAAAACTATGGAGTCAAAACAGTAGGGATCTCCATCAATGCTATATCATCAGAATAATAAAGAAAGGTGTATATACCTCTATTACCTTTTAGTAAATAACAATAAACACAATAATGAGATTCAGTTCTTTTGGAATTCGGTATCCTGACAGATGTATAATACTAAACAGAGGAGAGAGAAAAGGAAGAGAAGTAGAAAGTGAGTGCCCAAGAGAGAAGAGGAAGGGGAAGAGGAGGGTAACACATGAGGGTGAATGATTGGGGTTATGGGGATGTCCGATCTATAAATATATAGTGAGAAGAATCGCAATTGATGCAGTAGTATAATTATAGGCAGCAGGGGGATCTCGTCCCATAGGTACCAATAGATATTAGTGTGGAGTGTCTTCCAATAATTTCCTATGCAAGAACCATTCTGTGTGTTCAAAAACCTTAAATATTTGAGTCTGTGTGGTCTGATCCCGTGAATCAATATAAAGACCCCATTTTTTATAAAAGGTTTTAATCCCTGATTCAATATTAATTTGGGCCGATTTCCTGTCATAGTATAACATCTGCAGAAGTTTACGGTGTACCTCCGTCAGAGTCGGGGATGTGGACAAGAGCCAGTGAGACAGGATAATTGTTTTAGATAACGTTACTAGAATGGTTAGGAATGGTTGTATCTTCCGTCTCCCTGGTCCTAAGTCCCATTCTGAGAAGTTTGCACACAGGCAAGATAGCGGTGTCGCTTCCACATGGATGTGTAATAGCTGGTTAATAAAGGCCATTACTTTATGCCAGAAGCGGCGGATCAGACCACACTCCCAAAACGTGATAAAACCAAGCTACACTGACATGACATTTAGGGCATTCCCCAGATTCCGTGGGGTTAAATCGAGCATGTTGTATGGGGGAAATGTATGCCCTATGTAGGGTGCGAAGATGGACCTCCTGTAAGTACGGGGAGGCTAAGGCTTTCAGGGAGGCGATTTAGTGATCACTGAGTTGCTGATGGGAAGTTAGGCTTGGTATATCTTTATTCCATCTGTGTTCTGTTGATCTGGAGGTCAGAATGTTATATATCTGTCTGATACGTGTGGGTCCAGCTCTGTGTGCAGCGAGTGAGAGCAATAATGGAGTGGAAAGAGAAGAATTGTCCTGGGGGTGGTTATGTTTGGGATTTGTGGGGTTTAAATAATGTCTGGTTTGAAGGTACATGTAAAAGTGGGTGTGGGGTAGGTTGAACTTCTCTTGGAGGAAGGAGAAAGACAGCATAGAGCCTCCCGGATCAAAGACCTTGGAGGAATTAGAGAGACCCTTCTCTTTCCAGAGTCGGTAATTAGGATTAATGAGAGATGGGGGAAAGGCAGGGTTGCCCCATAGTGGGATATATGATGATATTTCTGGATTACTCCTGAATTTTTTGTGTAGAGAGCGCCAGTTATAATAGATATCATGGAAAAGGGGGTTATTGCGATCGATGAGGAGATCAGAGAAGGTTTACAAAGTAGCAAAGCTCCCGGGGAATAAGGAGCAAACAAGGCCTCGTCCAATGCGGAGTCAGTGAAGAGTTCCCTGTCAAACAGCCAGTCAGCAGCGCAGCGAATCAGAGAAGCCATTGAGTAAGACGCGTAATCAGGGACCCCGAAACCACCTGCCAATTTAGGAGCCATCAGTTTGTCCAAAGCAATGAATGATTTTTTCCCCTTCCACAGGAATTTCAACATAATTTTCCGTAGGTATTGAATGTCTCGATTATTAAGTCGGACTGGGAGCATTTGCAGAAGGTAAAATAGTTTGGGGAAGACTATGCTGTGTAACACCGCTATCCACCCAATAGTGACAAGGGAAGAAGTCATTTCCAACTCTCCAAAAGTGTTGTCACTCGCGCAGGGCCAGGGGAGTCATTTTCTTCATATAATCTAGACATTTTTGTGGGGGCAATTTTGAAAGAGAGGGATGAAAGGAAATCTGATATGACGTTTGTAGTGGGGCCTAAGAGTAACATTTCTGACTACATTAATCCTATATCCTGCCCTAATTCCAAATGCCTGAATCATACCCAGGATCTCCGGGATGGAGTTCACTGGGTCCGAGACAAACAAGAGCATGTCATCCGCAAAAAGGGCCAGGCGGACATCCATATCCCCTATTTTGTTTCCTTTAAACCTTGGAGATTGTCGTAAGGCTATCGCCAGAGGTTCCAGCGCTATGGCAAAAAGTAAGGGTGACGGGGCATCCCTGTCTGGTGCCTCTGTGTATCTCAAAAGCTGGGGATAGAACTCCATTACACCAGACCTGTGTCAGAGGAGTAGTGTAAAGGAGTTTCAGGAGTTTTACAAAAGGGGCAGGAAAGACAAAAAGAGAAGAGAAGAGATGGTCCCAGTCGACCAGATCGAACGCTTTTTCCGCGTCAAGAGAGAGGATAAGAGGGCGAGTGACGAGGGAAAAAGAGGAGGAGGAAGCATAGATAGCTGACAGGACCCGTCGTACGTTGACCTCAGAGTGTCTTCCCCAGATAAATCCTGTTTGGTCCTTGTGTATAATATGAGGGAGTAAATGTTTAATCCGATCTGCTAATATTTTGGTAAGTAACTTGTAATCGAGATTCAGTAAAGAGATTGGCCGATATGATCCCGGCTGAGAGAGGTCCTTCCCAGGTTTAGGGAGAACCTTGAGAACGGCTGTATTAAAATGTCTGGGAAGAGTGTCAGAGGACAAAACCGCATTCAGGACCGACACTAAAGTTCCACCTATGCATGGTAGAAGAATCTTATAAAAATCGGCACTGAAGCCATCAGGACCCGGTGCCTTGTCCCTGCCGAATTGTCCAATGACATTCCTGACTTTTACAAGTGGGATGGGGTCTAGCAATGATTGGACCATAGTGGCTAGTAATTGTGGAACAGAGAGGGTTTCCCAGAAGGCAGAGGGCCATGGGGAGACAGTAGGGGGAGTCTCAGACAAAGGAGGTGAAGTTGGGGAGTATAGGCCTTCATAAAAGGATCTCATAACGCCAGAGATTTCTTGATTAGTAGTGGTTAGCGCGCCAGTGGATGTGCGGAGCGGGTGCGTGACCATAAGAGGACGAGAACCATTTAGTAAAGTCGTCAATAATTTTCCAGTTCTATTGCCAAATTTAAAGAATCTATAATTTACCGAAAAGGAGAATCTACTGCCCATAGAAGACATAAATTCATCAAAATGAGTTTTGGCGTTAAGATAGATGAGGCGGTTTTGCGGGGTAGGGGAGGATTTGTATTGCTGGTAGGCTGTCGACAGAGGCCTCTGAAACTCTAAATATTGAGTGGCATATTTTTTATTATTAGCTGAGACGTAAGATATGATATCACCCCGGAGAACTGATTTTGCAGTCATCCAGAACAATATAGGGTCTTCTTCTAGATGGGATGCATTATTAGTCTGGAAAGATTCCCAGGAGGATTCCAATTTCTGTTGGAATTTTAGGGAGTTTGCAAGATATGATGGGAATCGCCACAATTTAGGAGATGGGGAGGAGACATTTGGAAAGTGAAGGGTCGCAGTTACTAGGGTATGGTCCGAGAGAGCTATGGTCTCAATTTGGGAGTCAGACACATGAGGAAGTAGAGAGTGGGATAGTAGAATGTAATCTATCCTAGATAGTGTGTGGTGGGCAGCGGAGAGGCATGTGTGTATTCCTTTTCCGTGGGGTGTAGAGCCCTCCAGATATCTACTGCTTGCAGTCTTTCTGCTAAAAAGGGAACTCCAAGTTTGGGCAGTGAAAGATGTCTCGCGGGGAGATGGGACCTATCTAGATAGGAGGAAGAAATAAGGTTAAAATCACCACCTAGGAGCAAGGGCTCTGCTAAAAAGGGGGTCAATTTGGCTAGTAAAGTCTGAAAAAACATCTTGTTATAAACATTAGGAGCGTAGACATTGCATATGGCGTACATTTTACCATTAATCTTTGCAGATAATATGACATAACGACCATCTGGGTCAGCTATAGTGGAAACCACCTCCGTGAGAATATGACTTTTTACCAATACAACAACACCCCTGGCTTTAGAATTATATGAGCTAGAACCCAGTACCCGCCAGTTTAAGGTGTTCAACTTCACCGTCCGGTTTGAGGTGCGTTTCCTGCAGGAAAGCCAGATCTATCCGCTGTTTGTTGAGATAAAGGAGTATTTTCCGTCTCTTCGCTGGGGAGTTAAATCCCCCTACATTCCAAGTTCCCACTACTAAGTCAGGCATGTTGTCGTGGCAAAGATAAAACGTATGCACCAACCACTATCAGCTTTATACGGATAGAGACCGTCACATCCTGGGAGAGAGAGGGCAGGACGGAGACAATACAAGGGGGGGAGAAGTATTAGAAAAGAAAAAAGTAAGCAACAGGTCGTACAATATGAAAAACATTACCGTACTAATAATCATTTTAGCAATGACCAGCGACCTCCGGCTAACGGTCATGCACAAGGACCAATAACAGCGGTCTCGTGTACGAGCGTTAGAGGACATGAATGCAATAGTAAGGGAGGATTTCCTCCCCACCGTCATCTTATAAGTATCTATGCCCGCCCGAGAAGAAAAGTAGAGAATCCCCATATATAAACTAATCTGTGAGGAGCAGTATGTCACGAGTGACAATCAGGGAGTGGGGGTTACCGAAGAGTAGCTTCAGCAATCATTACAGACTAAAAATATGTCCAACTAAATTATAAGTCAACATATATGAGTTAATCTCACATCTAAGTGAGCTGAGTTATCTATATTACAAGATGCAATCGAGTGAAGAAAATACAGAGAAGTGGGTGCATATAACTGAAAATATGTATAATCAGAGTTCAGCAGCGGCAGTCACTGAACGGCCCGCAGACAGCGGTAAGAGGACACTGCCCGTGAGGGGGGTGCTTGAGAGCATCCGAGTGAGGTCGTGGGATTACAACGTCTCTGCCGGTGAAGGGCGATCTGTGATGTCCACGCTATCCTCTCTTGCAACATCGCGTAGATATGCTGCTGCATCAGCGGGTGACAAAAAGTCCTTGTGGGAGGTACCCTCATAAATACGCAAGCGTGCGGGGTAGAGCAGGCCAAACTTGCGGCCCTCAGACAAGAGTTGCGTGCAAATTGGGGAAAAAGCCTTACGGGCCCGGGTCAGTTCCACTGAGTAATCCTGGAATATGTAAAGCTTATTACCCTCCCATTGTAAATCTTTCACTTTACGGGAAGCAGACCAAAATGTCATTTTATGAAGGTAGTTCAGACATCGGAACAAAGTCGCACGTGGGCGCGGTCTGTTGGGGGTGGGAACTGGTCCCACTCGGTGCACTCTCTCGATCACAAGATCACTACAGTCCCGTTCAATGCCCAATAGAGAGGGAAGAGTAGTGCGTACAAAATGTGCCAGTGCTGTGCCTTTAATAGATTCTGCCAGTCCCACTAATCTTATATTGTTTCTTCTCGAACGATTCTCAATATCATCTAATTTATTCCATATTTGGTAATTTTCTGTGGTGAGATTTTTTACTGAATGGTGAAGCCCTTCTATGTCATGGGTAGCGGCTTTAAGCTGTGTTTCAGTGTGGGTAACCCTCTGTGTCAGGTGCTGCAATTGTTTGGATATATCACAAACTGCTTGGGACAAGAGAGGTGCCATTGTAGCAGTGATTGCAGCCACTACGTCTCCATATGTGACAGGGCCTGTGGGGTCACGGAATACCTGGGAGCCTGTGTTGTCTGCACCCTCTGCTGCAGCTTTCTTGGACGCTGGGGAGATCACCTCAGGTCCGGTGTCCGGTGCCATGACACTGGTTGCGCGGCGCTTATCCTGCCTGTTCGGCGCGGCTGCGGGAGCTTGGGGAGCCGCTGTCACAAAGCGGTCCATTGTGATCGTGGATGTCGGCGGAAGTGTTTCGGGCGGTGTGGAGGCTATAATAGCCTTGAAAAGGTGTTTTCAAGCGGGCGGTGGGGACAGAGCTCCTGCAGTGAGCTTCCTACTCCATGCGTCCCGGAACCGGAAGTCGGGTGACTGGGTGTTTTTAGGACCTTGCTGCAAGTTCTCCTGGCCTTTTTGTCAGTGCATTTTCTGTGTGGTTATGTGTCTGTGTGTTTCTGATCTGGATTTCCTCCTCCTCTGTTGGTCATGTGGCCGTCTCTCCTCGGTCACAGTTTCTTAACTGGTCTGGGGAGAGGTATAGAGGGGGAGGAGCCAGTCACACACATTGAAAATGTTAAAGTGCCGGCTCAACTGATCACCCATCTCTACCCCTATAGTACTAACACTGTGGTAGTACAGGGACCGCACTAGACCACCAGGGCAAGGGCACAGGTCAGATTACATTATTAATACGTTTTACAAGGCCCGCAGTATCCGGTGGTGAAGTCCAGCAAGGGGATAATGCTCTGACCTGTAGCCGCTCCCCCAGCCCCGGGGCGCCATTTACTGCTGGTGTTCCCACCCCGTAGCTGCATCTCTCTTATCCCTCACTTCCTGTCAGCGTTTGGGCGCCATTACACACAGCTGCGCTGATTCTGGGACTGCTGGGCACAGTGTCCTCTGTAAAGCCGCCTGCCTCATCAGCGCTGTACATTTACAGGACACTTAAGTATTCTACATGTCGTCTAGACAGTGCTAGTTAAGAACAAGTGCACTACTACAGGGTTATTTAGCACAAGTTCCCTGTGATATACATCCAGTCTTTACTGTGCATTGATATATCTATAAGCCTATATAGCTTTACTTGGTGTTACTTAGTATTGCCTGTCCAGTGCAGTTTTAGTGTTGTGTGTAATAATTTCTGCATTGTACATGTGACTGTGTGTGCCTATAGCTGCTGTGTGGTCTCTACTCCGTGTATCTCACACATATTGCTATCCCTATATTCTGTACCCTGAGGGGGGCTACGTGCATCAGGGTTCTGATCTAATATAGTGTTTCACAGGATATACTACTTTGGTATTTTTCTCTGTGTATTACAGTCACCACATGCCTCTTAAATCCTCAGAATATGCAGGGGGTTATTTGTCAGGTAATTTGTCTTATATTGTACTATTACACCCTAAGGTTACGCGTACATATAATGTCTGCTAAACAGGGCGGTAGATCTATGGCTGATCCTGCACCGTGCAGTGCTGACGCCACGGATTAATCAGAGGAAAACGTAGCAGCTGAGGGTTCAGGTACTGGGGGCTTTATACCCCCCAGTCAGTCTGCAGCAACGGGGGCACATCAAGAGCCACCTTGGGCTGCTTTCTCTAATTTACTGACTATATTTAATCCGCCATGGGCAGATACTCTGTCCTCCCAGTTACAGCAATTAAATCAGTCTCTGGCTAAGCAAAATCCTGACACTCGCCCGTCTGAGACCAAGGGGTCATCTAAACGGGCCATTATTTCCTCACAATCCACACAGGTGTTGGACACCTCATCCGATGAAGATGGCGTATATACTGACCCCTCAGACACTGATGCAGATGCTTCTGATGGGCATTCTATTACACAGGTGGATGTTCCTGACCTCTTGGAGGCTATCAGGCTGATTCTTCAAATCGATAATGACCTCCAGCTAACTCTAAGAAACCGGATACGTTTTTAACGTCAGAAGGTCACTAAATTAGTTTTGCCCCATTCTGACCACTTGGTTGACATTCATCAGGAATCCTGGGAAAATCCAAGAAAGGAATTTGCTCTGTCTAAAAAGATGCTAGCTCGTTATCCCATCGCTGCAGAGTTAAGTAAACATTGGTAACCCGGTCGGTGGATTCACAAGTCGCGCGTCTGCTGGTGTCCTCTGCTCTGCCTTTCACTACCGCCACCTCACTGAAGGAACCGACGGATAAGCGTGTGGATAGTTGCTTGAAGTCCATTTACACTCTTGCTGGAGGTGTACATAGGCCCACTATAGCTAGAGGTACACTGGGCTCCACAGGGGGCGCCCACCCTGATGCACTTAGCTTCCTTGGGTTGGTATGGCATTAGCCGCTGACACTTCTCCTGTCGTGAGAGTGTGGTGTATGTGGCTACTAACGGTTGTCGTCTCTTTTCCTGTTACTGCATTGCACTGTTTAACAAAACTGAGCTCCTGTGCACGGAGGAGGGGTTATAGAGTAGACGGTGCTATGCATCTTGGGAATAGTCCAAGCTTTTAGCCTGTTGGTGCCTCGGATCAAGATCCAACTCTACACCCCGATGTTATCCCTGTAGAGCCCAGTGTACCTCGCAGAAAGAGAGTTAACAACGGTAAGGTCTTACCATGAATCTCCTTTTTTCTTCTAGAGATTTGCAGTCTCCAGAATCAGCTGCTGCCTGAGAGGAGAGAACGTAGCTGTATTGTGTGACAGGTGAGGCAGGGTAGTACAGTGGTAGTATGGTAAGATGGGGGTGGGATGTTCTGTGACACCTGATGAATGCTGGGATTGGCTAGTGCCATGTGACGGATGAGGCGGGGTCAGACCCTTAGTAACAGGCAGTGATTGGTGTAGTACAGTGGTAGTATGGTAAGATGGGGGTGGGATGTTCTGTGACACCTGATGAATGCTGGGATTGGCTAGTGCCATGTGACGGATGAGGCGGGGTCAGACCCTTAGTAACAGGCAGTGATTGGTGTAGCGGGGTAAGATGGGGGCGGGATGTTCTGTGACACCTGATGAATGCTGGGATTGGCTAGTGCCATGTGACGGATGAGGCGGGGTCAGACCCTTACTAACAGGCAGTGATTGGTGTAGCGGGGTAAGATGGGGGCGGGATGTTCTGTGACACCTGATGAATGCTGGGATTGGCTAGTGCCATGTGACAGATGAGGCGGGGTCAGACCCTTAGTAACAGGCAGTGATTGGTGTAGCGGGGTAAGATGGGGTGTGATGTTCTGTGACACCTGATGAATGCTGGGATTGGCTAGTGCCATGTGACGGGTGAGGCGGGGTCAGACACTTAGTAACAGGCAGTGATTGGTGTAGCACAGCGGTAGCAGGGTAAGATGGGGGTGGGATGTTCTGTGACCCCTGATGAATGCTGGGAGTGGCTAGTGCCATGTGACAGGTGAGGCGGGGTCAGACACTTAGTAACAGGCAGTGATTGGTGTAGCGGGGTAAGATGGGGGTGGGATGTTCTGTGACACCTGATGAATGCTGGGATTGGCTAGTGCCATGTGACGGGTGAGGCGGGGTCAGACACTTAGTAACAGGCAGTGATTGGTGTAACACAGCGGTAGCGGTGTAAGATGGGGGTGGGATGTTCTGTGACGCCTGATGAATGCTGGGATTGGCTAGTGCCATGTGACGGATGAGGCGGGGTCAGACCCTTAGTAACAGGCAGTGATTGGTGTAGCGGTGTAAGATGGGGGTGGGATGTTCTGTGACCCCTGATGAATGCTGGGATTGGCTAGTGCCATGTGACGGGTGAGGCTGGGTCAGACACTTAGTAACAGGCAGTGATTGGTGTAGCTGGCTAAGATGGGGGCGGGATGTTCTGTGACACCTGATGAATGCTGGGATTGGCTAGTGATTGGTGTAGCACAGCGGTAGCGGTGTAAGATGGGGGTGGGATGTTCTGTGACGCCTGATGAATGCTGGGATTGGCTAGTGCCATGTGACGGGTGAGGCGGGGTCAGACACTTAGTAACAGGCAGTGATTGGTGTAGCTGGCTAAGATGGGGGCGGGATGTTCTGTGACACCTGATGAATGCTGGGATTGGCTAGTGATTGGTGTAGCACAGCGGTAGCGGGGTAAGATGGGGGTGTGATGTTCTGTGACACCTGATGAATGCTGGGATTGGCTAGTGCCATGTGACGGGTGAGGCGGGGTCAGACCCTTAGTAACAGGCAGTGATTGGTGTAGCACAGCGGTAGCGGTGTAAGATGGGGGTGGGATGTTCTGTGACCCCTGATGAATGCTGGGATTGGCTAGTGCCATGTGACGGGTGAGGCGGGGTCAGACCCTTAGTAACAGGCAGTGATTGGTGTAGCACAGCGGTAGCTGGGTGGGATGTTCTGTGACACCTGATGAATGCTGGGATTGGCTAGTGCCATGTGATGGGTGAGGCGGGGTCAGACCCTTAGTAACAGGCAGTGATTGGTGTAGCACAGCGGTAGCTGGGTTAGATGGGGGCGGGATGTTCTGTGACACCTGATGAATGCTGGGATTGGCTAGTGCCATGTGACTGGTGAGGCGGGGTCAGACCCTTAGTAACAGGCAGTGATTGGTGTAGCACAGCGGTAGCTGGGTTAGATGGGGGCGGGATGTTCTATGACACCTGATGAATGCTGGGATTGGCTAGTGCCATGTGACGGGTGAGGCGGGGTCAGACCCATAGTAACAGGCAGTGATTGGTATAGCGGGGTAAGATGGGGGCGGGATGTTCTGTGACACCTGATGAATGCTGGGATTGGCTAGTGCCATGTGACTGATGAGGCGGGGTCAGACCCTTAGTAACAGGCAGTGATTGGTGTAGCACAGCGGTAGCTGGGTGGGATGTTCTGTGACACCTGATGAATGCTGGGATTGGCTAGTGCCATGTGACGGGTGAGGCGGGGTCAGACCCTTAGTAACAGGCAGTGATTGGTATAGCGGGGTAAGATGGAGGCGGGATGTTCTGTGACACCTGATGAATGCTGGGATTGGCTAGTGCCATGTGACGGATACGGTGGGGTCAGACACTTAGTAACAGGCAGTGATTGGTGTAACAGCGGTAGTGGGGTAAGCTGGGGGTGGGATGTTCTGTGACACCTGATGAATGCTGGGATTTGCTAGTGCCATGTGACGGGTGAGGCGTGGTCAGACCCTTAGTAACGGGCAGTGATTGGTGTAACACAGCGGTAGCGGTGTAAGATGGGGGTGGGATGTTCTGTGACCCCTGATGAATGCTGGGATTGGCTAGTGCCATGTGACGGGTGAGGCGGGGTCAGACCCTTATTAACAGGCAGTGATTGGTGTAGCACAGCGGTAGCGGGGTAAGATGGGGGTGGGATGTTCTGTGACACCTGATGAATGCTGGGATTGGCTAGTGCCATGTGACGGATGAGGCAGGGTCAGACCCTTAGTAACAGGCAGTGATTGGTGTAGCGGGGTAAGATGGGGGTGGGATGCTCTGTGACACCTGATGAATGCTGGGATTTGCTAGTGCCATGTGACGGGTGAGGCGGGGTCAGACCATTAGTAACAGGCAGTGATTGGTGTAGCGGGGTAAGATGGGGGCGGGAGGTTCTGTGACACCTGATGAATGCTGGGATTGGCTAGTGCCATGTGACGGGTGAGGCGGGGTCAGACCCTTAGTAACGGACAGTGATTGGTGTAGCACAGCGGTAGCGGGGTAAGATGGGGGTGGGATGTTCTGTGACACCTGATGAATGCTGGGATTGGCTAGTGCCATGTGACGGATGAGGCGGGGTCAGACACTTAGTAACAGGCAGTGATTGGTGTAGCACAGCGGTAGCGGGGTAAGATGGGGGTGGGATGTTCTGTGACACCTGATGAATGCTGGGATTGGCTAGTGCCATGTGACGGGTGAGGCGGGGTCAGACCCTTAGTAACAGGCAGTGATTGGTGTAACACAGCGGTAGCTGGGTAAGATGGGCGTGGGATGTTCTGTGACACCTGATGAATGCTGGGATTGGCTAGTGCCATGTGACGGGTGAGGCGGGGTCAGACCCTTAGTAACAGGCAGTGATTGGTGTAGCGGGGTAAGATGGGGGCGGGATGTTCTGTGACACCTGATGAATGCTGGGATTGGCTAGTGCCATGTGAAGGGTGAGGCGGGGTCAGACACTTAGTAACAGGCAGTGATTGGTGTAGCACAGCGGTAGCAGGGTAAGAAGGGGGTGGGATGTTCTGTGACACCTGATCAATGCTGGGATTGGCTAGTGCCATGTGACGGGTGAGGCGGAGTCAGACCCTTAGTAACAGGCAGTGATTGGTGTAACACAGCGGTAACAAGGTAAGATGGGGGCGGGATGTTCTGTGACACCTGATGAATGCTGGGATTGGCTAGTGCCATGTGACGGATGAGGCGGGGTCAGACCCTTAGTAACAGGCAGTGATTGGTGTAGCGGGGTAAGATGGGGGTGGGATGTTCTGTGACACCTGATGAATGCTGGTATTGGCTGGTGCCATGTGACGGGTGAGGCGCGGTCAGACCCTTAGTAACAGGCAGTGATTGGTGTAGCACAGCGGTAGCGGTGTAAGATGGGGGTGGGATGTTCTGTGACCCCTGATGAATGCTGGGAGTGGCTAGTGCCATGTGACGGTTGAGGCGGGGTCAGACCCTTAGTACCAGGCAGTGATTGGTGTAGCACAGCGGTAGCGGTGTAAGATGGGGGTGGGATGTTCTGTGACCCCTGATGAATGCTGGGATTGGCTAGTGCCATGTGACTGATGAGGCGGGGTCAGACCCTTAGTAACAGGCAGTGATTGGTGTAGCGGGGTAAGATGGGGGCGGGATGTTCTGTGACACCTGATGAATGCTGGGATTGGCTAGTGCCATGTGACGGATGAGGCGGGGTCAGACCCTTAGTAACAGGCAGTGATTGGTGTAGCGGGGTAAGATGGGGTGTGATGTTCTGTGACACCTGATGAATGCTGGGTTTGGCTAGTGCCATGTGACGGGTGAGGCGGGGTCAGACACTTAGTAACAGGCAGTGATTGGTGTAGCACAGCGGTAGCGGGGTAAGATGGGGGTGGGATGTTCTGTGACACCTGATGAATGCTGGGATTGGCTAGTGCCATGTGACGGATGAGGCGGGGTCAGACCCTTAGTAACAGGTAGTGATTGGTGTAACACAGCGGTAGCGGTGTAAGATGGGGGTGGGATGTTCTGTGACCCCAGATGAATGCTGGGAGTGGCTAGTGCCATGTGACGGTTGAGGCGGGGTCAGACCCTTAGTACCAGGCAGTGATTGGTGTAGCACAGCGGTAGCAGGGTAAGATGGGGGCGGGATGTTCTGTGACCCCTGATGAATGCTGGGATTGGCTAGTGCCATGTGCCGTATGTGGCGGGGTCAGACCCTTAGTAACAGGCAGTGATTGGTGTAGCTGGGTAAGATGGGGGCGGGATGTTCTGTGACCCCTGATGAATGCTGGGATTGGCTAGTGCCATGTGACAGTTGAGGCGGGGTCAGACACTTAGTAACAGGCAGTGATTGGTGTAGCTGGGTAAGATGGGGGCGGGATGTTCTGTGACACCTGATGAATGCTGGGATTGGCTAGTGCCATGTGACGGATGAGGCGGGGTCAGACCCTTAGTAACAGGCAGTGATTGGTGTAGCACAGCGGTAGCGGTGTAAGATGGGGGTGGGATGTTCTGTGACCCCTGATGAATGCTGGGAGTGGCTAGTGCCTTGTGACGGGTGAGGCGGGGTCAGACCCTTAGTAACAGGCAGTGTTTGGTGTAACACAGCGGTAACAAGGTAAGATGGGGGCGGGTTGTTCTGTGACACCTGATGAATGCTGGGATTGGCTAGTGCCATGTGACAGTTGAGGCGGGGTCAGACCCTTAGTAACCGGCAGTGATTGGTGTAGCGGGGTAAGATGGGGACGGGATGTTCTGTGACACCTGATGAATGCTGGGATTGGCTAGTGCCATGTGACGGGTGAGGCGGGGTCAGACACTTAGTAACAGGCAGGGATTGGTGTAGCACAGTGGTAGCAGGGTAAGATGGGGGTGGGATGTTCTGTGACACCTGATGAATGCTGGGATTGGCTAGTGCCTTGTGACGGGTGAGGCGGGGTCAGACCCTTAGTAACAGGCAGTGTTTGGTGTAACACAGCGGTAACAAGGTAAGATGGGGGCGGGTTGTTCTGTGACACCTGATGAATGCTGGGATTGGCTAGTGCCATGTGACGGATGAGGCGGGGTCAGACACTTAGTAACAGGCAGTGATTGGTGTAGCACAGCGGTAGCGGGGTAAGATGGGGGTGGGATGTTCTGTGACACCTGATGAATGCTGGGATTGGCTAGTGCCATGTGACGGGTGAGGCGGGGTCAGACCCTTAGTAACAGGCAGTGATTGGTGTAACACAGCGGTAGCTGGGTAAGATGGGCGTGGGATGTTCTGTGACACCTGATGAATGCTGGGATTGGCTAGTGCCATGTGACGGGTGAGGCGGGGTCAGACCCTTAGTAACAGGCAGTGATTGGTGTAGCGGGGTAAGATGGGGGCGGGATGTTCTGTGACACCTGATGAATGCTGGGATTGGCTAGTGCCATGTGAAGGGTGAGGCGGGGTCAGACACTTAGTAACAGGCAGTGATTGGTGTAGCACAGCGGTAGCAGGGTAAGAAGGGGGTGGGATGTTCTGTGACACCTGATCAATGCTGGGATTGGCTAGTGCCATGTGAGGCGGAGTCAGACCCTTAGTAACAGGCAGTGATTGGTGTAACACAGCGGTAACAAGGTAAGATGGGGGCGGGATGTTCTGTGACACCTGATGAATGCTGGGATTGGCTAGTGCCATGTGACGGATGAGGCGGGGTCAGACCCTTAGTAACAGGCAGTGATTGGTGTAGCGGGGTAAGATGGGGGTGGGATGTTCTGTGACACCTGATGAATGCTGGTATTGGCTGGTGCCATGTGACGGGTGAGGCGGGGTCAGACCCTTAGTAACAGGCAGTGATTGGTGTAGCACAGCGGTAGCGGTGTAAGATGGGGGTGGGATGTTCTGTGACCCCTGATGAATGCTGGGATTGGCTAGTGCCATGTGACGGATGAGGCGGGGTCAGACCCTTAGTAACAGGCAGTGATTGGTGTAGCGGGGTAAGATGGGGGCGGGATGTTCTGTGACACCTGATGAATGCTGGGATTGGCTAGTGCCATGTGACGGATGAGGCGGGGTCAGACCCTTAGTAACAGGCAGTGATTGGTGTAGCGGGGTAAGATGGGGTGTGATGTTCTGTGACACCTGATGAATGCTGGGTTTGGCTAGTGCCATGTGACGGGTGAGGCGGGGTCAGACACTTAGTAACAGGCAGTGATTGGTGTAGCACAGCGGTAGCGGGGTAAGATGGGGGTGGGATGTTCTGTGACACCTGATGAATGCTGGGATTGGCTAGTGCCATGTGACGGATGAGGCGGGGTCAGACCCTTAGTAACAGGTAGTGATTGGTGTAACACAGCGGTAGCGGTGTAAGATGGGGGTGGGATGTTCTGTGACCCCAGATGAATGCTGGGAGTGGCTAGAGCCATGTGACGGTTGAGGCGGGGTCAGACCCTTAGTACCAGGCAGTGATTGGTGTAGCACAGCGGTAGCAGGGTAAGATGGGGGCGGGATGTTCTGTGACCCCTGATGAATGCTGGGATTGGCTAGTGCCATGTGCCGTATGTGGCGGGGTCAGACCCTTAGTAACAGGCAGTGATTGGTGTAGCTGGGTAAGATGGGGGCGGGATGTTCTGTGACCCCTGATGAATGCTGGGATTGGCTAGTGCCATGTGACAGTTGAGGCGGGGTCAGACACTTAGTAACAGGCAGTGATTGGTGTAGCTGGGTAAGATGGGGGCGGGATGTTCTGTGACACCTGATGAATGCTGGGATTGGCTAGTGCCATGTGACGGATGAGGCGGGGTCAGACCCTTAGTAACAGGCAGTGATTGGTGTTGCACAGCGGTAGCGGTGTAAGATGGGGGTGGGATGTTCTGTGACCCCTGATGAATGCTGGGAGTGGCTAGTGCCATGTGACGGTTGAGGCGGGGTCAGACCCTTAGTACCAGGCAGTGATTGGTGTAGCACAGCGGTAGCGGTGTAAGATGGGGGTGGGATGTTCTGTGACCCCTGATGAATGCTGGGATTGGCTAGTGCCATGTGACGGGTGAGACGGGGTCAGACACTTAGTAACAGGCAGTGATTGGTGTAGCACAGCGGTAGCAGGGTAAGATGGGGGTGGGATGTTCTGTGACCCCTGATGAATGCTGGGAGTGGCTAGTGCCATGTGACGGTTGAGGCGGGGTCAGACCCTTAGTAACAGACAGTGATTGGTGTAGCACAGCGGTAGCGGTGTAAGATGGGGGTGGGATGTTCTGTGACCCCTGATGAATGCTGGGATTGGCTAGTGCCATGTGATGGGTGAGGCGGGGTCAGACCCTTAGTAACAGGCAGTGATTGGTGTAGCGGTGTAAGATGGGGGTGGGATGTTCTGTGACCCCTGATGAATGCTGGGATTGGCTAGTGCCATGTGACGGGTGAGGCGGGGTCAGACACTTAGTAACAGGCAGTGATTGGTGTAGCACAGCGGTAGCGGTGTAAGATGGGGGTGGGATGTTCTGTGACCCCTGATGAATGCTGGGATTGGCTAGTGCCATGTGATGGGTGAGGCGGGGTCAGACCCTTAGTAACAGGCAGTGATTGGTGTAGCGGTGTAAGATGGGGGTGGGATGTTCTGTGACCCCTGATGAATGCTGGGATTGGCTAGTGCCATGTGACGGGTGAGGCGGGGTCAGACACTTAGTAACAGGCAGTGATTGGTGTAGCACAGCGGTAGCAGGGTAAGATGGGGGTGGGATGTTCTGTGATACCTGATGAATGCTGGGATTGGCTAGTGCCATGTGACAGATGAGGCGGGGTCAGACCCTTAGTAACAGGCAGTGATTGGTGTAACACAGCGGTAGCGGTGTAAGATGGGGGTGGGATGTTCTGTGACCCCTGATGAATGCTGGGAGTGGCTAGTGCCATGTGACGGTTGAGGCGGGGTCAGACCCTTAGTACCAGGCAGTGATTGGTGTAGCACAGCGGTAGCAGGGTAAGATGGGGGCGGGATGTTCTGTGACCCCTGATGAATGCTGGGATTGGCTAGTGCCATGTGCCGTATGAGGCGGGGTCAGACCCTTAGTAACAGGCAGTGATTGGTGTAGCTGGGTAAGATGGGGGCGGGATGTTCTGTGACCCCTGATGAATTCTGGGATTGGCTAGTGCCATGTGACAGTTGAGGCGGGGTCAGACACTTAGTAACAGGCAGTGATTGGTGTAGCTGGGTAAGATGGGGGCGGGATGTTCTGTGACACCTGATGAATGCTGGGATTGGCTAGTGCCATGTGACGGTGAGGTGGGGTCAGACACTTAGTAACAGGCAGTGATTGGTGTAACACAGCGGTAGCGGTGTAAGATGGGGGTGGGATGTTCTGTGACCCCTGATGAATGCTGGGATTGGCTAGTGCCATGTGACGGGTGAGGCGGGGTCAGACACTTAGTAACAGGCAGTGATTGGTGTAGCACAGCGGTAGCAGGGTAAGATGGGGGTGGGATGTTCTGTGACACCTGATGAATGCTGGGATTGGCTAGTGCCATGTGACGGGTGAGGCGGGGTCAGACCCATAGTAACAGGCAGTGATTGGTGTAGCGGGGTAAGATGGGGGTGGGATGTTCTGTGACACCTGATGAATGCTGGAATTGGCTAGTGCCATGTGATGGGTGAGGCGGGGTCAGACCCTTAGTAACAGGCAGTGATTGGTATAGCGGGGTAAGATGGGGGTGGGATGTTCTGTGACACCTGATGAATGCTGGGATTGGCTAGTGCCATGTGACGGGTGAGGCGGGGTCAGACCCTTAGTAACAGGCAGTGATTGGTGTAACACAGCGGTAGCGGTGTAAGATGGGGGTGGGATGTTCTGTGACACCTGATGAATGCTGGGATTGGCTAGTGCCATGTGACGGGTGAGGCGGGGTCAGACACTTAGTAACAGGCAGTGATTGGTGTAGCACAGCGGTAGCGGGTAAGATGGGGGTGGGATGTTCTGTGACCCCTGATGTATGCTGGGATTGGCTAGTGCCATGTGACGGGTGAGGCGGGATCAGACCCTTAGTAACAGGCAGTGATTGGTGTAGCCGGGGGTAAGATGGGGGCGGGATGTTCTGTGACACCTGATGAATGCTGGGATTGGCTAGTGCCATGTGACGGGTGAAGCGGGGTCAGACCCTTAGTAACAGGCAGTGATTGGTGTAACACAGCGGTAGCGGTGTAAGATGGGGGTGGGATGTTCTGTGACCCCTGATGAATGCTGGGATTGGCTAGTGCCATTTGACGGGTGAGGCGGGGTCAGACCCTTAGTAACAGGCAGTGATTGGTGTAGCGGGGTAAGATGGGGGCGGGATGTTCTGTGACACCTGATGAATGCTGGGATTGGCTAGTGCCATGTGACGGGTGAGTCGGGGTCAGACCCTTAGTAACAGGCAGTGATTGGTGTAACACAGCGGTAACAAGGTAAGATGGGGGCGGGATGTTCTGTGACACCTGATGAATGCTGGGATTGGCTAGTGCCATGTGACGGGTGAGGCGGGGTCAGACCCTTAGTAACAGGCAGTAATTGGTGTAGCGGGGTAAGATGGGGGCGGGATGTTCTGTGACCCCTGATGAATGCTGGGATTGGCTAGTGCCATGTGACGGGTGAGGCGGGGTCAGACACTTAGTAACAGGCAATGATTGGTGTAGCACAGCGGTAGCAGGGTAAGATGGGGGTGGGATGTTCTGTGACACCTGGTGAATGCTGGGATTGGCTAGTGCCATGTGACGGATGAGGAGGGGTCAGACCCTTATTAACAGGCAGTGATTGGTGTAACACAGCGGTAACAAGGTAAGATGGGGGCGGGATGTTCTGTGACACCTGATGAATGCTGGGATTGGCTAGTGCCATGTGACGGGTGAGGCGGGGTCAGACCCTTAGTAACAGGCAGTAATTGGTGTAGCGGGGTAAGATGGGGGCGGGATGTTCTGTGACCCCTGATGAATGCTGGGATTGGCTAGTGCCATGTGACGGGTGAGGCGGGGTCAGACACTTAGTAACAGGCAATGATTGGTGTAGCACAGCGGTAGCAGGGTAAGATGGGGGTGGGATGTTCTGTGACACCTGGTGAATGCTGGGATTGGCTAGTGCCATGTGCCGTATGAGGCGGGGTCAGACCCTTAGTAACAGGCAGTGATTGGTGTAGCTGGGTAAGATGGGGGCGGGATGTTCTGTGACCCCTGATGAATGCTGGGATTGGCTAGTGCCATGTGACAGGTGAGGCGGGGTCAGACACTTAGTAACAGGCAGTGATTGGTGTAGCTGGCTAAGATGGGGGCGGGATGTTCTGTGACACCTGATGAATGCTGGGATTGGCTAGTGCCATGTGACGGGTGAGGCGGGGTCAGACCCATAGTAACAGGCAGTGATTGGTATAGCGGGGTAAGATGGGGGCGGGATGTTCTGTGACACCTGATGAATGCTGGGATTGGCTAGTGCCATGTGACGGGTGAGGCGGGGTCAGACCCTTAGTAACAGGCAGTGATTGGTGTAGCGGGGTAAGATGGGGGTGGGATGTTCTGTGACACCTGATGAATGCTGGGATTGGCTAGTGCCATGTGACGGGTGAGGCGGGGTCAGACCCTTTGTAACAGGCAGTGATTGGTGTAGCGGGGTAAGATGGGGGCGGGATGTTCTGTGACACCTGATGAATGCTGGGATTGGCTAGTGCCATGTGACGGGTGAGGCGGGGTCAGACCCTTAGTAACAGGCAGTGATTGGTGTAGCGGGGTAAGATGGGGGCGGGATGTTCTGTGACACCTGATGAATGCTGGGATTGGCTAGTGCCATGTGACGGGTGAGGCGGGGTCAGACCCTTAGTAACAGGCAGTGATTGGTGTAGCGGGGTAAGATGGGGGCGGGATGTTCTGTGACACCTGATGAATGCTGGGATTGGCTAGTGCCATGTGACGGGTGAGGCGGGGTCAGACCCTTAGTAACAGGCAGTGATTGGTGTAGCACAGCGGTAGCGGGGTAAGATGGGCGTGGGATGTTCTGTGACCCTGATGAATGCTGGGATTGGCTAGTGTTATGTGACGGGTGAGGCGGGGTCAGACCCTTAGTAACAGGCAGTGATTGGTGTAACACAGCGGTAGCAGGGTAAGATGGGGGCGAGATGTTCTGTGACACCTGATGTATGATGGGATTGGCTAGTGCCATGTGACGGGTGAGGCGGGGTCAGACCCTTAGTAACAGGCAGTGATTGGTGTAACACAGCGGTAGCGGTGTAAGATGGGGGTGGGAGGTTCTGTGACACCTGATGAATGCTGGGATTGGCTAGTGCCATGTGACGGGTGAGGCGGGGTCAGACCCTTAGTAACAGGCAGTGATTGGTGTAGTACAGCGGTAGCGGGGTAAGATGGGGGTGTAACCTGGCAGTTAGGAGCGTATTGGTTGGTACTTTATTTCTCTCTACAGTTTAGTACATAGACTCCTGTGTCTCTTACAGTGTTCCTGGAATCTACCTGTTCTCCATCTCATCTGCTCCGCGCCTCACACACGTACAGTATATCTCACTGTCCTATGTTCCTGTGGACCTGGATTTTGAAGACTCCTCCTCCCTCTGGGTGTTATCGGGTGTCAGGGACAACCCTGTAGAGCGGTTCCAGCAGAGAGATGGAAGCTGGCAGGTTAGTTATTGGTTTACCAGCTGGTGTAAAATGAGCGCATCTTATATTTATACTGGGGCAATAACACATCCGTTACCATTCCCTGACTGGAAGCTGCCATATTGTTTTCTGCTGAGGTGTGCAGAGTCTATACATCACTTAAATGCTCTGCTCTGCTTTTTCAGTCATGTGATTTTTAAGCAGGTACGGGAGGAAATTGTTTTCTGCTGATGGAGACATGTTAGTAGTCAGTGACTAGAGGTTGTAGAAAAGACAGATTGTTTCAGCTGTCTACCTCCTGTGTCCCCATCTAACACAATCCCTGGTGTTTCTATACCTGCTGCTTCCTGATTAGCGCTGATTGTGCTCAGAGAAGGTACAGAGCAGTCCTGGAAGCGCTGACCGGGCTGTGGTGAGAGAAGGTAGAGAGCAGCCCTCAAAGCGCTGACTGTGTGTGGTGAGAGAAGGTAGAGAGCAGCCCTCAAAGCGCTGAGTGCGCTGTGGTGAGAGAAGGTGGAGAGCAGCCCTAGAAGCACTGACCGCGCTGTGGTGAGAGAAGGTAGAGAGCAGCCCTGGAAGCGCTGACTGCGCTGTGGTGAGAGAAGGTAGAGAGCAGCCCTGGAAGCGCTGAGTGCGCTGTGGTGAGAGAAGGTAGAGAGCAGCCCTGGGAGCACTGAGTGCGCTGTGGTGAGAGAATGTAGAGAGCAGCCCTGGAAGCGCTGAGTGCGCTGTGGTGAGAGAAGGTAGAGAGCAGCCCTGGAAGCACTGAGTGCGCTGTGGTGAGAGAAGGTGGAGAGCAGCCCTGGAAGCGCAGACTGTGCTGTGGTGAGAGAAGGTAGAGAGCAGCCCTGGAAGCGCAGACTGTGCTGTGGTGAGAGAAGGTAGAGAGCAGCCCTGGATTGTGGTGAGAGAAGGTAGAGAGCAGCCCTGGAAGCGCTGAGTGCGCTGTGGTGAGAGAAGGTAGAGAGCAGCCCTGGAAGCACTGAGTGGGCTGTGGTGAGAGAAGGTGGAGAGCAGCCCTCAAAGCGCTGAGTGTGCTGTGGTGAGAGAAGGTAGAGAGCAGCCCTGGAAGCACTGACTGTGCTGTGGTGAGAGAAGGTAAGAGAGCAGCCCTGGAAGCGTAGACTGTGCTGTGGTGAGAGAAGGTAGTGAGCAGCCCTGGAAGCACTGACCGGGCTGTGGTGAGAGAAGGTAGAGAGCAGCCCTGGAAGCACTGAGTGAGCTGTGGTGAGAGAAGGTGGAGAGCAGCCCTGGAAGCACTGAGTGGGCTGTGGTGAGAGAAGGTGGAGAGCAGCCCTGGAAGCACTGACTGGGCTGTGGTGAGAGAAGGTGGAGAGCAGCCCTGGAAGCGCAGACTGTGCTGTGGTGAGAGAAGGTAGAGAGCAGCCCTGGAAGCGCAGACTGTGCTGTGGTGAGAGAAGGTAGAGAGCAGCCCTGGAAGCGCTGACAGCGCTGTGGTGAGAGAAGGTAGAGAGCAGCCCTGGAAGCGTTGTGGTGAGAGAAGGTAGAGAGCAGCCCTGGAAGCGCTGAGTGCGCTGTGGTGAGAGAAGGTAGAGAGCAGCCCTGGGAGCACTGAGTGCGCTGTGGTGAGAGAAGGTAGAGAGCAGCCCTGGAAGCGCTGAGTGCGCTGTGGTGAGAGAAGGTAGAGAGCAGCCCTGGAAGCACTGAGTGGGCTGTGGTGAGAGAAGGTGGAGAGCAGCCCTGGAAGCGCAGACTGGGCTGTGGTGAGAGAAGGTGGAGAGCAGCCCTCAAAGCGCTGACTGTGCTGTGGTGAGAGAAGGTAAGAGAGCAGCCCTGGAAGCGTAGACTGTGCTGTGGTGAGAGAAGGTAGAGAGCAGCCCTGGAAGCGCAGACTGTGCTGTGGTGAGAGAAGGTAGTGAGCAGCCCTGGAAGCGCAGACTGTGCTGTGGTGAGAGAAGGTAGAGAGCAGCCCTCAAAGCGCTGACTGTGCTGTGGTGAGAGAAGGTAGAGAGCAGCCCTGGAAGCGCAGACTGTGCTGTAATGAGAGAAGGTAGTGAGCAGCCCTGGAAGCACTGACCGGGCTGTAGTGAGAGAAGGTAGAGAGCAGCCCTGGAAGCGCTGACTGCGCTGTGGTGAGAGAAGGTAGAGAGCAGCCCTGGAAGCGCAGACTGTGCTGTGGTGAGAGAAGGTAGAGAGTAGTCCTGGAAGCACTGACCGGGCTGTGGTGAGAGAAGGTAGAGAGCAGCCCTGGAAGCACTGACCGGGCTGTGGTGAGAGAAGGTAGAGAGCAGCCCTGGAAGCACTGACCGGGCTGTGGTGAGAGAAGGTAGAGAGCAGCCCTGGAAGCGCTGACTGCGCTGTGGTGAGAGAAGGTAGAGAGCAGCCCTGGAAGCACTGACTGCGCTGTGGTGAGAGAAGGTAGAGAGCAGCCCTCAAATCGCTGACTGTGCTGTGGTGAGAGAAGGTGGTTAGCAGCCCTGGAAGCGCTGACTGTGGTGAGAGAAGGTAGAGAGCAGCCCTGGAAGCACTGTGTGCTGTGGTGAGAGAAGGTAGAGAGCAACCCTGGAAGCGCTGACTGCGCTGTGGTGAGAGAAGGTAGAGAGCAGCCCTGGAAGCACTGAGTGCGCTGTGGTGAGAGAAGGTAGAGAGCAGCCCTGGAAGCGCAGACTGTGCTGTGGTGAGAGAAGGTAGAGAGCAGCCCTGGAAGCGCAGACTGTGCTGTGGTGAGAGAAGGTAGAGAGCAGCCCTGGAAGCGCTGACAGCGCTGTGGTGAGAGAAGGTAGAGAGCAGCCCTGGAAGCGTTGTGGTGAGAGAAGGTAGAGAGCAGCCCTGGAAGCGCTGAGTGCGCTGTGGTGAGAGAAGGTAGAGAGCAGCCCTGGGAGCACTGAGTGCGCTGTGGTGAGAGAAGGTAGAGAGCAGCCCTGGAAGCGCTGAGTGCGCTGTGGTGAGAGAAGGTAGAGAGCAGCCCTGGAAGCACTGAGTGGGCTGTGGTGAGAGAAGGTGGAGAGCAGCCCTGGAAGCGCAGACTGGGCTGTGGTGAGAGAAGGTGGAGAGCAGCCCTCAAAGCGCTGACTGTGCTGTGGTGAGAGAAGGTAAGAGAGCAGCCCTGGAAGCGTAGACTGTGCTGTGGTGAGAGAAGGTAGAGAGCAGCCCTGGAAGCGCAGACTGTGCTGTGGTGAGAGAAGGTAGTGAGCAGCCCTGGAAGCGCAGACTGTGCTGTGGTGAGAGAAGGTAGAGAGCAGCCCTCAAAGCGCTGACTGTGCTGTGGTGAGAGAAGGTAGAGAGCAGCCCTGGAAGCGCAGACTGTGCTGTAATGAGAGAAGGTAGTGAGCAGCCCTGGAAGCACTGACCGGGCTGTGGTGAGAGAAGGTAGAGAGCAGCCCTGGAAGCGCTGACTGCGCTGTGGTGAGAGAAGGTAGAGAGCAGCCCTGGAAGCGCAGACTGTGCTGTGGTGAGAGAAGGTAGAGAGTAGTCCTGGAAGCACTGACCGGGCTGTGGTGAGAGAAGGTAGAGAGCAGCCCTGGAAGCACTGACCGGGCTGTGGTGAGAGAAGGTAGAGAGCAGCCCTGGAAGCACTGACCGGGCTGTGGTGAGAGAAGGTAGAGAGCAGCCCTGGAAGCACTGACCGGGCTGTGGTGAGAGAAGGTAGAGAGCAGCCCTGGAAGCGCTGAGTGCGCTGTGGTGAGAGAAGGTAGAGAGCAGCCCTGGAAGCACTGACCGGGCTGTGGTGAGAGAAGGTAGAGAGCAGCCCTGGAAGCGCTGACTGCGTTGTGGTGAGAGAAGGTAGAGAGCAGCCCTCAAATCGCTGACTGTGCTGTGGTGAGAGAAGGTGGTTAGCAGCCCTGGAAGCGCTGACTGTGGTGAGAGAAGGTAGAGAGCAGCCCTGGAAGCACTGACTGTGCTGTGGTGAGAGAAGGTAGAGAGCAACCCTGGAAGCGCTGACTGCGTTGTGGTGAGAGAAGGTGGAGAGCAGCCCTCAAAGCGCAGACTGTGCTGTGGTGAGAGAAGGTAGAGAGCAGCCCTGGAAGCACTGACTGTGCTGTGGTGAGAGAAGGTAGAGAGCAGCCCTGGAAGCACAGACTGTGCTGTGGTGAGAGAAGGTAGAGAGCAGCCCTGCAAGCGCAGACTGTGCTGTGGTGAGAGAAGGTAGAGAGCAACCCTGGAAGCGCTGACTGCGCTGTGGTGAGAGAAGGTAGAGAGCAGCCCTGGAAGCACTGAGTGCGCTGTGGTGAGAGAAGGTAGAGAGCAGCCCTGGAAGCGCAGACTGTGCTGTGGTGAGAGAAGGTAGAGAGCAGCCCTGGAAGCACTGAGTGCGCTGTGGTGAGAGAAGGTAGAGAGCAGCCCTGGAAGCGCTGATTGTGCTCAGAGAAGGTGGAGAGCAGCCCTGGAAGCACTGAGTGCGCTGTGGTGAGAGAAGGTAGAGAGCAGTCCTGGAAGCGCTGAGTGCGCTGTGGTGAGAGAAGGTGGAGAGCAGCCCTGGAAGCGCTGACTGCTCTGTGGTGAGAGAAGGTGGAGAGCAGCCTTGGAAGCACTGAGTGCGCTGTGGTGAGAAGAAGGTAGAGAGCAGCCCTGGAAGCACTGACCGGCTGTGGTGAGAGAAGGTAGAGAGCAGCCCTGGAAGCGCTGACTGCGCTGTGGTGAGAGAAGGTAGAGAGCAGTCCTGGAAGCACTGAGTGCGCTGTGGTGAGAGAAGGTAGAGAGCAGCCCTGGAAGCACTGACCGGGCTGTCGTGAGAGGAGGTAGAGAGCAGCCCTGGAAGCGTTGACTGCGCTGTGGTGAGAGAAGGTAGAGAGCAGCCCTGGAAGCACTGACTGCGCTGTGGTGAGAGAAGGTAGAGAGCAGCCCTGGAAGCACTGACCGGGCTGTGGTGAGAGAAGGTGGAGAGCAGCCCTCAAATCGCTGACTGTGCTGTGGTGAGAGAAGGTGGTTAGCAGCCCTGGAAGCGCTGACTGTGGTGAGAGAAGGTAGAGAGCAGCCCTGGAAGCGCTGACTGTGGTGAGAGAAGGTAGAGAGCAGCCCTGGAAGCGCTGACTGCGCTGTGGTGAGAGAAGGTAGAGAGCAGTACTGGATGCGCAGACTGTGCTGTGGTGAGCGAAGGTAGAGAGCAGCCCTGGAAGCAATGTGTGCTGTGGTGAGAGAAGGTGGAGAGCAGCCCTGGAAGCGCTGACTGTGGTGAGGGAAGGTGGAGAGCAGCCCTGGAAGCGCTGACTGTGGTGAGAGAAGGTAGAGAGCAGTCCTGGAAGCGCTGACTGTGGTGAGAGAAGGTAGAGAGCAGTCCTGGAAGCGCTGACTGTGGTGAGAGAAGGTAGAGAGCAGCCCTGGAAGCACTGACTCTGCTGTTGTGAGAGAAGGTAGAGAGCAGCCCTGGAAGTGCTGACTGTCCTGTGGTGAGAGAAGGTAGAGAGCAGCCCTGGAAGCACTGACTGCGCTGTGGTGAGAGAAGGTAGAGAGCAGCCCTGGAAGCGCTGACTGCTCTGTGGTGAGAGAAGGTGGAGAGCAGCCTTGGAAGCACTGAGTGCGCTGTGGTGAGAAGAAGGTAGAGAGCAGCCCTGGAAGCACTGACCGGCTGTGGTGAGAGAAGGTAGAGAGCAGCCCTGGAAGCGCTGACTGCGCTGTGGTGAGAGAAGGTAGAGAGCAGCCCTGGAAGCACTGACCGGGCTGTGGTGAGAGAAGGTAGAGAGCAACCCTGGAAGCGCTGACCGCGCTGTGGTGAGAGAAGGTGGAGAGCAGCCCTCAAAGCGCTGACTGTGCTGTGGTGAGAGAAGGTGGAGAGCAGCCTTGGAAGCACTGAGTGCGCTGTGGTGAGAAGAAGGTAGAGAGCAGCCCTGGAAGCACTGACCGGCTGTGGTGAGAGAAGGTAGAGAGCAGCCCTAGAAGCACTGAGTGCGCTGTGGTGAGAGAAGGTAGAGAACAGCCCTGGAAGCGCTGACTGCGCTGTGGTGAGAGAAGGTAGAGAGCAGCCCTGGAAGCACTGAGTGCGCTGTGGTGAGAGAAGGTAGAGAGCAGCCCTGGAAGCGCTGACTGCGCTGTGATGGGAGAAGGTAGAGAGCAGCCCTAGAAGCACTGAGTGCGCTGTGGTGAGAGAAAGTAGATAGCAGCCCTGGAAGCGCAGACTGTGCTGTGATGAGAGAAGGTAGAGAGCAACCCTGGAAGCGCTGACTGCGCTGTGGTGAGAGAAGGTAGAGAGCAGCCCTGGAAGCGCAGACTGTGCTGTGGTGAGAGAAGGTGGAGAGCAGCCTTGGAAGCACTGAGTGCGCTGTGGTGAGAAGAAGGTAGAGAGCAGCCCTGGAAGCACTGACCGGCTGTGGTGAGAGAAGGTAGAGAGCAGCCCTGGAAGCGCTGACTGCGCTGTGGTGAGAGAAGGTAGAGAGCAGCCCTGGAAGCACTGACCGGGCTGTGGTGAGAAAAGGTAGAGAGCAGCCCTGGAAGCACTGACCGGGCTGTGGTGAGAGAAGGTAGAGAGCAACCCTGGAAGCACTGAGTGCGCTGTGGTGAGAGAAGGTAGAGAGCAGCCCTGGAAGCACTGAGTGCGCTGTGGTGAGAGAAGGTAGAGAGCAGCACTGAAGGGCTGACCACGCTGTGGTGAGAGAAGCTAGAGAACAACCCTTGAAGCGCTGACCGCGCTGTGGTGAGAGAAGGTGGAGAGCAGCCCTCAAAGTGCTGACTGTGCTGTGGTGAGAGAAGCTAGAGAGCAGCCCTGGAAGCGCAGACTGTACTGTGGTGAGAGAAGGTAGAGAGCAACCCTGGAAGCGCAGACTGTGCTGTGGTGAGAGAAGGTAGAGAGCAGCCCTGGAAGCGCAGACTGTGCTGTGGTGAGAGAAGGTAGAGAGCAGCCTTGGAAGCGCAGACTGTGCTGTGGTGAGAAAAGGTAGAGAGCAGCCCTGGAAGCACTGAGTGTGCTGTGGTGAGAGAAGGTAGAGAGCAGCCCTGGAAGCGCTGATTGTGCTCAGAGAAGGTGGAGAGCAGCCTTGGAAGCACTGAGCGTGCTGTGGTGAGAGAAGGTAGAGAGCAGCCCTGGAAGCGCTGATTGTGCTCAGAGAAGGTGGAGAGCAGCCTTGGAAGCACTGAGTGTGCTGTGGTGAGAGAAGGTAGAGAGCAGCCCTGGAAGCGCTGATTGTGCTCAGAGAAGGTGGAGAGCAGCCTTGGAAGCACTGAGTGTGCTGTGGTGAGAGAAGGTAGAGAGCAGCCCTGGAAGCACTGAGTGTGCTGTGGTGAGAGAGGGTGGAGAGCAGCCCTGGAAGTGCTGACTGTGCTGTGGTGAGAGAAGGTAGATAGCAGCCCTGGAAGCACTGACCGGGCTGTGGTGAGAGAAGGTGGAGAGCAGCCCTGGAAGCGCAGACTGTGCTGTGGTGAGAGAAGGTAGAGCAGCCCTGGAAGCGCTGAGTGCGCTGTGGTGAGAGAAGGTAGAGAGCAGCCCTGGAAGCGCAGACTGTGCTGTGGTGAGAGAAGGTAGAGAGCAGCCCTGGAAGCGCAGACTGTGCTGTGGTGAGAGAAGGTAGTGAGCAGCCCTGGAAGCACTCAGTGCGCTGTAGTGAGAGAAGGTAGAGAGCAGCCCTGGAAACACTGACCGCGCTGTGATGAGAGAAGGTAGAGAGCAGTCCTGGAAGCACTGAGTGCGCTGTGGTGAGAGAAGGTAGAGAGCAGCCCTGGAAGCGCTGAGTACGCTGTGGTGAGAGAAGGTAGAGAGCAGCCCTGGAAGCACTGTGTGCTGTGGTAAGAGAAGGTAGAGAGCAGCCCTGGAAGCGCTGATTGTGTTCAGAGAAGGTGGAGAGCAGCCCTGGAAGCACTGAGTGTGCTGTGGTGAGAGAAGGTAGAGAGCAGCCCTGGAAGCACAGTGTGCTGTGGTGAGAGAAGGTAGAGAGCAGTCCTGGATGCGCTGACTGTGCTGTTGTGAGAGAAGGTAGAGAGCAGCACTGGAAGCACTAACCGCGTTGTGGTGAGAGAAGGTAGAGAGCAGCCCTGGAAGCGCTGAGTGTGCTGTGGTGAGAGAAGGTAGAGAGCAGCCCTGGAAGCACTGTGTGCTGTGGTAAGAGAAGGTAGAGAGCAGCCCTGGAAGCGCAGACTGTGCTGTGGTGAGAGAAGGTAGAGAGCAGCCCTGGAAGCACTGTGTGCTGTGGTAAGAGAAGGTAGAGAGCAGCCCTGGAAGCGCTGATTGTGTTCAGAGAAGGTGGAGAGCAGCCCTGGAAGCACTGTGTGCTGTGGTGAGAGAAGGTAAGAGAGCAGCCCTGGAAGCACAGAGTGTGCTGTGGTGAGAGAAGGTAGAGAGCAGTCCTGGATGCGCTGACTGTGCTGTTGTGAGAGAAGGTAGAGAGCAGCCCTGGAAGCACTAACCGCGCTGTGGTGAGAGAAAGTAGAGAGCAGCCCTGGAATCACTAACCGCGCTGTGGTGAGAGAAGGTAGAGAGCAGCCCTGGAAGCACTGACTGTGCTGTTGTGAGAGAAGGTAGAGAGCAGCCCTGGAAGTGCTGACTGTGCTGTGGTGAGAGAAGGTAGAGAGCAGCCCTGGAAGCACTGACTGCGCTGTGGTGAGAGAAGGTAGAGAGCAGCCCTGGAAGCGCTGAGTGCGCTGTGGTGAGAGAAGGTGGAGAGCAACCCTGGAAGCGCAGACTGTGCTGTGGTGAGAAAAGGTGGAGAGCAGTCTTGGAAGCACTGAGTGCGCTGTGGTGAGAGAAAGTAGAGAGCAGCCCTGGAAGCACTGACCGGGCTGTGGTGAGAGGAGGTAGAGAGCAGCCCTGGAAGCGCAGACTGTGCTGTGGTGAGAGAAGGTCGTGAGCAGCCCTGGAAGCACTGAGTGCGCTGTAGTGAGAGAAGGTAGAGAGCAGCCCTGGAAACACTGACCGCGCTGTGATGAGAGAAGGTAGAGAGCAGCCCTGGAAGCGCTGAGTACGCTGTGGTGAGAGAAGGTAGAGAGCAGTCCTGGAAGTACTGAGTGCGCTGTGGTGAGAGAAGGTAGAGAGCAGCCCTTGAAGCGCTGAGTACGCTGTGGTGAGAGAAGGTAGAGAGCAGCCCTGGAAGCACTGTGTGCTATGGTAAGAGAAGGTAGAGAGCAGCCCTGGAAGCGCTGATTGTGTTCAGAGAAGGTGGAGAGCAGCCCTGGAAGCACTGTGTGCTGTGGTGAGAGAAGGTAGAGAGCAGCCCTGGAAGCACAGAGTGTGCTGTGGTGAGAGAAGGTAGAGAGCAGTCCTGGATGCGCTGACTGTGCTGTTGTGAGAGAAGGTAGAGAGCAGCCCTGGAAGCACTAACCGCGCTGTGGTGAGAGAAGGTAGAGAGCAGCCCTGGAATCACTTACCGTGCTGTGGTGAGAGAAGGTAGAGAGCAGCCCTGGAAGCACTGACTGTGCTGTGGTGAGAGAAGGTAGAGAGCAGCCCTGGAAGTGCTGACTGTGCTGTGGTGAGAGAAGGTAGAGAGCAGCCCTGGAAGCACTGACTGCGCTGTGGTGAGAGAAGGTAGAGAGCAGCCCTGGAAGCACTGACCGGGCTGTGGTGAGAGAAGGTGGAGAGCAGCCCTCAAATCGCTGACTGTGCTGTGGTAAGAGAAGGTGGTTAGCAGCCCTGGAAGCGCTGACTGTGGTGAGAGAAGGTAGAGAGCAGCCCTGGAAGCACTGACCGGGCTGTGGTGAGAGAAGGTAGAGAGCAGCCCTGGAAGCGCTGAGTGCGCTGTGGTGAGAGAAGGTAGAGAGCAGCCCTGGAAGCACAGTGTGCTGTGGTGAGAGAAGGTAGAGAGCAGTCCTGGATGCGCTGACTGTGCTGTTGTGAGAGAAGGTAGAGAGCAGCACTGGAAGCACTAACCGCGTTGTGGTGAGAGAAGGTAGAGAGCAGCCCTGGAAGCACTGTGTGCTGTGGTAAGAGAAGGTAGAGAGCAGCCCTGGAAGCGCAGACTGTGCTGTGGTGAGAGAAGGTAGAGAGCAGCCCTGGAAGCACTGTGTGCTGTGGTAAGAGAAGGTAGAGAGCAGCCCTGGAAGCGCTGATTGTGTTCAGAGAAGGTGGAGAGCAGCCCTGGAAGCACTGTGTGCTGTGGTGAGAGAAGGTAGAGAGCAGCCCTGGAAGCACAGAGTGTGCTGTGGTGAGAGAAGGTAGAGAGCAGTCCTGGATGCGCTGACTGTGCTGTTGTGAGAGAAGGTAGAGAGCAGCCCTGGAAGCACTAACCGCGCTGTGGTGAGAGAAAGTAGAGAGCAGCCCTGGAATCACTAACCGCGCTGTGGTGAGAGAAGGTAGAGAGCAGCCCTGGAAGCACTGAGTACGCTGTGGTGAGAGAAGGTAGAGAGCAGTCCTGGAAGCACTGAGTGCGCTGTGGTGAGAGAAGGTAGAGAGCAGCCCTGGAAGCACTGACTGTGCTGTGGTGAGAGAAGGTAGAGAGCAGCCCTGGAAACGCTGAGTGCGCTGTGGTGAGAGAAGGTAGAGAGCAGCCCTGGAAGCGCTGAGTGCGCTGTCGTGAGAGAAGGTAGAGAGCAGCCCTGGAAGCGCTGAGTGCGCTGTGGTGAGAGAAGGTGGAGAGCAGCCCTGGAAGTGCTGAGTGCGCTGTGGTGAGAGAAGGTAGAGAGCAGCCCTGGGAGCACTGAGTGCGCTGTGGTGAGAGAAGGTAGAGAGCAGCCCTGGAAGCACTGACTGCGCTGTGGTGAGAGAAGGTAGAGAGCAGCCCTGGAAGCGCTGACTGCGCTGTGGTGAGAAAAGGTGGAGAGCAGCCCTGGAAGCACTGACCGGGCTGTGGTGAGAGGAGGTAGAGAGCAGCCCTGGAAGCACTGACCGGGCTGTGGTGAGAGGAGGTAGAGAGCAGCCCTGGAAGCGCAGACTGTGCTGTGGTGAGAGAAGGTCGTGAGCAGCCCTGGAAGCACTGAGTGCGCTGTAGTGAGAGAAGGTAGAGAGCAGCCCTGGAAACATTGACCGCGCTGTGATGAGAGAAGGTAGAGAGCAGCCCTGGAAGCGCTGAGTACGCTGTGGTGAGAGAAGGTAGAGAGCAGTCCTGGAAGCACTGAGTGCGCTGTGGTGAGAGAAGGTAGAGAGCAGCCCTGGAAGCACTGACTGGGCTGTGGTGAGAGAAGGTAGAGAGCAGCCCTGGAAGCGCTGAGTGCGCTGTGGTGAGAGAAGGTAGAGAGCAGCCCTGGAAGCGCTGAGTGCGCTGTGGTGAGAGAAGGTAGAGAGCAGCCCTGGAAGCGCTGAGTGCGCTGTGGTGAGAGAAGGTAGAGAGCAGCCCTGGAAGCGCTGAGTGCGCTGTGGTGAGAGAAGGTAGAGAGCAGCCCTGGAAGCGCTGAGTGCGCTGTGGTGAGAGAAGGTAGAGAGCAGCCCTGGAAGCGCTGACCGGGCTGTGGTGAGAGAAGGTAGAGAGCAGCCCTGGAAGCACTGAGTGCGCTGTGGTGAGAGAAGGTAGAGAGCAGCACTGGAAGCACTGACCGGGCTGTGCTGAGAGAAGGTAGAGAGCAGTCCTGGAAGCGCTGAGTGCGCTGTGGTGAGAGAAGGTAGAGAGCAGCCCTGGAAGCACTGACTGCGCTGTGGTGAGAGAAGGTAGAGAGCAGCCCTGGAAGCGCTGAGTGCGCTGTGGTGAGAGAAGGTAGAGAGCAGCCCTGGAAGCACTGAGTGCTCTGTGGTGAGAGAAGGTAGAGAGCAGCCCTGGAAGCACTGACTGTGCTGTGGTGAGAGAAGGTAGAGAGCAGCCCTGGAAACGCTGAGTGCGCTGTGGTGAGAGAAGGTAGAGAGCAGCCCTGGAAGCGCTGAGTGCGCTGTCGTGAGAGAAGGTAGAGAGCAGCCCTGGAAGCGCTGAGTGCGCTGTGGTGAGAGAAGGTGGAGAGCAGCCCTGGAAGTGCTGAGTGCGCTGTGGTGAGAGAAGGTAGAGAGCAGCCCTGGAAGCGCTGAGTGCGCTGTGGTGAGAGAAGGTAGAGAGCAGCCCTGGAAGCGCTGAGTGCGCTGTGGTGAGAGAAGGTAGAGAGCAGCCCTGGAAGCGCTGAGTGCGCTGTGGTGAGAGAAGGTGGAGAGCAGCCCTGGAAGCACTGACCGCGCTGTGGTGAGAGAAGGTAGAGAGCAGCCCTGGAAGCGCTGAGTGCGCTGTGGTGAGAGAAGGTAGAGAGCAGCCCTGGAAGCGCTGAGTGCGCTGTGGTGAGAGAAGGTAGAGAGCAGCCCTGGAAGCACTGAGTGCGCTGTGGTGAGAGAAGGTAGAGAGCAGCCCTGGAAGCGCAGACTGTGCTGTGGTGAGAGAAGGTAGAGAGCAGCCCTGGAAGCGCAGACTGTGCTGTGGTGAGAGAAGGTAGAGAGCAGCCCTGGAAGCACTGAGTGCGCTGTGGTGAGAGAAGGTAGAGAGCAGCCCTGGAAGCGCTGAGTGCGCTGTGGTGAGAGAAGGTAGAGAGCAGCCCTGGAAGCACTGACCGGGCTGTGGTGAGAGAAGGTAGAGAGCAGCCCTGGAAGCGCTGAGTGCGCTGTGGTGAGAGAAGGTAGAGAGCAACCCTGGAAGCGCTGACTGCGCTGTGGTGAGAGAAGGTAGAGAGCAACCCTGGAAGCGCAGACTGTGCTGTGGTGAGAGAAGGTAGAGAGCAGCCCTGGAAGCGCAGACTGTGCTGTGGTGAGAGAAGGTAGAGAGCAGCCCTGGAAGCGCAGACTGTGCTGTGGTGAGAGAAGGTAGAGAGCAGCCCTGGAAGCGCAGACTGTGCTGTGGTGAGAGAAGGTAGAGAGCAACCCTGGAAGCGCAGACTGTGCTGTGGTGAGAGAAGGTAGAGAGCAGCCCTGGAAGCGCAGACTGTGCTGTGGTGAGAGAAGGTAGAGAGCAGCCCTGGAAGCGCAGACTGTGCTGTGGTGAGAGAAGGTAGAGAGCAGCGGGTGTGGTCTTTTGGAAAGGCAAAAGACAAAAAGCAACTATATGCCTTTTCCAGGGCACACTTGAAAATTGAAATTGTGAAATTGTTAATACATAACTTTTATTATAGTATACTTAAAAAAAGAGGGCGAGAGCAAGCATTCATAATCTAAGTATACTCATTAATACTCATACACATTGATATTCGTATTTTAGACGAAATAATAGTGTAAGTGAGCTAAAATAAGTGGTTCCTCATTCCAGAAAGGACGTATTCATATCCTCTATAATAGAGATTCTAATAAAATGAGGTCACTCCCTCGGGTCTGAAAGGGTCCAATAATTATTGGAACCTGGGGTTGATTCCTGACCGTGGGTCCTGAAGTTATAATGTGCGTGGGAGAATAAAATACCTACGGTACCTAGTATTCCCTGGTGGTTCCCCATCCAGGTACTGACCAGGCCCTGCAGTGCTTGGCTTCCAAGATCAGACGAGTTTGGGCATACTCAGTGCGGTCTGACCGTAGGTGGATAAGTCTCCCAGGTGCACCGTATTCCAAATATATGGGGACCCACAGGTATCAGTAACAGTATCGGTAAGTATTGGGCTGGTTAATTTATCAAAAAATTGTTGTCAAGAAATCTAGTTGTGGTAAGGATATTTCATTATTGTAAACTATCTCTTTGCATTGCATTCATTGATAATCCAAAGCCTCACCCTTGTGGTTTTGCAACAATTTGTTCAAAGAGAATATATAATATAATAACCAAAGGGTTAACAAAACCCACACATAGGAGGCAATGCCAAATTGACATAGACAGAAGTATTGAACACAAGTAGACAGGCAGCGGGGAGCTCCGAGAGCAGGCGATCATGTGACCAAGCTCTCGGAGCGAAACGCGCGTCACTTCCGGTTCCGGTGCCCGAACTTCCGGTCGCACGGACCGCGGCCGCCGGCACCTCACTCCTCGGCTCCTGAACCCGTCCCTTGGCCCAGGAACACCTCTCCCAGGTTGGGTAAGACGGTCATCGACCTCGGCCGGAATAGGGGGCCTGTTTGCCCAACCAGGGTTCTCTTCTCTTTTTCCACAGGGATCACCAAGCAAAAACCAGGCAATAGGTGATACGGTGGAGTCCTGGTTCCCTTTCTGAACTCATAATAACCATGGCCTCTTGCACTTAATACCAATATGTGTGCAGGATTACTATATAAGAGTGGAAATATGAGGATTAGCATATGAGGGATAAATGTATCCAGGATTCAAGAATCCATTAAATTCCAGGGTTCATAGTATTGGGCGATACACTGAAATTTACTTTATGTGGTTTACATATTGTTTTGTTGGTAAATAGTTGTGGCCATCATTAAGCTTCCCCCCCCTTTTTTTGCTGACAACATTGCCTCATTCAAAACTGCCTGTAACATTTTCTTTTGGCATCTGCTCACAAATGTATGGGAAGTGGAGAGACCTTTTTAGGACATCTATATACTAAATTTAGCAGTATATTCTTTTACAGTGTTCCCCATTTCATTTGAGAAAGAATACATACTTGTGTTCAATACTTCTGTCTATGTCAATTTGGCATTGCCTCCTATGTGTGGGTTTTGTTAACCCTTTGGTTATTATATTATATATTCTCTTTGAACAAATTGTTGCAAAACCACAAGGGTGAGGCTTTGGATTATCAATGAATGCAATGCAAAGAGATAGTTTACAATAATGAAATATCCTTACCACAACTAGATTTCTTGACAACAATTTTTTGATAAATTAACCAGCCCAACACTTACCGATACTGTTACTGATACCTGTGGGTCCCCATATATTTGGAATACGGTGCACCTGGGAGACTTATCCACCTACGGTCAGACCGCACTGAGTATGCCCAAACTCGTCTGATCTTGGAAGCCAAGCACTGCAGGGCCTGGTAAGTACCTGGATGGGGAACCACCAGGGGGGTCCTGGTATTCGGGAAAAGGGATTCCATGTGTCCACGTGGAACCCCTTTAGCTGCGTGGAGCAGGATTTTATTTTTTTTATTTTTTAATCGACCCTTTGGATTATTACAGGACCGATGAGGAGCGAGCTTCACCGAATGGTCCGTAAGTATAATTTTATTCCTTACAGGTACCCCGTGGATTCTACTGGACAAGTGGACGTGATTCTCAGCGTGGGGTGTAGATATGTGTGAGTGTGTAAGTGTGTTTGAATAAAATTATACTTTCAAGTTGTGTGTGTTTTTGTTTTTATTTTTTATTTTTTTATTTGTGATAGAACTACTGGAACCAGCGGGCCAGTTATTTTCCCGCATGCTGGTACTTGTTGTATTCCAAATACCAGCTTGCGAGGGAGGCTTGTTGTAACTTGTAGTTCTACGACAAAAAAACAGTATTCTTTATTTTACACAAACAAAGGCCAGGGATGGGGGGACAGCCTCGGGCATCACCCCTGGTCCTTGGGTGCCTGGAGGGGGGGACCTCTTGATTTAAGGGGTCCCCACTCCTCCAGGGAACCCCGGCCAGGGGTGACTAGTTGGGGGGGGTAATGCCACTGCCGCAGGGACCAGTATAAGTGTCCCCCGGCTGTGGCATTATCTCTGGCTAGTAGAGCCCGGTGCTGGTTTTAAAAATACGGGTGACCCCTACATCTTTTGTCCCCCGTATTTTTGGAACCAGGACTGGACGCAGAGCCCGGTGCTGGTTGGCTAAATACGGGGAACCCCTGTCCAATTTTTTCCCAGTATTTAAACAACCAGGACTGGCTCAAAGAGCCCGAGTCTGGTTATGCTTAGGAGGACTCTTTTAGCTCTCTTAATACTGTACACAAAGAAGCTCTGCACGGATCTCACTGATCCTGCCGGGCTTCATTGTGTTACAGTATGTCCGGCATAACACAATGATGGGGAGGCTGTGGAAAATAGTGTTTTGCATTTGAGCGTCCGAGTCCCCTAACAGCATGAAGGGGGAGGTGGGAATTAACCAGCGGAGGTCAGAGACGCTGTCGAAAATATTAATTGTCTGTCGGGACTCAAAAAAGAAACCAATAAATCAATAAATAAAAGTAGTGTGGACAGACACAAACGAACGTGTTAAAGCAATGTTCCATTAACGTTCGGTTTATGTGAGCTATTACATTAAAATGGGCTTAAAGCTTAATGTCTCTGGTTCTGGGTGTCCCAGAGACTCAGGACTCGTACTACACAAAAGAGGAGACTCTTGGCTTTCAGGGCAGACCAACCACATATTCCCATTGCAGTGTCTCATCAGCAGTACCTGAGGTTCGCGGTGGGCAACCTTCATTACTAATTTCGGGCATTACCCTTTGGTTTGACAATGGCTCCCAGAATTTTCACCAAAATAATGGCGGTTATGACGGCTTCACTTCGCCGTCAAGGGGTCAGGATCCTACCATACCTAGATGATTTGTTGATTCTGGCAAATTCCCCAGAACTTCTCCTGTGTCATCTCGATCTGACGGTCCAGTGCATGAAAGCCCACGGGTGGCTGATCAACTGGAAGAAATCCTCCCTGGTTCCTGCTCGGAGTATGGTACACCTGGGAGCGTTATTGGACACTCACAACCAGCGGTGGTTGTTGTCTCAGGAGAAAGTCCTGAAACTTCAGGACAAGATCCGATGCTTCCTATCCTGTCCGCAAGTGTCGATTCATTCAGCGATGCAAGTGCTAGGTCTCATGGTGTCGGCTTTCGACGTGGTGGAGTATGCTCCATTCCATTCTCGCCCTCTGCAGAAGTTGATTCTGTCCAAGTGGGACGGCCTGGCTCACCGGATCAGATCTCGCATGATCTCCCTATCTTCGGAGGTCCGCCTGTCACTGAGCTGGTGGCTTCAGGACCAACGATTGGGCAGGGGCCATCCGTTCTGGATATCCAACTGGGTCCTGCTGACGACGGATGCCAGTCTGAGAGGTTGGGGCGTGGTGTTGGAACAACACTCTCTCCAGGGTCGGTGGACCAAGGAGGAGTCACTACTCCCGATAAACATTCTGGAACTGCGGGCAGTGTTTAATGCGTTGACAATGGCCCAGCGTCTCATACAGAACAGACCTGTTCAAGTACAGTCGGACATCACCACCATGGTGGCGTACATCAATCATCAGGGCGGCACTCGAAGCCGCATGGCAATGAAGGAAGTATCAAGGATTCTTCAGTGGGCAGAACACCATCTGCCGGCTATATCAGCAGTGTTCATTCTGGGCGTTCTGAACTGGGAGGCAGACTATCTCAGTCGTCAGGACGTGCACGCCGGAGAATGGAGTCTACATCCAGAGGTGTTTCAACTTCTCGTGGACAAGTGGGGCCTCCCAGATGTGGACCTGATGGCGACTCGACACAATCACAAGGTTCCGGTCTTCGGAGCAAGGACAAGGGATCCTCAAGCAGCGTTCGTGGATGCTCTGTCAATCCCGTGGAACTTTCGGCTGCTGTATGTGTTCCCTCCAGTGTCACTCCTGCCCAGAGTAATACGGAAGTTCAAGCAAGAAGGAGGAAACCTACTTCTAGTCGCTCCAGCATGGCTCAGGCGGCACTGGTTCTCCGATCTACAGGACCTCTCGTTGGATCGTCCCCTTCTACTTCCACAACGACCAGACCTCCTCGTTCAGGTCCCTTGTGTTTACCAGGATTTGGCCCGTCTGGCTTTGACGGCTTGACTCTTGAAGCTTCCGTCCTGCAGGCCAAGGGTTTTTCTGAGACGGTCATTCAAACTGTGTTGAAGGCCCGTAAGTCGGCTTCTGCTCGGATCTACCATAGGGTCCGGAATGCTTACTTTACTTGGTGTGCATCTCACAATCATGACGTTTTCAAGTTTAGTACGGCCAAACTATTGGCCTTTCTACAACAAGGCCTGGACTTAGGCCTGTGTCTGGCCTCCCTCAAGGTTCATATCTCTGCCTTTTCGGTTTGGTTCCAGAGAAAGATTGCTACCCTGCCTGATGTCCATACATTCACTCAGGGTGTGTTGCAGATTCAGCCTCCTTTTTTTCCACCTGTGGCCCCTTGGGATCTGTCAGTGGTTTTGGAGGCCTTACAAAAGTCTCCGTTTGAGCCTCTTACCTCTGCTGACCTTAAGTGGCTTTCCCATAAGGTGTTATTCTTGCTGGCTATTGCTTCAGCTAGAAGGGCAGGCATTTCCAAACTGTTGCCCTCCAGCTGTTGTGAAACTACATATCCCAGCATGCCCTGACACAGTTTTTCTGTCAGAGAATGCTAAAGCAGTGTCAGGGCATGCTGGGATGTGTAGTTTCTCAACAGCTGGAGGGCCGCAGTTTGGACATGCCTGTAGAAGGGTCTCGGACTTGAGTGCCTTATCCTGTAAGTCACCCTATTTGATTTTTCACCGTGACCGGGCGGGTCTTAGAACTCGGCCAGGTTATGTATTCATGGTGGTGTCTTCCTTCCACCTTAACCAGAAGATTGTGGTTCCAGCCTTTATCTCTCCTGAGTTGTCTGCCAAAGAGCGATCTTTGGATGTGGTACGGGACCTCCGTATCTATGTGAAGAGAACTTCCTCCATTAGGAAATCCAATTCTCTTTTTGTGTTGTGTGGTTTGCACAAACGTGGCTGGCCTGCTTCCCAGTAGACTCTGGCCAGATGGATTAGAATGGTGTTTGCACATGCTTATGTACAGGCTGTTCGTCCAGTTCCTGCTACCATCAAAGCCCATTCTGCTCGGTCGGTTGGGCCTTCTTGGGCGGCCCACCTTGGTGCGACCCTTGAACAATTGTGCAAGGCGGCTACGTTGTCCTCAGGGAACACGTTCATTAGGCTCTATGCCTTCGATACTGCTGCTTCCCAGGATGCTTCCTTTGGACGCCAGGTTCTTGTGCCCGCTACAGTGCATCCCCTCCCATAAGGAACTGCTTTAGGACATCCCCGATGTGAATCCTTGTGGAGCCCAGTGTACAACGCAGCAGAAAACGAGATTTATGGTAAGAACTTACCTTTGTTAAATCTCTTTCTGCGAGGTACACTGGGCTCCACAAGGCGCTGACTCACATAGCTTCTTTGGGTTGTAATTGGCATAGCCGCTGACACCCTCTCCTGCGGTGAGTGTGTGGTGTACTTGGCTACGAGCGGTTGTCGTCTCTGGTACCTGCTACTGCATTGGGCTGGTTAACAAAACTGAGTTCCTGTGCAGGGAGGCGGGGTTATAGAGGAGGCGGCGCTGTGCATCTTGGGAACAGTCAAAAGCTTTGAGCCTGTTGGTGCCTCGGATCAAGATCCTACTCTACACCCCGATGTGAATCCTTGTGGAGCCCAGTGTACCTTGCAGAAAGAGATTTAACAACGGTAAGTTCTTACCATAAATCTCGTTTTTTGGGTCCCGACAGACAATATTTTCGACAGCGTCTCTGACCTCCGCTGGTTAATCCCCACCTCACCCTTCCCCCTCCCCTTTATGCTGTTGGGGACTCGGACGCTCAAATTTCAAAACACAGCATTTTCCACAGCCTCCCCCCTCATTGTGTTATGCCGGACATATCAGTGAGATCCGTGCAGGGCTTCTTTGTGTACAGTATTAAAAGAGTTAAAAGTGTTTTCAAAAAAATTTCGTGGGGTACACCCCCTCCCCTCCTCTCCTAAGCACAACCAGCCTCGGGCTCTTTGAGGCGGCCCTGGTTGTTTAAATACTAGGGAAAAATTGAACAGGGGTTCCCCGTATTTAGCCAACCAGCACCGGGCTCTGCATCCGGTCCTGGCTCCAGGGGACAAAAGATGTAGGAATCCCCCGTATTTTTTTTTTTTATAATGCCACACAGCCGGGGGACATGGGTGGTGGGTGGGGGGCTGATAGCCTTTGTTTTTGTAAAATAAAGAATACGGTTTTTTGTCATAGAACTACAAGTTCCAGCAAGCCTCACCCGCAAGCTGGTACTTCGAGAACCACAAGTACCAGCATGTGGGGAAATAACGGGCCCGCTGGTACCAGTAGTTTTACTACAAAAAAAATACCAAAATAAAAATGAAACACACACTGTGAAAGTATAATTTTATTCAAACACACTTACACACTCACACATATCTACACCCCACGCTGAGAATCACGTCCACTTGTCCAGTAGAATCCACGGGGTACCTGTAAGGAATAAAATTATACTTACGGACCATCCGGTGAAGCTCGGTCCTCATCGGTCCTGTAATAATCCAAAGGGTCGATTAAAGAAGAAAGAAAAAATCCTGCTCCACGCAGCTAAAGGGGTTCCACGTGGACACATGGAATCCCTTTTCCCGAATACCAGGACCCCCCGTGACTCCTGTCACTGGAGATCCCAGCAGCCAATCAGGGAGCGCACGTCATAGCGCTCTCCTGATTGGCTGTGCACTACTAACCTGTCAATCAGGTGGAGCGCAGCGGCTAGAATGGAGGGGAGCGGTCCACCATTCTAGCCTGTGATGGGAACTCTGTGGTCTGCGGCTAACCGCAAAGTTAATTGGGGTCACCCAGAAGAGTGACCCCAATTAACCCCGCGGTTAGCCGCAGACCGCAAAGTTCCCATCATAGGCTAGAATGGAGGACCGCTCTCATCCATTCTAGCCGCTGCGCTCCGCCTGATTGACAGGCCAGGAGTGCACAGCCAATCAGGAGATGGCGCTCGCTGATTGGCTGGCGGGATCTCCAGTGATAGCAGTCACGGGGGGCCCGGCATTTGGGAAAAGGCGTTTCATGTGTAAACATGGATCCCCTTTAGTGCGCTGAACCAGTTTTTTTTCGGTTTGTTTTTATTAACCCTGTGGATTCTACATGGAAGGAAGATCGATCATCACTGGAAATAGGGGAGTATTTGGGCTTTTTATTACAGGTTTACAATTGGACTCTACGTTGACAAGGGGACGGATGGGCTCCGTGGGACACTAGGTAAGTATGTGTCAGTGTGCATGTATGTTACTTCCACGGTGTGTGTGTGTTTTGTTTTTTTGGGGTATTTTTTGTTGTTGTAGAACTACAGGTACCAGTGGGCCAATTATTTCCCTGCATGCTGGTACTTGTGGTTCTCCAAGTACCAGCAAGCGGGGGAGGCTTGCTGGAACTTGTATTTCTATGACAAAAAAACAATATTCTTTTTTCTTTTCTTTTTTTAACCCATGGCACTTGGGTGCCTGGAGGGGGGCTACCCCTTGATTTAAGGGGTCTCCACTCCCCCAAGGTACCCCGACCAGGGGTGACTAATTGGAGGGGTAATGCCACGGCCGCAGGGCACCTACATAAATGTGTCCCCCGGCTTTGGCATTATCTTCTCGGCTGGTGGAGCCCGGTGCTGGTTTCAAAAATACGGGCCTAAGAGCCCGGTGTTGGATGTCTAAATACAGGGGGACCCCGGTCAATTTTTCCCTGGTATTTAAACTACCAGGACTGGCTCAAAGAGCCCGAGGCTGGTTATGCTTAGGAGGGGGGACCCCACGCAATTATTTTTTTTTACATTTTTAACTATTTCTGACCCTTTTCCACAGAGAAGCATGCACGGATCCCACTGATCCATGAATGACTATCTGAACACACCAGCAAAAAGAAGGTCTATTTGACAGCTCCTTTTTTTTTTTTTACGAATTCTATGCTTTCCCGGCAGTGTTTGGCTATTGTTGGCAGTGATTGAGAATACAAATTCTTAGTAAATTACGAGTTGTATAAAGTAAAACAGAGATTTTCTAACACCAACGATCTACAGTACTGTGTTGCTCGAACAGTTAGTTGCGTCAGAATACACTAATTTATATTTACTGGTATGTCTACAGCTGCTCCTCACCACTGTGTATTTTAGATAGCGGATAGTGTATTTTAGATACCTGTGTGCACCCTTCCATTGAATGTTTTACAATGGATTACACAGGAACAAATAAAAAATAAAGTGAATGTCATGAGGGAAAAAAATATAGATCGGCACTTTGGGAATCGAACCCGGGACCCTCAGCGTGGGAGGTGGAAGCCTTCACCGCTAGCGTATGTCGCTGCATGGAAGATACACAAGTTCATGTGTAAAAGTAATGCAAGCAGCGATTCCTTCCCATTGGTGTTCATTTATGCCGTTAGGGGACTTGGATGCTCATTTCGTGCACTGTACATACTGTAAAGTCAATGAGCTACCTTATTCATTTCACACATTAGTTGAGTCTGCATACACAAGTGTTTTAACACGTTCGTTTGCGTCTGAATAAACTTGTTTTATTTTTTTTACTCTCTCCGTCTGATCGTTGGTCACCATCTGTGTGTACACTATGCAGTACAGGACTGTATATTAACATTACAGTTGTCACTGACCATTTGCCAGAGCTTGTACTGTAGATCAATCCGCCGCTATTCAAACTAAAGTACTGGATTAGTTGAGCATTAGCCACCAAGTGGTGGAGATGTGTATTGCATGCTGAGTATATAGTCGCGCCTAGGCATGACTAAACCTCCGTCTAGGCGCAGAAACAGCCAAGATAACTGAGGAACCATCTGTATGGAGCCATACATCCAGGAGAGTTTAGAAAAAGGCCTTCTAAGTCACCAGTGGGAGCTGGGTTTTTCTTTGTCTGGAAAAAGGACGGCTCATTACGACCATGCATCGACTACAGTGGACTGAATAAAATAACAATCAAAAATTCATACACATTACCTCAGATCTCCGTCTTATTCGATCAGCTCAGAAATGCTACAGTCTTCTCTAAGATTGATTTACGAGGAGCATACAATATCATTCTGATCTGGCAGGGAGAAGAGTGGAAAACTGCATTTAATATCCACTCAGGACACTACGAGTATTTAGTAATGCCATTTGGACTCTCCAACGCCCCTGCCGTCTTTCATGATATCATAAATGATGTTCTTTGGGAATTCCTAGGAAGATTTGTGGTTGTCTATTTAGATGATATCCTGATCTACTCTGCCTCAATCAAAGAACACCAAGCTCATGTTAAAGCAGTCCTCATCAAGCTCGATTAAAATCAGCTTTACGCAGAGCTGGAGAAATGTGAATTTGAGGTAGAGAAGGTGTCCTCCCTAGGATACATCATCACGTCCAAAGGTTTTTCTATGGATCCTAAGAAACTCCAGGCAATTGTTGCCAGATTGAATAAAGATAGCAGTGGGAGCATTATGCTCCTGAGGAAGCTGGCAGCCACTAAGTCCAGCGAAATGCGTTGAGCCTCCATTTCCTGACCACTGGCACTGCACCCACTGCTATCTTTATTCAATCTGGCAACAGTTGGACCTCTATGCTCCTACAGGATCCTCACAAGTGTTTATTTGGATTCCTTGGACATACCCCTGCTGCTACTGGATCTCTGACTGCAGTTGAGACCCTAGGGGACTACTCCTGAGAAAACGGGTAATATCCACATTTAAAGTCATTGAGGACTGTTTGGAGAAATGAGCCCTAGTCAGAAGCAAGTGCTATTAATTATAATTGGAATATAAGTGGTCGAATTCTACCTATTGAGAGACTCTCTATTTTTATTCCACCTGATAAAAAAAGTCTAGGCTTCAAAAAAAATTATTTATCTACTTATCAACTTTAGTTTTTACTGTATGTGTAATAAATGTATGAAATAATTTTTTTATTGAAACCATCTATCTGTTTATTATTTGAAACTCATCCGGCGCCAGTTCATTATTTACTTTTTGGATATTCACCCTTCTAAGGACTAACCACCCCTATACAGGCCGTAGTTGACAGCGCACTCACACATATACAATTTCCTGTGCTAAAAATGTCTCCTCGAGTTCTTCCTACTGTACAATTGCTTCCGTTGTCTGTACCCTCCAAGCCATGGACCCATTTATCTATGGATTTTGTTGTGGATCTGCCATAATCTTCCAAATGTTCGGTCATCTGGGTTGTAGTTGACCATTTTCAGTAAAATGGCTCATTTCATTCCCCTGTGTAACCTTCCTAGTGCTAAGGATCTTGCTGCTTTGTTCATTCAACACATCTTTCGTATTCATGGATTACCTCAAGACATTGTCTCTGATAGAGGCTCTCAATTCATGGCCCGTTTCTGGAGGTCTTTTTGTGCTGAATTGGGGATCAGTATCAGTCTTTCGTCAGGATATCACCCACAATCCAATGGACAGACAGAGTGGGTTAATCAGTCTTTGGAGCAGTGTCTACGGTGTTACATCTCTAAATGTCAGAATGATTGGGTTGACCACCTACCCTTTGCATAATTTGCGTATAACAATTCTGGACATTCTTCAGCTTCCATGTCTCCATTCTTTTGAGTATCCGGTTTTCATACTAAATTTAATACTTTCACTCCATCACAACAGTCTAGTTTATCTTTTCCTCCCTTGTCTCGTCTCAGGAGGATTTGGAGGGAAGTGCACCAAGCCCTGGAGGATGCTGCAGTCTGGTCTAAGATTTGTTGATACTGTAGATTTCGGGAAACCTTGCTCTTTCAAAGTAGGAGACATGGTGTGGTTATCTGCTCGTAGCATCAAGCTCCACCAGACATCTCCAGAAATTGGGTCCCCATTACATTGGGCCATTTCAAATCATTCAGAAAGTCAATCCTGCTGCTTTCCGTCTTCAATTACCCAGATCTTTGAGAATTAATAATACCTTCCATTGTTCTTTGTTCAAACCGGAAATTGTTTCTAGAAAAATTTAAAGTAGGGGTTTTAGGAGACCTTCTCCATTCATGATTCGGGCTACATTGAAAATTCTTTGTGGAGAAATCCTGGACTCCAAGTTTGTGCAGGGCCAAGTACATTATTTGGTTCATTGGAAGGGTTACGGTCATGAGGAGAGAGCTTGGGTGTCTGGGAGGTTCCTGCATGCTCCTGAACTAAAAAAAAAAGGATTCTTCAAGAAATTTCCACAGAAACCTGGATCTAGGGGTTTCTTAACTCCTCTTCAAGGGATGCGTACTGTCAGCAGCAGCAAGGGACGCGCATCCTGGCCATTGTCTGGGAGCCGGGACAACAAATCTCCCACTGGTCTCCGCCCGGCACCTAGCAACTGGCTGACGCCAGGCACAGTGTGTCCTGGTTCCCAAAAAAGAAGAAAAGAAGTGTGTGAGCGCTGGTTTGATGGCTATAAGACACCTAAAATATAAATGCTGTTTTACTGGTTGCAGCTTTCCAAAGTTGAGGTGCTGATCCTCAACCAAAAAAGTTACAAAACAAAGAAATACTCAGAGAAGCGCTACCATTAAACAGCATAAATAAAATTTATTATTAAAAAACATAAAAATTATCACAATTCAGTGAATAAACCTAATATCCTGTAGTATGGTTAACTCATATATTATGTATCAAACATTAATAACAAAAATGGTGACAATATAAATACATGTAATAGAGGCTCCCTGGGAGAAAGATAACCACCTGTATTCTGGTGGAGACTGCAGCATTTAAAATTAAATGACTATCCTTATATTAGGCTCCATGCATGGACGTACAGCAGTACAGCAGTGTGGGCAGCCGGCGCCCACCAGCATTAAGGAGACAGCACTTAATCTTTTCATCATGGAAAGGTCTGGGTAAGCCATATGCACGGGACTTTTTCAAATAGCGGTCATAGCTTAAAGTCATTTGCAATATATATGGAAGCATGTCCATTTGAGCTACCCAGTAAAGCCTTAATTTCAGTTGGAAGTGATTAACTGTGAGCATCTAAGCTCTCCACTAAATGGTGGTCAAATTATAACCACACCATATCTATATCATCTAAAAGTGGATGGACTTTGAAAGAAATCCTTATTAAATTCATTCGATTCATCAGTCCATGCATGGAGCCTAATATAAGGATAGTCATTTAATTTTAAATGCTGCAGTCTCCACCAGAATACAGGTGGTTATCTTTCTCCCAGGGAGCCTCTGTTACGATTCCTGTACTCCAGACTGGAGAAGATCTTATGGCAGAGATCTGAGTACAGGAATGAAATACAGGTTGTGGGAGCTGGAGAGCCTAGTAACCCCTGGCGCCCTAACTCCGTTGTCTCGCCCGTGTTATCAGAAATCCCCTGCGAGACTATGGTTGCTTGAGCCCATGGCAGCCGCGTTCGAAGGGCGGATTATGTCTGCCCAACCCCGATGCCCCCGCAGGTCTTAATGGGAGACAAGGGGAAGTCCGAGACAGGGTGATAACAAGGGGCCCTCTGACTAAGCAACCAAGCCAGGGGTTACAAGCTAACTAAACTAAATCAAAAGGTATGTGCGGACTAGCCGCCAGGGAAAAGGACAACCAGAGATCCACGGATCCGACACTCCTATCCGGCACCGCTGGACACCAGAGTGGATCTTGTGGAAGCGGAATCCTCCGCAAAGCTCCAGAACTCAAAATAAACACAATAATAAATAGTAGCGGACAAGCCGCAACACACGGCTGCGCCGCGACTCACGAACGCCACCAGATGTTAAAGGTGCTCGATCAGACTCCAGGAACAGATGGTAACTTCCGAGTACAGGATCACTGAGAACAGGAACAAACGAACAGACCGGGACTGGGAACTCTCTCTGCAGCAGAATCAGGCAAACAGGAAGCTATCACCGGCGTCTGTGAGGAGTCCTGGGAGTGCTTTTAACAGAGAGTCTTCCAATCAGCTGTTTGGAGGCTGATTGGATTAAATGCCATGCAGCTGACAAGCTGCATGGCCAGGGAAACAGATGAGTGATAATTACAACATGCCGTGCAGCTGCATGCTACACAGCCAGGAAACCAGTGATGATATAAACTTAGACCCAGCAACGGGGAACACGATCCGACAGTGGCGTCCCCGTTGCTAGGCGCCGGCCGCACTGACGAGCGGACCCTCGGCGCCTAACAGTACCCCCCCCTTGAGGAGGGGTCAAGGAACCCCTAAATCCGGGTTTCTGAGGAAATTCTTGAAAAAATGCCCTTTTGAGCCTTGGGGCATGAAGGTCCTCCTCTAGGACCCACGACCTTTCCTCAGGACCATAACCTCTCCAATGCACCAAAAAATAAAGCCGACCCCGGGACAACTTGGAATCGAGAACCTTCTCAACCACGAACTCCTGCTGACCTTGTACATTAACTGGTGATCTCCCCTGAGGTTTTTTACGAGGAAATCTGCTAGATGAAACATATGGTTTGAGCAAAGAGCAATGGAAGGTATTTCCGATCCGTAACGTTTTTGGTAGCTGTAACCGGAAAGCAACTGGATTGATTTTTTTGATAATGAGAAATGGTCCAATAAATCTAGGACCCAATCTGGCTGAGGTTTGTCGAAGTTTGATATTGCGAGTCGACAGCCACACCCTGTCTCCTACTCTAAAAGTGCACGGCCGCCGGAACCTGTCCGAAAAATCTTTTTCCCTGAAAGCTGCTTTTCTGAGAGCTATGTGCACTTTTTTCCAAATAAGTTTAAGATGAGAGGTCAGGGCCAGAGAGGAGACAGAGGAATGTTGGAAAAATGAATTAGCTCTGGGGTGGAAACCAAAAACTGCAAAAAATGGAGACACATTGGTGGAGGAATGACAGGCATTATTATAAGCAAACTCTGCCAATGGAAGAAACTCAGACCAGTCATTTTGGAGTTTGGCCGAGTACAAACGCAAATATTGTTTTAAGGATTGGTTCACTCGCTCAGTCTGTCCATTTGATTGTGGATGATAACCGGAGGTTAATGATAATTTCATTTTTAACGAAGCACAAAAAGACTTCCAAAACTGTGCAATGAATTGTGGACCCCTGTCAGAAACAATATCAGTGGGTAACCCATGGAGTCTGAAAACATGACGGAGGAACAAGACTGCCAATCCCTGGGCAGATGGCAATCGGGGAAGACCAATAAAATGAGCCATCTTACTAAAACGGTCCACTACCACCCATATGACTGTGCATCCAGCTGACAGAGGGAGATCCACCACAAAATCCATGGAGATATGCGACCATGGTCTAAGGGGAACATTCAATGGCATAAGTTGACCAATAGGCAAAGAACGGGGAACTTTATGCTGTGCACAGACCTGACACGAAACAACAAACTCTTTAATGTCTTTAGAAAGACCAGGCCACCACACTGAGCGGGATACCAATTCAAAAGTTTTAGCGACTCCCAGATGCCCTGCAACTTTGCTATCATGAAATTCCTCCAAAACAGTTGCTCTCAAAAACTCAGGAACAAAAAGACGGCCAGCAGGAGTATTTCCCGGAGCTTGATGTTGAAGCAGCTTCAATTGAGAAAAAACATCCTGTGTGAGACCTGCCTGAATGACTGAAGGCGGAAGTATGAGAGTAACCGGACTGTTGTCTTGAACGGGAAGAAAACTGCGTGAGAGGGCATCTGCCTTGGTATTCTTGGAACCAGGTCTGAAGGTGATAATGAATTTGAAACGAGTGAAAAATAAAGCCCAACGAGCCTGTCGGGCATTCAGTCGCTTAGCTGATTCAATGTATTGAAGATTTTTGTGATCCGTCAAAACAGAAATGGTATGGGTCGCTCCTTCAAGCCAATGTCTCCACTCCTCAAAAGCCCATTTAATAGCCAGCAACTCCCGATTACCAACATCGTAGTTGGATTCAGCAGATGAGAATTTCCTGGACATAAAGGCACAAGGATGTAACTCAAGGGAATCTGGATCCTTCTGAGAAAGGATAGCCCCTACACCAACCTCCGAGGCATCTACCTCAACGATGAAAGGCAATTCTGGGTTGGGATGTCTAAGGACAGGGGCTGAGACAAAGGCTTGTTTCAAGGCCTGAAAAGATACTTTAGCTTCACATGACCAATTGGTAGGATCTGCTCCCTTCTTAGTGAGTGCCACAATGGGAGCAACTATGTCAGAGAAAGAGTGAATAAACCTTCTATAGTAGTTTGCAAACCCTAAAAAGCGCTGAATTGCTTTTAAGTTGGTGGGTTGCGCCCAACTCAGGATGGCTTGGAGCTTCTTAGGTTCCATTCGGAATCCCCGAGGGGAAATAATGTACCCTAAAAAGGATACCTCCGTGACGTGAAATTCACACTTCTCCGGTTTGGCATACAAGTGATTTTCACGTAATTTCTTAAGTACCTGACGCACCTGGGTAACATGTTGTTCTATAGAGTCAGAATAAATCAAAATGTCGTCTAAATAGACCACAACGAATCTTCCCAGAAACTCACGGAGCACATCATTAATGAGATCCTGAAAGACTGCCGGAGCGTTAGATAGGCCGAATGGCATGACCAGATACTCATAGTGACCTGATTGAGTACTGAATGCCGTTTTCCACTCATCCCCTGATCTGATTCTAATGAGATTATATGCTCCTCTCAGGTCAATCTTAGAAAAAATAACAGCCGAACGTAGCTGATCAAAGAGGACAGAGATCAGAGGCAGAGGGTAAGTATTCTTTACTGAGATTTTATTCAGGACTCGAAAGTCAATGCAGGGTCTGAGGGAACCATCCTTCTTCTCTACGAAGAAAAAACCTGCACTTAAAGGGGATTTAGATGGCCTGATAAACCCTTTCTCAAGACTTTCTTTCACATACTCATTCATGGCCACAGTTTCAGGACCAGACAATGCATATAACCTTCCTTTAGGCAACGTGGCACCAGGAATTAACTCAATGGTACAATCATAAGGCCTATGGGGAGGCAAAATATCCGCATTGCCCTTGGAAAACACATCCAAAAAATCTTGGTATTCTCCAGGAATATGTGCGGACCTGGCAGCAGCTACTCGGATAGGAAGTGTAATACATTCTTTATCACAGATGGTACTCCATTGTAGGATCTCCCCAGACTGCCAATCTATGATGGGATTATGAAAGGCCAGCCAAGGGTGACCCAGAACCACAGGAACTGCTGGACAATGGGTAAGAAAAAACTCAATCTTTTCAGAATGTAGAGCTCCCACCGAGAGCAAAACAGGAGGTGTACATAGAGAAATAACCCCATTGGATAAGGGACTCCCATCTAAACCATGCATGGTGATACACCTACTTAAGGTTAACTGAGGAATACCTAAGGCCTTGGCCCATGTTAAGTCCATAAAGTTTCCTGCAGCTCCACTGTCCACAAAAGCAGAGACCGAGGAACAGAGGCTGTCATAAGAAACTTTAGCAGGAACCAATAGTGAATTATTTGAGGAGATGAGCTGTAGACCAAAGTGAACCCCCTCACTATTCACTTGGTCAGGAAGTTTCCCGACTTGTTTGGGCAACTACGGGCAAAATGTCCCTTACCTCCGCAGTACAAACACAGACCAGAATTTTGCCTCCTGGTTCTTTCTTCCGGAGACAATTTGGAGAGACCAATCTGCATAGGCTCCTCCATGTCTACCGGAACGGAAGAAACACAGGGAAAAGAAACTACAGATGCCCCTTTCTCAGTCCTCCGCTCTCTGAGCCTACGATCTATTTTAATAGAGAGCTCCATGAGTTTATCAAGGTTCTCAGGAGCGGGATACTGAAGGAGGCTGTCTTTTATAGATTCAGATAAGCCGAGGCGAAACTGACTGCGCAGGGCAGGATCATTCCAGCCACAGTCGTTCGACCAACGGCGAAACTCTGTACAATAATTCTCTGCAGGATTCCTACCCTGTCTTAGAGCACGCAACTGACTTTCTGCGGATGCCTCTCTATCAGGGTCGTCATACAATAGCCCTAAAGATTTCAAAAAGGCGTCTACAGACGATAAGGCCGGATCGTCTGTCTTTAAACCAAAAGCCCAGGTCTGAGGATCCCCCTGAAGCAGAGAAATTATAATTCCAACCCGCTGAGCCTCCGTACCTGAGGAAACTGGTCTTAAACGAAAATACAGTTTACAAGACTCTTTAAAATTAAAAAACTGTTTTCTATCCCCAGAAAAACGGTCAGGCAGATGCATTTTTGGTTCAGGGATGACCCTCGGGGAAGTCCGTAACAGATCTTCCTGTGAGCTTACCCGGAGGGACAGATCCTGAACCATCTGGGTAAGTTCCTGAATCTGACTAACCAAAAACTGGCCAGGATTTGGCCCAACACCGGTGGGATTCATGAGGCCGACAAAATTCTCCCAACTGGATAAGTGAAAAAATTAACTCCTGTTGAAAATTTTTTCTTTTGTCTGGCCGGTGATAATGTTACGATTCCTGTACTCCAGACTGGAGAAGATCTTATGGCAGAGATCTGAGTACAGGAATGAAATACAGGTTGTGGGAGCTGGAGAGCCTAGTAACCCCTGGCGCCCTAACTCCGTTGTCTCGCCCGTGTTATCAGAAATCCCCTGCGAGACTATGGTTGCTTGAGCCCATGGCAGCCGCGTTCGAAGGGCGGATTATGTCTGCCCAACCCCGATGCCCCCGCAGGTCTTAATGGGAGACAAGGGGAAGTCCGAGACAGGGTGATAACAAGGGGCCCTCTGACTAAGCAACCAAGCCAGGGGTTACAAGCTAACTAAACTAAATCAAAAGGTATGTGCGGACTAGCCGCCAGGGAAAAGGACAACCAAAGATCCACGGATCCGACACTCCTATCCGGCACCGCTGGACACCAGAGTGGATCTTGTGGAAGCGGAATCCTCCGCAAAGCTCCAGAACTCAAAATAAACACAATAATAAATAGTAGCGGACAAGCCGCAACACACGGCTGCGCCGCGACTCACGAACGCCACCAGATGTTAAAGGTGCTCGATCAGACTCCAGGAACAGATGGTAACTTCCGAGTACAGGATCACTGAGAACAGGAACAAACGAACAGACCGGGACTGGGAACTCTCTCTGCAGCAGAATCAGGCAAACAGGAAGCTATCACCGGCGTCTGTGAGGAGTCCTGGGAGTGCTTTTAACAGAGAGTCTTCCAATCAGCTGTTTGGAGGCTGATTGGATTAAATGCCATGCAGCTGACAAGCTGCATGGCCAGGGAAACAGATGAGTGATAATTACAACATGCCGTGCAGCTGCATGCTACACAGCCAGGAAACCAGTGATGATATAAACTTAGACCCAGCAACGGGGAACACGATCCGACAGTGGCGTCCCCGTTGCTAGGCGCCGGCCGCACTGACGAGCGGACCCTCGGCGCCTAACAGCCTCTATTACATGTATTTATATTGTCACCATTTTTGTTATTAATGTCCTGGTTCCCGCCCGTAGCCTAGTAACAAGCTAACGCCGGATGCTGGGAGCCACCGGACTCCTAGCAACGGGGACGCCAGAGGCAGATGGCGTTCCCCGTTGCTTAGTGTTTAGGCTACGTGCAGCAGGGCAGCTGCACTGACTTATGTTTAATTAGTTTTCTGATTGGGTCAAACTAGTTTATATTCACTTCCAGTTCACTACCAAATGGCTGGTTATAGTTCCTACTACATGTGAGAACCTGTCAGCTCATTGTATTCCTGAAGTCGAATACCTAATCTTGGTCGTGTTCCTGATCAGATCCAAACCACCTTGAAATCAGGTTTTGTGTGGACCGTCCACACAGATTCTTATCTTTTGCTCTTTAACTGTTTACCATCTTGTGCATTGTTGCATTCTCATACGGTTTATACTCCGTTGCTTATTCCACCCTGTGCATTGTTGCATTTACATTTATTCTGTCACTAATATCAGTTTGTGTAATGGGCAGTTTATCTAGGTTGCATCCTGTGAATGCCTCTCCGCACTATAGCTTACTCTTGCCTAGCCTCCAATAGTTGCCTTGTCCATCCGTAAGTCCTGGAGGCATCTGAGTATGGGGTGGACCTAATTCACTCTGGAAAGGCGGCTGCTAAAGGTGAAGCCTAGCATTGCAGAAAGCTAAAGGACTGTTGGGCAAGTGTAATCGCATGAGAGCCACCTGGTAGCCCTCGTACAGTGTTGTCCTCGTAACACATACCCAGACTTCTGCGTCACTTAGTCCAGGTATCCATTCCGGATCATAACAATACTATCCCTAGCATTAGAGATTGCTACAGGTTGAGTCTCCCACATCCAGGGGCAGCTTGGGATGGAAAACCAGCCCGGGAAATATATGGTGGCAGGGTCTTTCGAGGAGATGAAGTCTGGCAAGGGGGAGCGGGATCCCTCCTCATAGTGTCTAATTCTCAGTTGGACGCAGTTATGGCCTACCTTGCGTCTCTTACTGCAGCTGCGTCTGTGACTTTATGCTGATACCGCTACAATGCCCTTCCCTGTTGTACATCTGGCGTCCTGTCAGTTTGTACAGCTGCTGCAATCACGCTTTGTGCGTCTTATACACACCATCGCTCACACCACTGATACTGTCACCCAACACATTCCTAATACGCTTCCTGGTTTGTGTGTGTCTGACTCTATACGGCAACTCTGGACAAACAGCATCACGGTGCATGGGCGGTACAACTCGGACGCATGCGCTAACTAAATACATTTCACAGGGAAAAAATAAGACATTGTCCTCAACAGGAAAAATAAAATTCAATGTCCCTTAGAGGAATAAATAAAACACAATGTCCCCTGACAGGAATAAATAAAACACAATGTCCCCCGACAGGAATAAATAAAACACAATGTCCCCCGACAGGAATAAATAAAACGTAATGTCCCCCGACAGGAATAAATAAAACGTAATGTACCCCGACAGGAATAAATAAAACGTAATGTCCCCCGGCAGGAATAAATAAAACGTAATGTCCCCCGGCAGGAATAAATAAAACGTAATGTCCCCCGGCAGGAATAAATAAAATGTAATGTCCCCCGGCAGGAATAAATAAAACGTAATGTCCCCCGGCAGGAATAAATAAAACGTAATGTCCCCCGGCAGGAATAAATAAAACGTAATGTCCCACGCAGAAATAAATCATACGCCCCCTGACAGGAATAAATCATACGCAATGTCCCCTGACAGGAATAAATCATACGCAATGTCCCCTGACAGGAATAAATCATACGCAATGTCCCCTGACAGGAATAAATCATACGCAATGTCCCCTGACAGGATTAAATAAAACACAATGTCCCCTGACAGGAATAAATAAAACACAATGTCCCCCGACAGGAATAAATAAAACAATGTCCCCCGACAGGAATAAATAAAACACAATGTCCCCCGACAGGAATAAATAAAACACAATGTCCCCCGACAGGAATAAATAAAACACAATGTCCCCCGACAGGAATAAATAAAACGTAATGTCCCCCGGCAGGAATAAATAAAACGTAATGTCCCCTGGCAGGAATAAATCATACGCCCCCTGACAGGAATAAATCATACGCAATGTCCCCTGACAGGAATAAATCATACGCAATGTCCCCTGACAGGAATAAATCATACGCAATGTCCCCTGACAGGATTAAATAAAACACAATGTCCCCCGACAGGAATAAATAAAACGCGATGTCCCCCGACAGGAATAAATAAAACGCAATGTCCCCCGATAGGAATAACTAAAACGTACTGTCCCCCGACGGGAATAACTAAAATGTAATGTCCTCCGACGGGAATAACTAAAACGTAATGTGCCCCAATGGGAATAACTAAAACATAATGTGCCCCGATAGGAATAAATAAAATGCAATGTCCCCCGACGGGAATAAGTAAAACGCAATGTCCCCCGACGGGAATAAGTTAAACGCAATGTCCCCTGACGGGAATAAATAAAACGTAATGTGCCCCGATAGGAATAAATCGTAATGTCCCCGGACAGGAATAAATAAATCGTAATGTCCCCCGACAGGAATAAATAAAACGCAATGTCCCCCGACAGGAATAAGTAAAACGCAATGTCCCCCGACAGGAATAAATAAAATGCAATGTCCCCCGACAGGAATAAATAAAACGCAATGTCCCGCGACAGGAATAAATAAAACGTAATGTCCCCTGACAGGAATAAATAAAACGCAATGTCCCCCGACAGGAATAAATAAAACGCAATGTCCCCCGACAGGAATTAATAAAACGCAATGTCCCCCGACAGGAATAAATAAAACGCAATGTCCTCCGACAGGAATAAGTAAAACGCAATGTCCCCCGACAGGAATAAATAAAACGCAATGTCCCCCGACAGGAATAAATAAAACGCAATGTCCCCCGACAGGAATAAATAAAACGTAATGTCCCCTGACAGGAATAATAAAACGCAATGTCCCCCGACAGGAATAAATAAAAAGCAATGTCCCCCAACAGGAATAAATAAATTGCAATGCTGTCTGATGGTGCAAAGTACACAAACTGTTTCATGCACAAAAATATTTCAAATATTGTATAAAATGACTTTCAGGCTGTGTGTATCGGGTGTAAATGACACACAACGTCTTCTGAGTTTAGACTTGCGTCCCATTCCAAAGATATCTCATTATATTATGCAAATTTTCCAAACTACAGAAAAATTCAGTATCCAAAATACTTCTGGTCCCAAGCATACTGGAGACTCAACCTGTATTTGCTAGTGGGAAGACGCCCACCCCCAGCTAATAACATCTCTCCTGGTGCAGACATACTCTGATCAGTGTCCACCTCGTGCCTGTGATGGAAATATGGTGTCACAGCCCAGTCTAATATGTTCTCTGTTTCTGTCTAGCCAACAACGCAAGATGATTATTTAAAGAGACTTTCAGAGACTGTTAGAGAAGACTTGGACCAGATTGGAGGTAAGTGCTCCTCAGTCATACTCCTCCTTATTACCTTGTTTCTGTTGGTTGGGGGGGGAGAGGGGACAGCCTATGCACTTCTGTACCAATGCCTGGCCCTCACCGGAACATGCCAGTCTCTATACTATTGCCGGGCCCTCACCGGCACATGCCAATCTCTATACTAGTGCCTGGCCCTCACCGACACATGATAATCTCTATACTAGTGCCTGGCCCTCACCGGCACATGCCAATCTCTATACTAGTGCCTGGCCCTCACCGGAACATGCCAGTCTCTATACTAGTGCCTGGCCCTCACCGGCACATGATAATCTCTATACTAGTGCCTGGCCCTCACCGGCACATGCCAATCTCTATACTAGTGCCTGGCCCTCACCGGCACATGCCAATCTCTATACTAGTGCCTGGCCCTCACCGGAACATGCCAGTCTCTATACTAGTGCCTGGCCCTCACCGGCACATGATAATCTCTATACTAGTGCCCTGGCCCTCACCGGCGCATGCCAGTCTCTATACTAGTGCCTGGCCCTCACCGGCACATGATAATCTCTATACTAGTGCCTGGCCCTCACCGGCGCATGCCAGTCTCTATACTAGTGCCTGGCCCTCACCGGCACATGCCAATCTCTATACTAGTGCCTGGCCCTCACCGGCACATGATAATCTCTATACTAGTGCCTGGCCCTCACCGGCACATGCCAATCTCTATACTAGTGCCTGGCCCTCACCGGCACATGCCAATCTCTATACTAGTGCCTGGCCCTCACCGGCACATGACAATCTCTATACTAGTGCCTGGTCCTCACCGGCACATGATAATCTCTATACTAGTGCCTGGCCCTCACCGGCGCATGCCAGTCTCTATACTAGTGCATGGCCCTCACCGGCGCATGCCAGTCTCTATACTAGTGCCTGGCCCTCACCGGCACATGCCAATCTCTATACTAGTGCCTGGCCCTCACCGGCGCATGCCAGTCTCTATACTAGTGCCTGGCCCTCACCGGCACATGCCAATCTCTATACTAGTGCCTGGCCCTCACCGGCGCATGCCAATCTCTATACTAGTGCCTGGCCCTCACCGGCACATGATAATCTCTATACTAGTACCTGGCCCTCACCGGCACATGACAATCTCTATACTAGTGCCTGGCCCTCACCGGCACATGATAATCTCTATACTAGTACCTGGCCCTCACCGGCACATGCCAATCTCTATACTAGTGCCCTGGCCCTCACCGACACATGCCAATCTCTATACTAGTGCCTGGCCCTCACCGGCACATGACAATCTCTATACTAGTGCCTGGCCCTCACCGGCACATGACAATCTCTATACTAGTGCCTGGCCCTCACCGGCACAAGATAATCTCTATACTAGTGCCTGGCCCTCACCGGCACAAAATAATCTCTATACTAGTGCCTGGCCCTCACTGGAACATGCCAGTCTCTATACTAGTGCCTGGCCCTCACCGGCACATGATAATCTCTATACTAGTGCCTGGCCCTCACCGGCACATGATAATCTCTATACTAGTGCCTGGCCCTCACCGGCGCATGCCAGTCTCTATACTACTAGTGCCTGGCCCTCACCGGCGCATGCCAGTCTCTATACTAGTGCCTGGCCCTCACCGGCACATGATAATCTCTATACTAGTGCCTGGCCCTCACCGGCACATGATAATCTCTATACTAGTGCCTGGCCCTCACCGGCGCATGCCAGTCTCTATACTAGTGCCTGGCCCTCACCGGCGCATGCCAGTCTCTATACTAGTGCCTGGCCCTCACCAGCACAAAATAATCTCTATACTAGTGCCTGGCCCTCACCGGCACATGATAATCTCTATACTAGTGCCTGGCCCTCACCGGCACATGCCAATCTCTATACTAGTGCCTGGCCCTCACCGGCACATGACAATCTCTATACTAGTGCCTGGCCCTCACCGGCACATGACAATCTCTATACTAGTGCCTGGCCCTCACCGGCACATGCCAATCTCTATACTAGTGCCTGGCCCTCACCGGCACATGCCAATCTCTATACTAGTGCCTGGCCCTCACCGGCACATGCCAATCTCTATACTAGTGCCTGGCCCTCACCGGAACATGCCAATCTCTATACTAGTGCCTGGCCCTCACCGGCATATGATAATCTCTATACTAGTACCTGGCCCTCACCGGCACATGATAATCTCTATACTAGTGCCTGGCCCTCACCGGCACATGATCATCTCTATACTAGTACCTGGCCCTCACCGACACATGATAATCTCTATACTAGTGCCTGGCCCTCACCGGCACATGATCATCTTTATACTAGTACCTGGCCCTCACCGGCACATGCCAATCTCTATACTAGTGCCCTGGCCCTCACCGACACATGCCAATCTCTATACTAGTGCCTGGCCCTCACCGGCACATGATAATCTCTATACTAGTGCCTGGCCCTCACCGGCACATGATAATCTCTATACTAGTGCCTGGCTCTCACCGGCACATGATAATCTCTATACTAGTGCCTGGCTCTCACCGGGACATAATAATCTCTATACTAGTGCCTGGCCCTCACCGGCACATGATAATCTCTATACTAGTGCCTGGCCTTCACCGGCACATGCCAATCTCTATACTAGTGCCCTGGCCCTCACCGGCGCATGCCAGTCTCTATACTAGTGCCTGGCCTTCACCGGCACATGCCAATCTCTATACTAGTGCCCTGGCCCTCACCGGCACAAAATAATCTCTATACTAGTGCCTGGCCCTCACCGGCACATGCCAATCTCTATACTAGTGCCCTGGCCCTCACCGGCACATGCCAATCTCTATACTAGTGCCTGGCCCTCACCGGCACATGATAAATCTCTATACTAGTGCCCTGGCCCTCACCGGCACAAGATAATCTCTATACTAGTGCCTGGCCCTCACCGGCACATGCCAATCTCTATACTAGTGCCCTGGCCCTCACCGGCACATGCCAATCTCTATACTAGTGCCTTGCCCTCACCGGCACATGATAATATCTATACTAGTACCTGGCCCTCACCGGCACGTGCCAATCTCTATACTAGTGCCCTGGCCCTCACCGACACATGCCAATCTCTATACTAGTGCCTGGACCTCACCGGCACATGATAATCTCTATACTAGTGCCTGGCCCTCACCGGCACATGCCAATCTCTATACTAGTGCCTGGCCCTCACCGGCACATGACAATCTTTATACTAGTGCCTGGTCCTCACCGGCACATGATAATCTCTATACTAGTGCCTGGCCCTCACCGGCGCATGCCAGTCTCTATACTAGTGCCTGGCCCTCACCGGCGCATGCCAGTCTCTATACTAGTGCCTGGCCCTCACCGGCGCGTGCCAGTCTCTATACTAGTGCCTGGCCCTCACCGGCACATGCCAATCTCTATACTAGTGCCTGGCCCTCACCGGCGCATGCCAGTCTCTATACTAGTGCCTAGCCCTCACCGGCACATGCCAATCTCTATACTAGTGCCTGGCCCTCACCGGCGCATGCCAATCTCTATACTAGTGCCTGGCCCTCACCGGCACATGATAATCTCTATACTAGTGCCTGGCCCTCACCGGCACATGACAATCTCTATACTAGTGCCTGGCCCTCACCGGCACATGATAATCTCTATACTAGTGCCTGGCCCTCACCGGCACATGCCAATCTCTATACTAGTGCCCTGGCCCTCACCGACACATGCCAATCTCTATACTAGTGCCTGGCCCTCACCGGCACATGATAATCTCTATACTAGTGCCTGGCCCTCACCGGCACATGCCAATCTCTATACTAGTGCCTGGCCCTCACCGGCACATGACAATCTCTATACTAGTGTCTGGCCCTCACCGGCACATGATAATCTCTATACTAGTGCCTGGCCCTCACCGGCACATGCCAATCTCTATACTAGTGCCTGGCCCTCACCGGCACATGATAATCTCTATACTAGTGCCTGGCCCTCACCGGCACATGCCAATCTCTATACTAGTGCCTGGCCCTCACCGGCACATGATAATCTCTATACTAGTTCCCTGGCCCTCACCGACACATGACAATCTCTATACTAGTGCCTGGCCCTCACCGGCGCATGCCAGTCTCTATACTAGTGCCTGGCCCTCACCGGCACATGCCAACCTCTATACTAGTGCCTGGCCCTCACCGGCACATGATAATCTCTATACTAGTGCCCTGGCCCTCACCGGCGCATGCCAGTCTCTATACTAGTGCCTGGCCTTCACCGGCACATACCAATCTCTATACTAGTGCCCTGGCCCTCACCGGCACAAGATAATCTCTATACTAGTGCCTGGCCCTCACCGGCACATGATAATCTCTATACTAGTGCCTGGCCCTCACCGGCACATGATAATATCTATACTAGTGCCTGGCCCTCACCGGCGCATGCCAGTCTCTATACTAGTGCCTGGCCCTCACCGGCACATGCCAATCTCTATACTAGTGCCTGGCCCTCACCGGCGCATGCCAGTCTCTATACTAGTGCCTGGCCTTCACCGGCGCATGCCAATCTCTATACTAGTGCCTGGCCCTCACCGGCACATGACAATCTCTATACTAGTGCCTGGCCCCTTACCGGCACATGCCAATCTCTATACTAGTGCCTGGCCCTCACCGGCACAAGATAATCTCTATACTAGTGCCTGGCCCTCACCGGCACAAGGTAATCTCTATACTAGTGCCTGGCCCTCACCGGCACATGATAATCTCTATACTAGTGCCTAGCCCTCACCGGCACATGATAATCTCTATACTAGTGCCTGGCCCTCACCGGCACATGCCAATCTCTATACTAGTGCCTGGCCCTCACCGGCACATGCCAATCTCTATACTAGTGCCTGGCCCTCACCGGCACATGACAATCTCTATACTAGTGCCTGGCCCTCACCGGCACATGCCAATCTCTATACTAGTGCCTGGCCCTCACCAACACAGGCCAATCTCTATACTAGTGCCTGGCCCTCACCGGCACATGATAATCTCTATACTAGTGCCTGGCCCTCACCAACACATGCCAATCTCTATACTAGTGCCTGGCCCTCACCGGCACATGATAATCTCTATACTAGTGCCTGGCCCTCACCGGCACATGCCAATCTCTATACTAGTGCCTGGCCCTCACCAACACATGCCAATCTCTATACTAGTGCCTGGCCCTCACCGGCACATGACAATCTGTATACTAGTGCCTGGCCCTCACCGGCACATGACAATCTCTATACTAGTGCTTGGCCCTCACCGGCACATGATAATCTCTATACTAGTGCCTGGCCCTCACCGGCACATGATAATCTCTATACTAGTGCCTGGCCCTCACCGGCACATGCCAATCTCTATACTAGTACCTGGCCCTCACCGGCACAAAATAATCTCTATACTAGTGCCTGGCCCTCACCGGCACATGCCAATCTCTATACTAGTGCCTGGCCCTCACCGGCACATGAGAATCTCTATACTAGTGCCTGGCCCTCACCGGCACATGATAATCTCTATACTAGTACCTGGCCCTCACCGGCACATGCCAATCTCTATACTAGTACCTGGCCCTCACCGGCACAAAATAATCTCTATACTAGTGCCTGGCCCTCACCGGCACATGTCAATCTCTATACTAGTGCCCTGGCCCTCACCGGCACATGCCAATCTCTATACTAGTGCCTGGCCCTCACCGGCACATGATAATCTCTATACTAGTGCCCTGGCCCTCACCGGAACATGCCAATCTCTATACTAGTGCCTGGCCCTCACCGGCACATGATAATCTCTATACTAGTGCCTGGCCCTCACCGGCACATGCCAATCTCTGTACTAGTGCCTGGCCCTCACCGGCACATGATAATCTCTATACTTGTGCCTGGCCCTCACCGGCACATGCCAATCTCTATACTAGTGCCTGGCCCTCACCGGCACATGATAATCTCTATACTAGTGCCCTGGCCCTCACCGACACATGACAATCTCTATACTAGTGCCTGGCCCTCACCGGCGCATGCCAGTCTCTATACTAGTGCCTGGCCCTCACCGGCACATGATAATCTCTATACTAGTGCCCTGGCCCTCACCGGCGCATGCCAGTCTCTATACTAGTGCCTGGCCTTCACCGGCACATGCCAATCTCTATACTAGTGCCCTGGCCTTCACCGGCACAAGATAATCTCTATACTAGTGCCTGGCCCTCACCGGCACATGATAATCTCTATACTAGTGCCTGGCCCTCACCGGCACATGATAATATCTATACTAGTGCCTGGCCCTCACCGGCGCATGCCAGTCTCTATACTAGTGCCTGGCCCTCACCGGCGCATGCCAGTCTCTATATTAGTGCCTGGCCCTCACCGGCACATGCCAATCTCTATACTAGTGCCTGGCCCTCACCGGCGCATGCCAGTCTCTATACTAGTGCCTGGCCCTCACCGGCGCATGCCAATCTCTATACTAGTGCCTGGCCCTCACCTGCACATGACAATCTCTATACTAGTGCCTGGCCCTCACCGGCACATGCCAATCTCTATACTAGTGCCTGGCCCTCACCGGCACAAGATAATCTCTATACTAGTGCCTGGCCCTCACCGGCACAAGATAATCTCTATACTAGTGCCTGGCCCTCACCGGCACATGATAATCTCTATACTAGTGCCTGGCCCTCACCGGCGCATACCAGTCTCTATACTAGTGCCTGGCCCTCACCGGCGCATGCCAGTCTCTATACTAGTGCCTGGCCCTCACCGGCACATGCCAATCTCTATACTAGTGCCTGGCCCTCACCGGCGCATGCCAGTCTCTATACTAGTGCCTGGCCCTCACCGGCGCATGCCAATCTCTATACTAGTGCCTGGCCCTCACCGGCACATGCCAATCTCTATACTAGTGCCTGGCCCTCACCGGCACAAGATAATCTCTATACTAGTGCCTGGCCCTCACCGGCACAAGATAATCTCTATACTAGTGCCTGGCCCTCACCGGCGCATGCCAGTCTCTATACTAGTGCCTGGCCCTCACCGGCGCATGCCAGTCTCTATACTAGTGCCTGGCCCTCACCGGCACATGCCAATCTCTATACTAGTGCCTGGCCCTCACCGGCGCATGCCAGTCTCTATACTAGTGCCTGGCCCTCACCGGCGCATGCCAATCTCTATACTAGTGCCTGGCCCTCACCGGCACATGCCAATCTCTATACTAGTGCCTAGCCCTCACCGGCACATGACAATCTCTATACTAGTGCCTGGCCCTCACCGGCACATGCCAATCTCTATACTAGTGCCTGGCCCTCACCGGCACAAAATAATCTCTATACTAGTGCCTGGCCCTCACCGGCACATGACAATCTCTATACTAGTGCCTGGCCCTCACCAACACATGCCAATCTCTATACTAGTGCCTGGCCCTCACCGGCACATGACAATCTGTATACTAGTGCCTGGCCCTCACCGGCACAAAATAATCTCTATACTAGTGCCTGGCCCTCACCGGCACAAGATAATCTCTATACTAGTGCCTGGCCCTCACCAACACATGCCAATCTCTATACTAGTGCCTGGCCCTCACCAACACATGCCAATCTCTATACTAGTGCCTGGCCCTCACCGGCACATGATAATCTCTATACTAGTGCCTGGCCCTCACCAACACATGCCAATCTCTATACTAGTGCCTGGCCCTCACCGGCACATGATAATCTCTATACTAGTGCCTGGCCCTCACCGGCACATGCCAATCTCTATACTAGTGCCTGGCCCTCACCAACACATGCCAATCTCTATACTAGTGCCTGGCCCTCACCGGCACATGACAATCTGTATACTAGTGCCTGGCCCTCACCGGCACATGATAATCTCTATACTAGTGCCTGGCCCTCACCGGCACATGATAATCTCTATACTAGTGCCTGGCACTCACCGGCACATGCCAATCTCTATACTAGTACCTGGCCCTCACCGGCACAAAATAATCTCTATACTAGTGCCTGGCCCTCACCGGCACATGCCAATCTCTATACTAGTGCCATGGCCCTCACCGGCACATGATAATCTCTATACTAGTGCCTGGCCCTCACCGGCACATGATAATCTCTATACTAGTACCTGGCCCTCACCGGCACATGCCAATCTCTATACTAGTACCTGGCCCTCACCGGCACAAAATAATCTCTATACTAGTGCCTGGCCCTCACCGGCACATGCCAATCTCTATACTAGTGCCCTGGCCCTCACCGGCACATGCCCATCTCTATACTAGTGCCTGGCCCTCACCGGCACATGCCAATCTCTATACTAGTGCCTGGCCCTCACCGGCACATGCCAATCTCTATACTAGTGCCTGGCCCTCACCGGCACATGACAATCTCTATACTAGTGCCTGGCCCTCAACGGCACATGATAATCTCTATACTAGTGCCTGGCCCTCACCGGCGCATGCCAGTCTCTATACTAGTGCCTGGCCCTCACCGGCACATGCCAATCTCTATACTAGTGCCCTGGCCCTCACCAGCGCATGCCAGTCTCTATACCAGTGCCTGGCCTTCACCGGCACATGATAATCTCTATACTAGTGCCTGGCCCTCACCGGCACATGCCAATCTCTATACTAGTGCCTGGCCCTCACCGGCCGGGGTTACTCTGGTCACCAGTAGGATCTGTGGTATGGAAGAGGTTACTCTGGTCGCCAGTAGGATCTGTGGTACGGAAGGGGTTACTCTTGTCGCCAGTAGGATCTGTGGCACGGAAGGGGTTGTACATAGTCCCCTATTCCTTCCCTGGTAATGTGACCTCTGTAGTTATTCACCTACTCTGCCCTCTGCCAGTGGGTCATCTTCTAATGTGCAGTTCCTGGTGGGAGCAGGCCTTAGTGACAGACATTATCCCAGCAGGTGTGGAGACATGACCTCCTTGCCTTCCCTGGTAGGTGTCATGATGAGGGTGTGTCATCACGGACATTGGGCCGTATAGCACGGTGGCTGAAGGAGATGATGTGGATGAGCAGCTACTGGGTGACATGGCAGCGGTAACATCACCATTGCTCTAGATGAGAGATGAGGAGCAGCGATCTTTCCTGGACGGCTGGCCCAGCATCATGTCAGGAAACCGCTATAGAGAGTAAAACCCATGTTGTCGGAGCCGCGGGCAGCACAGAAAGCACATGCTCTCCAGGAGTATTGAGACATCCCTGGGCTAGAAGGACAAGCACACAAGGTGTAAGGCTCAGAGACCGATCTCAAGGAACTGATAGTGAAGCACTGCCATGTGAGGCCTCCAAACCTGCACATGAGAACTTCCAGTGCCGTGCGTTACTGGACAAACCACTACTCTGTGACATGGTCTGCAGAGCCCCAATATGTGTCCCCTAGGCTCTGATCACACAGGTAAGGGCAGTAGAGAAGTACAACGCTGAGGTTAGTGTCTCACTAACACTGCCAGGATACGGGGTACTAGAGCCGTGGCTCACACCTCTATACCCCGTCCTCCAGGCTCACTGATCACACAGGTAAGGGCAGTAGAGAAGTACAATGCTGAGGTTAGTGTCTCACTAACACTGCCAGGATACGGGGTACTAGAGCCGTGGCTCACACCTCTATACCCCGTCCTCCAGGCTCACTGATCACACAGGTAAGGGCAGTAGAGAAGTACAACGCTGAGGTTACTGTCTCACACTGCCAGAATACGGGGTACTAGATCCGTGGCTCACACCTCTATAACCCGTCCTCCAGGCTCACTGATCACACAGGTAAGGGCAGTAGAGAAGTACAATGCTGAGGTTAGTGCCTCAAACTGCCAGGATACGGGGTACTAGATCCGTGGCTCACACCTCTATACCCCGTCCTCCAGGCTCACTGATCACACAGGTAAGGGCAGTAGAGAAGTACAACGCTGAGGTTACTGTCTCACACTGCCAGAATACGGGGTACTAGATCCGTGGCTCACACCTCTATACCCCGTTCTCCAGGCTCACTGATCACACAGGTAAGGGCAGTAGAGAAGTACAATGCTGAGGTTAGTGTCTCACACTGCCAGAATACGGGGTACTAGAGCCGTGGCTCACACCTCTATACCCCGTTCTCCAGGCTCACTGATCACACAGGTAAGGGCAGTAGAGAAGTACAACGCTGAGGTTACTGTCTCACACTGCCAGGATACGGGGTACTAGAGCCGTGGCTCACACCTCTATACCTGTCCTCCAGGCTCACTGATCACACAGGTAAGGGCAGTAGAGAAGTACAATGCTGAGGTTAGTGCCTCACCAACACTGCCTGGATACGGGGTACTAGAGCCGTGGCTCACACCTCTATACCCCGTCCTCCAGGCTCACTGATCACACAGGTAAGGGCAGTAGAGAAGTACAATGCTGAGGTTAGTGCCTCACTATCACTGCCAGGATACGGGGTACTAGAGCCGTGGCTCACACCTCTGTACCCCGTCCTCCAGGCTCACTGATCACACAGGTAAGGGCAGTAGAGAAGTACAACGCTGAGGTTACTGTCTCACACTGCCAGGATACGGGGTACTAGAGCCGTGGCTCACACCTCTATACCCCGTCCTCCAGGCTCACTGATCACACAGGTAAGGGCAGTAGAGAAGTACAACGCTGAGGTTAGTGCCTCACCAACACTGCCAGGATACGGGGTACTAGAGCCGTGGCTCACACCTCTATACCCCGTCCTCCAGGCTCACTGATCACACAGGTAAGGGCAGTAGAGAAGTACAACGCTGAGGTTATTGTCTCACTAACACTGCCAGGATACGGGGTACTAGAGCCGTGGCTCACACCTCTGTACCCCGTCCTCCAGGCTCACTGATCACACAGGTAAGGGCAGTAGAGAAGTACAACGCTGAGGTTAGTGTCTCACTAACACTGCCAGGATGCGGGGGTACTAGAGCCGTGGCTCACACCTCTATACCCCGTCCTCCAGGCTCACTGATCACACAGGTAAGGGCAGTAGAGAAGTACAACGCTGAGGTTACTGTCTCACACTGCCAGAATACGGGGTACTAGATCCGTGGCTCACACCTCTATAACCCGTCCTCCAGGCTCACTGATCACACAGGTAAGGGCAGTAGAGAAGTACAACGCTGAGGTTAGTGTCTCACACTGCCAGAATACAGGGTACTAGAGCCGTGGCTCACACCTCTATACCCCGTCCTCCAGGCTCACTGATCACACAGGTAAGGGCAGTAGAGAAGTACAACGCTGAGGTTATTGTCTCACTAACACTGCCAGGATGCGGGGGTACTAGAGCCGTGGCTCACACCTCTATACCCCGTCCTCCAGGCTCACTGATCACACAGGTAAGGGCAGTAGAGAAGTACAATGCTGAGGTTACTGTCTCACACCGCCAGAATACAGGGTACTAGAGCCGTGGCTCACACCTCTATACCCCGTCCTCCAGGCTCACTGATCACACAGGTAAGGGCAGTAGAGAAGTACAATGCTGAGGTTAGTGTCTCACACTGCCAGGATACGGGGTACTAGATCCGTGGCTCACACCTCTATACCCCGTCCTCCAGGCTCACTGATCACACAGGTAAGGGCAGTAGAGAAGTACAACGCTGAGGTTAGTGTCTCACTAACACTGCCAGGATACGGGGTACTAGAGCCGTGGCTCACACCTCTATACCCCGTCCTCCAGGCTCACTGATCACACAGGTAAGGGCAGTAGAGAAGTACAATGCTGAGGTTAGTGTCTCACACTGCCAGGATACGGGGTACTAGATCCGTGGCTCACACCTCTATACCCCGTCCTCCAGGCTCACTGATCACACAGGTAAGGGCAGTAGAGAAGTACAATGCTGAGGTTAGTGTCTCACACTGCCAGGATACGGGGTACTAGATCCATGGCTCACACCTCTATACCCCGTCCTCCAGGCTCACTGATCACACAGGTAAGGGCAGTAGAGAAGTACAACGCTGAGGTTAGTGTCTCACCAACACTGCCAGGATACGGGGTACTAGATCCGTGGCTCACACCTCTATACCCCGTCCTCCAGGCTCACTGATCACACAGGTAAGGGCAGTAGAGAAGTATAACGCTGAGGTTAGTGTCTCACACTGCCAGGATACGGGGTACTAGAGCCGTGGCTCACACCTCTATACCCCGTCCTCCAGGCTCACTGATCACACAGGTAAGGGCAGTAGAGAAGTACAACGCTGAGGTTAGTGTCTCACTAACACTGCCAGGATACGGGGGTACTAGAGCCGTGGCTCACACCTCTATACCCCGTCCTCCAGGCTCACTGATCACACAGGTAAGGGCAGTAGAGAAGTACAACGCTGAGGTTAGTGTCTCACTAACACTGCCAGGATACGGGGTACTAAATCCGTGGCTCACACCTCTGTACCCCGTCCTCCAGACTCACTGATCACACAGGTAAGGGCAGTAGAGTAGTACAACGCTGAGGTTACTGTCTCACACTGCCAGAATACGGGGTACTAGAGCCGTGGCTCACACCTCTATACCCCGTCCTCCAGGCTCACTGATCACACAGGTAAGGGCAGTAGAGAAGTACAACGCTGAGGTTAGTGTCTCACTAACACTGCCAGGATACGGGGTACTAGATCCGTGGCTCACACCTCTATACCCCGTCCTCCAGGCTCACTGATCACACGGGTAAGGGCAGTAGAGAAGTACAACGCTGAGGTTAGTGTCTCACTATCACTGCCAGGATACGGGGTACTAGAGCCGTGGCTCACACCTCTATACCCCGTCCTCCAGGCTCACTGATCACACAGGTAAGGGCAGTAGAGAAGTACAATGCTGAGGTTAGTGTCTCACACTGCCAGGATACGGGGTACTAGATCCGTGGCTCACACCTCTATACCCCGTCCTCCAGGCTCACTGATCACACAGGTAAGGGCAGTAGAGAAGTACAATGCTGAGGTTAGTGTCTCACACTGCCAGGATACGGGGTACTAGATCCGTGGCTCACACCTCTATACCCCGTCCTCCAGGCTCACTGATCACACAGGTAAGGGCAGTAGAGAAGTACAACGCTGAGGTTAGTGTCTCACCAACACTGCCAGGATACGGGGTACTAGATCCGTGGCTCACACCTCTATACCCCGTCCTCCAGGCTCACTGATCACACAGGTAAGGGCAGTAGAGAAGTATAACGCTGAGGTTAGTGTCTCACACTGCCAGGATACGGGGTACTAGAGCCGTGGCTCACACCTCTATACCCCGTCCTCCAGGCTCACTGATCACACAGGTAAGGGCAGTAGAGAAGTACAACGCTGAGGTTAGTGTCTCACTAACACTGCCAGGATACGGGGGTACTAGAGCCGTGGCTCACACCTCTATACCCCGTCCTCCAGGCTCACTGATCACACAGGTAAGGGCAGTAGAGAAGTACAACGCTGAGGTTAGTGTCTCACTAACACTGCCAGGATACGGGGTACTAGATCCGTGGCTCACACCTCTATACCCCGTCCTCCAGGCTCACTGATCACACAGGTAAGGGCAGTAGAGAAGTACAACGCTGAGGTTAGTGTCTCACTAACACTGCCAGGATACGGGGTACTAAATCCGTGGCTCACACCTCTGTACCCCGTCCTCCAGACTCACTGATCACACAGGTAAGGGCAGTAGAGTAGTACAACGCTGAGGTTACTGTCTCACACTGCCAGAATACGGGGTACTAGAGCCGTGGCTCACACCTCTATACCCCGTCCTCCAGGCTCACTGATCACACAGGTAAGGGCAGTAGAGAAGTACAACGCTGAGGTTAGTGTCTCACTAACACTGCCAGGATACGGGGTACTAGATCCGTGGCTCACACCTCTATACCCCGTCCTCCAGGCTCACTGATCACACGGGTAAGGGCAGTAGAGAAGTACAACGCTGAGGTTAGTGTCTCACTATCACTGCCAGGATACGGGGTACTAGAGCCGTGGCTCACACCTCTGTACCCCGTCCTCCAGACTCACTGATCACACAGGTAAGGGCAGTAGAGAAGTACAACGCTGAGGTTAGTGTCTCACTAACACTGCCAGGATACGGGGTACTAGATCCGTGGCTCACACCTCTATACCCCGTCCTCCAGGCTCACTGATCACACAGGTAAGGGCAGTAGAGAAGTACAACGCTGAGGTTAGAGTCTCACACTGCCAGGATACGGGGTACTAGATCCGTGGCTCACACCTCTATAACCCGTCCTCCATACTCACTGATCACACAGGTAAGGGCAGTAGAGAAGTACAATGCTGAGGTTAGTGCCTCACTAACACTGCCAGAATACGGGGTACTAGAGCCGTGGCTCACACCTCTATACCCCGTCCTCCAGTCTCACTGATCACACAGGTAAGGGCAGTAGAGAAGTACAACGCTGAGGTTAGTGTCTCACACTGCCAGGATACAGGGTACTAGAGCCGTGGCTCACACCTCTATACCCCGTCCTACAGGCTCACTGATCACACAGGTAAGGGCAGTAGAGAAGTACAACGCTGAGGTTATTGTCTCACTAACACTGCCAGGATACGGGGTACTAGAGCCGTGGCTCACACCTCTATACCCCGTCCTCCATACTCACTGATCACACAGGTAAGGGCAGTAGAGAAGTACAATGCTGAGGTTAGTGTCTCACTAACACTGCCAGAATACGGGGTACTAGAGCCGTGGCTCACACCTCTATACCCCGTCCTCCAGACTCACTGATCACACAGGTAAGGGCAGTAGAGAAGTACAATGCTGAGGTTAGTGTCTCACACTGCCAGGATACGGGGTACTAGATCCGTGGCTCACACCTCTATAACCCGTCCTCCAGGCTCACTGATCACACAGGTAAGGGCAGTAGAGAAGTACAACGTTGAGGTTAGAGTCTCACACTGCCAGGATGCGGGGGTACTAGAGCCGTGGCTCACACCTCTATACCCCGTCCTCCAGGCTCACTGATCACACAGGTAAGGGCAGTAGAGAAGTACAACGCTGAGGTTAGTGTCTCACTAACACTTCCAGGATACGGGGTACTAGAGCCGTGGCTCACACCTCTATACCCCGTCCTCCAGGCTCACTGATCACACAGGTAAGGGCAGTAGAGTAGTACAACGCTGAGGTTAGTGTCTCACTATCACTGCCAGGATACGGGGTACTAGATCCGTGGCTCACACCTCTGTACCCCGTCCTCCAGACTCACTGATCACACAGGTAAGGGCAGTAGAGTAGTACAACACTGAGGTTACTGTCTCACACTGCCAGAATACGGGGTACTAGAGCCGTGGCTCACACCTCTATACCCCGTCCTCCAGGCTCACTGATCACACAGGTAAGGGCAGTAGAGAAGTACAACGCTGAGGTTAGTGTCTCACTAACACTGCCAGGATACGGGGTACTAGATCCGTGGCTCACACCTCTATACCCCGTCCTCCATACTCACTGATCACACAGGTAAGGGCAGTAGAGAAGTACAATGCTGAGGTTAGTGCCTCACACTGCCAGGATACGGGGTACTAGAGCCGTGGCTCACACCTCTATACCCCGTCCTCCAGGCTCACTGATCACACAGGTAAGGGCAGTAGAGAAGTACAATGCTGAGGTTAGTGTCTCACACTGCCAGGATGCGGGGGTGCTAGAGCCGTGGCTCACACCTCTATACCCCGTCCTCCAGGCTCACTGATCACACAGGTAAGGGCAGTAGAGAAGTACAACGCTGAGGTTATTGTCTCACTAACACTGCCAGAATACGGGGTACTAGATCCGTGGCTCACACCTCTATAACCCGTCCTCCAGGCTCACTGATCACACAGGTAAGGGCAGTAGAGAAGTACAACGCTGAGGTTAGTGTCTCACTAATACTGCCAGGATACGGGGTACTAGAGCCGTGGCTCACACCTCTATACCCCGTCCTCCAGACTCACTGATCACACAGGTAAGGGCAGTAGAGAAGTACAATGCTGAGGTTAGTGTCTCACACTGCCAGAATACGGGGTACTAGAGCCGTGGCTCACACCTCTATACCCCGTCCTCCAGACTCACTGATCACACAGGTAAGGGCCGTAGAGAAGTACAACGCTGAGGTTAGTGTCTCACTAACACTGCCAGGATACGGGGTACTAGAGCCGTGGCTCACACCTCTATACCCCGTCCTCCAGACTCACTGATCACACAGGTAAGGGCAGTAGAGAAGTACAACGCTGAGGTTAGTGTCTCACACTGCCAGGATACGGGGTACTAGATCCGTGGCTCACACCTCTATACCCCGTCCTCCAGGCTCACTGATCACACAGGTAAGGGCAGTAGAGAAGTACAACGCTGAGGTTACTGTCTCACACTGCCAGAATACGGGGTACTAGAGCCGTGGCTCACACCTCTATACCCCGTCCTCCAGACTCACTGATCACACAGGTAAGGGCAGTAGAGAAGTACAACACTGAGGTTACTGTCTCACTAACACTGCCAGGATACGGGGTACTAGAGCCGTGGCTCACACCTCTGTACCCCGTCCTCCAGGCTCACTGATCACACAGGTAAGGGCAGTAGAGAAGTACAACGCTGAGGTTACTGTCTCACACTGCCAGGATGGGGGGGGGGGGGGGGTACTAGAGCCGTGGCTCACACCTCTCTATAGTAGTACAACGCTGAGGTTACTGTCTCACACTGCCAGGATGGGGGGGTACTAGTGCCGTGGCTCACACCTCTCTAGAGTAGTACAACACTGAGGTTAGTGCATCTGATATATTTCTCCTTCATCCCCTAGGGGCCACTGCAGCGTAGTTACAATGGGGAAATAGTAGGCAGTATTGGGAGCTGGCACTTTAAAATTCTCACACTGTGGCTAGTCCTCCCCTACTATCTCCCCTCCAAGCCAGTCTTAGTTAAGTGCCCGAGGTAGCTGGTTCACTTGGGTTTAGCTGAAGAATTTTCTTCTTTTTTCTTTATTATTTTATTTTTCTTACACACACTCACAGACTGGCAGCTCTGCCACTGCCAGTCTGCACCGTGGGAGCTGCCGGCGGGGTCCCATCGCAGCTGCGTGCGGCTAGGGATGGGCCCCGGCTGAGGGAGACACTGAGCTCTCCTGAGTTGGCGGACACCGCTGCGTGCGGCGCGTGTCGCGGCCACTCCATCCAGCAGAAGATTCCGGCAGCATGGCAGCGGTGAGTATCAAAAATGGTCGGACACCGCTGCGTGCGGCGCGTGTCGGGGCCGCGGGGTCGAGCAGAGTACGCCTAAAGTGTGGTGAGTACAAACATCCCCCTTTCCAGACTGATGTGTGTTTTTACAGTTTCAGTTTTCAACATATGTATGGTCCCCTATACTCTCCAGTCATAGAAGGTTGGAGTGCATCAAAGGCGCTTACTAATTTGAACTTGGCGCCATTATATGGGGGGCGGAGCTTCAGCCTGCTCTGTAAGCGGGCTCAGCGCTCTTCACTACCCGGCTGCAGAAGGCAGCTGGGGGATACAGAACAGTGAGATGTAAGTTGAATCCAAGGCTGGTTGCCTTTTATAGTTGCCGCCATTTTATGTCAGTGTGGTGTAAAAATAACAAAAACATGGGGCTCTGTTCATGAAACGCTCCCCGGCCACAGCATACAAGCGGCCGGGGAGATACAGGGCACTTCCTGCTTACTGTAGAGCAGGTTTGAATTTGGCGCCGAAGCGGAGGGGGCGGAGCTAACTCCCGCTCTGTTCGGCGGGCTAAGCGATCTCCGTCCCCCGGCCGCTACAGGACCGCCGCTTCACTGTCACACCGCTCCCCGGCCGCTGCAAGCTCCCTTCCCTCTTCGGGCTGTTCAGGGAGGATAACGGTAGGATGTGGGGGTGAAGGCTATTCCCGCTTTGCTCAGCAGGCTCCCGGCGGCGGATCGCAGCGTTCACTGCCTCTAGGCACAAATCCTGTCTCTGGGGGGTTTTTAGTTTTTCTGTGCAGGGAGTTGCTGACATATTTGTAATATGTGACTTTGGCAGCCATTCCTCCCTGCAGGAGAGTCCTCTGCCAGGCATTTCATACAGGAGCCTGCTCTATACAGGAGCTGGGGCTCATCTCATTAATGATTAAAAATCTACTGTGCACAATTTCTTTACCCTACATATACTACAGTATTTATCTACCCTATTGGGTTCACATACAGGGTTGGATTCACTGTGGGTGTGTATATATATATATATATATATATATATATATAGATATATATATAGATATGTATGTATGAATATATATATGTGTGGAGGTATGTATATAGATATATGCATACAATACCGTATATAGGCCCTCATTCCGAGTCGTTCGCTCGGTATTTTTCATCGCATCGCAGTGAAATTCCGCTTAGTACGCATGCGCAATATTCGCACTGCGACTGCGCCAAGTAATTTTGCTATGAAGATAGTATTTTTACTCACGGCTTTTTCTTCGCTCCGGCGATCGTAGTGTGATTGACAGGAAATGGGTGTTACTGGGCGGAAACACAGCGTTTTGGGGGCGTGTGGATAAAAACGCTACCGTTTCCGGAAAAAACGCAGGAGTGGCCGGAGAAACGGGGGAGTGTCTGGGCGAACGCTGGGTGTGTTTGTGACGTCAAACCAGGAACGACAAGCACTGAACTGATCGCAGATGCCGAGTAAGTCTGAAGCTACTCTGAAACTGCTAAGTAGTTTGTAAACGCAATATTGCGAATACATCGTTCGCAATTTTAAGAAGCTAAGATACACTCCCAGTAGGCGGCGGCTTAGCGTGTGTAACTCTGCTAAAATCGCCTTGCGACCGATCAACTCGGAATGAGGGCCATAGGGAAGTACGGATGGTGTGGTGGTTGGCGTTGCTGCCTTGCGGCGTGGAGGTCATGGGTTTGGTTCCCACCAGTGCCCTAATTGTGTGTAGTTTGTACAGATGTGTCCACATACATCTTTAAGATAAAACAAACCACTTCCGCAATGTTTTCTAATAAAATACCTCCTTGCCACATAACATTTTCCCCCATCTTTTCTCACAGTCTGGTCACCATTTTGAAAAGCCAGCGGAGCCTCCGAGAAACATCGGGTGCACCTTAATTAGCGGTACACTACATACAGGGCGGGGTGTTGCCTTCCCTTTATTATTCCTTGGTGTCACTAGTTACTAATGCTATTTGTAATTGGGGAATGTGTGTAAGGCATCAGACAAATAGCGCTGCGGCTCAGTACGCTAGTAGCGGGTATCTGAACAGGCCTATAGCCTAGGGCTAAGACTCCTGTCCCACAGCGCAGCGTTACTGGTTCAGGTCTCCGCTGCTCCAGAAAGTTTAGTTGAATCGTGTCGGTCACTACACAGTATAGCGCAGACCTTGCATAGGGCTGTGTTTATTTAACCCACCTTTTCTCCTTTCGTTTGTCTCACCTGGGATAGTCAAAGAATTCCCTCTTAGGTGTAAAGTATGCGGTGGAGCCATCTGCTTAGCCCTCCACGCACCTGCAGGACACTCCTGTTTGAACAGCTCAGATTATACAGGTAATGTCACTGGTAACCAGAGACCTTGTACGTCATTTCACCTCTCCAGGTTTCTAAAGGAACCTGGTTAACTAACCTTCCATGTTACAATGCTGATGATGTCTGTTTTCTGTGGAGTCTGAACCAGTGTCTCAGAATATCCAGGTGCATTATACAGCAGTTCGTCTGATACTGCAGGTAAAGGAGGCGGACACGTCAAGTCCATCAGGGTTTGACGCCAATGACGAAATGACAGCGACTGGTCCAGTCTCGGATGAGCTAGGCAGGCTCCGGTAGGCGGCCGGCAGACACCCAAATACACAATATCAGGTGTCAAACAATGTTTGTTTCTCTAACGTCCTAAGTGGATGCTGGGGACTCCGTAAGGACCATGGGAATAGCGGCTCCGCAGGAGACTGGGCACAAAAGTAAAGCTTTAGGACTACCTGGTGTGCACTGGCCCCTCCCCCTATGACCCTCCTCCAAGCCTCAGTTAGATTTTTGTGCCCGGCCGAGAAGGGTGCACACTAGGTGGCTCTCCTGAGCTGCTTAGAGTAAAAGTTTAAATTAGGTTTTTTATTTTCAGTGAGACCTGCTGGCAACAGGCTCACTGCATCGAGGGACTAAGGGGAGAAGAAGCGAACTCACCTGCGTGCAGAGTGGATTGGGCTTCTTAGGCTACTGGACATTAGCTCCAGAGGGACGATCACAGGCCCAGCCATGGATGGGTCCCGGAGCCGCGCCGCCGTCCCCCTTACAGAGCCAGAAGACAGAAGAGGTCCGGAAAATCGGCGGCAGAAGACGTCCTGTCTTCACTAAGGTAGCGCACAGCACCGCAGCTGTGCGCCATTGCTCTCAGCACACTTCACACTCCGGTCACTGAGGGTGCAGGGCGCTGGGGGGGGGCGCCCTGAGACGCAATAAAAATACCTTAGATGGCTAAAAATGCATCACATATAGCTCCTGGGCTATATGGATGCATTTAACCCCTGCCAAAAATACACAAAAAACGGGAGATAAGGCCGCCGAGAAGGGGGCGGAGCCTATCTCCTCCGCACACTGGCGCCATTTTCCCTCAGCTCCGTTGGAGGGAAGCTCCCTGGCTCTCCCCTGCAGTCACTACACTACAGAAAGGGTTAAAAAAGAGAGGGGGGCCCTAATTAGGCGCAGTATAAACAATACAGCAGCTATAAAGGGAAAAACACTTATATAAGGCTATCCCTGTATATATATAGCGCTCTGGTGTGTGCTGGCATACTCTCCCTCTGTCTCCCCAAAGGGCTAGTGGGGTCCTGTCCTCTAGCAGAGCATTCCCTGTGTGTGTGCTGTGTGTCGGTACGATTGTGTCGACATGTATGAGGAGAAAAATGATGTGGAGACGGAGCAGATTGCCTGTAATAGTGATGTCACCCCCTAGGGGGTCACCACCTGAGTGGATGAACTGTTGGAAGGAATTACGTGACCGTGTCAGCTCTGTATAAAAGACAGTGGTTGACATGAGACAGCCGGCTACTCAGCTTGTGCCTGTCCAGACGTCTCATAGGCCGTCAGGGGCTCTAAAGTGCCCGTTACCTCAGATGGCAGATATAGACGCCGACACGGATACTGACTCCAGTGTCGACGGTGAAGAGACAAATGTGACTTCCAGTAGGGCCACACGTTACATGATTGAGGCAATGAAAAATGTTTTACACATTTCTGATAATACGAGTACCACCAAGAAGGGGTATTATGTTCGGTGAGGAAAAACTACCTGTAGTTTTCCGGAATCTGAGAAATTAAATGAGGTGTGTGATGATGCGTGGTTTTCCCCCGATAACAACTGATAAAAATGTTATTGGCATTATATCCTTTCCCGCCAGAGGTTAGGGTGCGTTGGGAATCACCCCCTAGGGGGATAAAGCGCTCACACGCTGGTAAGAACAAGGGCTCTACTCTCTCCTGAGATGGCCGCCCTTAAGGATCCTGCTGATAGAAAGCAGGAGGGTATCCTAAAATGTATTTACACACATACTGGTGTTATACTGCGACCAGCAATAGCCTCAGCCTGGATGTGCAGTGCTGAGGTGGCGTGGTCGGATTCCCTGACTGAAAATATTGATACCCTGGATAGGGACAGTATTTTATTGCCTATACAGCAATTAAAAGATGCATTTCTATATATGCGTGATGCACAGCGGAATATTTGCCGACTGGCATCAAGTCTAAGTGCGCTGTCCATTTCCGCCAGAAGAGGGTTATGGACACGTCAGTGGTCAGGTGATGCGGATTCCAAACGGCATTTGGCAGTATTGCCTTATTAAAGGGAGGAGTTATTTGGGGTCGGTCTTTCAGACCTGGTGGCCACGGCAACAGCTGGGAAATCCACGTTTGTACCCCAGGTCGCCTCTCAACATAAGAAGACGCCGTATTATCAGGCGCAGTCTTTTCGTGGGCAAGCGGGCAAAAGGTTCCTCATTTCTGCCCCGTAACAGAGGGAGAGGAAAAAGGCTGCAGAAATCAGCCAGTTCCCAGGAACAGAAGCCCTCTCCCGCCTCTGCCAAGCCCTCAGTATGACGCGGGGGCTTTACAAGCAGAATCAGGCACGGTGGGGACCCGTCTCAATGAATTTCAGCGCGCAGTGGGCTCACTCGCAAGTAGACCCCTGGATCCTTCAGGTGATATCTCAGGGGTACAAATTGGAATTCGAGACGTCTCCCCCTCGCCGTTTCCTAAAGTCGGCTTTACCGATGTCTCCTTCTGACAGGGAGGCAGTTTTGAAAGCCATTCACAAGCTGTATTCCCAGCAGGTGATAATCAAGGTACCCCTCCTGCAACAGGGAACGGGGTATTATTCCACACTGTGGTGGTACCGAAGCCGGACGGCTCGGTGAGACCGATTCTAAATCTAAAATCTTGAACACTTACATACGGAGGTTCAAATTCACGATTGAGTCACTCAGAGCAGTGATTGCGAACCTGGAAGAAGGGGACTACATGATGTCTCGGGACATCAAGGATGCTTACCTTCATGTCCCAATTTACCCTTCTCACCAAGGGTACCTCAGGTTTACGGTACAGAACTGTCACTATCAGTTCAGACGCTGCCGTATGGATGGTCCACGGCACCCGGGTCTTTACCAAGGTAATGGCCGAAATGATGATACTCCTTCGAAGGAAGGGAATTTTAGTTATCCCTTACTTGGACGATTCCCTGATAAGGGTAAGATCCAGGGAACAGTTGGAGGTCGGTGTAGCACTATCTCAGGTAGTGTTACGGCAGCACGATTGGATTCTCAATATTCCAAAATCGCAGCTGATTCCGACGACTCGTCTTCTGTTCCTAGGGATGATCCTGGACACAGTCCAGAAAAAGGTGTTTCTCCCGGAGGAGAAAGTCAGGGAGTTATCCGAGCTAGTCGGGAACCTCCTGTAACCGAGCCAAGTCTCAGTACATCAATGAAATGGTTCTGGGGAAAATGGTGGCTTCCTACGAAGCAATCCCATTCGGCAGATTCCACGCAAGAACTTTCCAGTGGGACCTGCTGGACAAATGGTCCGGGTCGCATATTCAGATGCATCAGCGGATAACCCTGTCACCAAGCACAAGGGTGTCTCTCCTGTGGTGGTTGCAGAGTGCTCATCTTCTAGAGGGCCGCACATTCAGGACTGGGTCCTGGTGACCACGGATACCAGCCTGCGAGGCTGGGGAGCAGTCACACAGGGAAGGAATTTCCAGAGCTTATGGTCAAGCCTGGAGACATCACTTCACTTAAATATCCTGAAGCTAAGGGCCATTTACAATGCTCTAAGCTCAGCAAGACCTCTGCTTCAAGGTCACCCGGAGTTGATCCATTCGGACAACATCACGGCAGTCACCCACGTAAACAGACAGGGTGACACAAGAAGCAGGAGGGCAATGGCAGAAGCTGCAAGGATTCTTCGCTGGGCGAAAAATCATGTGATAGCACTGTCAGCAGTGTTCATTCCGGGAGTGGACAACTGGGAAGCAGACTTCCTCAGCAGGCACGACCTCCACCCGGGAGAGTGGGGACTTCACCCATAGGTCTTCCACATGTTTATAAAATTCGACAAGTATTGCGCCAGGTCAAGGGACCCTCAGGCAATAGCTGTAGACGCTCTGGTAACACAGTGGGTGTACCAGTCAGTGTATGTGTTCCCTCCTCTGCCTCTCATACCCAAGGTACTGAGAATTATAAGATGGAGAGGAGTAAGCACTATATTCGTGGCTCCGGATTGGCCAAGAAGGACTTGGTAACCGGAACTTCAAGAGAAGTGCTGTACAATGCTCCCGTGCTAAATAGCCGGGGTCCCAGCATACGCTGGGCCGTTGGATACATCTGACCATCAGACAGTCTTCTTGGAGGTTGCTAAGGAGCCTCCGTATTCCATTTCAGCGCACTTTACGCGCGTTGTAAGACCTTCGTGGGCGGCTGCCCGTGGGGTCTCCATAAATAGTTTGTCGGGCGGCTACTTGGTCGGACCGACATTCGTTTTGTCAAATTCTACAAGTTTGACAATTTTGCGGCCTCTGCATCACAGTTTGGCCGAGCAGTTTTTACAGGACTCTCAGCGCTCTCCCACCCGTTTTTGGGAGCTCTGGGACGTCCCCATTGTAACTACGCTCCAGTGGCCCCTAGTGGATGAAGGAGAAATCAGGATTTTGGTTCTTACCGATAAATCCCTTTCTCCGATTCCACAGGGGCCACTGGACGCCCGCCCAGCGCTGTTCCTCCTGGTTTTTTGCTTAACGGTTTGCAGATCACCATATGACTGCTTGTTGAGTTCGGGCTAGCCGGTTGTTTGTTAGGTTCTGTTCCAGGTTTGGTTTGTGTTATCCTGGGTTACAGGGCGTCATTAACCTCCTCTACCTTAAGGTTTGTTTATTACAGCTCTCCTCGGGCACAGTTTCACGTAGACTGGCTTGGAGGGGAGATAGTAGGGGAGGAGCTAGCCACAGTGTTAGAGTTTTAAAGTGCCAGCTCCCATTCACTACCTACTATTTCCCCATTGTAACTACACTCCAGTGGCCCCTGTGGAATCGGAGAAAGGGATTTATCGGTAAGTACCAAAATCCTGATTGTACAGTTGTCGCTAGCTATGAGCTGCCATAGTAGGCAATGCTGCTTTCCATGAACATAATGTAGACTATATGAACACTGAATTCAGCCTCTTATTGGTGATAGAAGGGGATAATGCCATTTATAAGAGTGATTTGTAATGCGGGGTAGAAGGAGCACCTTCAGAACGGTGTCTGTTTATCCAGCACTATCTGTATACACTCACTCCCTATCACTCGTGTCCCTCTGCAGGCTCCGTGGCTCAGGAAAACCGCTTCAGTGGATTGTACAAGGCCGTGTGTGACAATATGGCCTCATATTTGCTGAAAAAGGAGGCGCGTCTTCAATCTGAGAAGCGAAAATTAGTCCCAGGCCAAGCAGAGTCTGCGGGGAAAATGCAGAAGACCTGAAGAAGCAACTCTCTGATATTACTGGGTGCCGGGGAATGAGAAATGATAGGGCGGCCGTTATCCAGGGCTTCCTGATGGCCCTAAACCGCCTTCTGGACCCTGCAGCGGCCACACCGCGCCATTCCGTTATGTGGATGCTCCAGGTCTGCTTTTGGGCGCCTGTATATAGGAATGCTGTGTTTTGACCTGGTGATTCTGTTTTCATATGATAGAACGTGTCCAGTACAATGTACAGATTTTCATGTGAATGCATTTTGAATTAAATATCATTTTTATTTTGTTTTAGATAAAAATGTTTACAGAAATATAAAAAATTGCAATTCTGCCCCCATTATTTTCTCACAATCGCAGCATCTCAAGACATTTACCCCTAAACTTATTCTGGAATTTGCAAATTAATTCTAAAAATTACAAATATATTTCCAACTTCCTTACAGCGCGTGTCAGTGTTCTGTGTCATGTAAGAGAGGGGACATGAGCTTCTCCATGTGTCAGCACGTCCTCCGGCGTAGTAGTAATATGGAGATAGCGTCTTCCGGCATTAATAATACACCAGCGTGGTCACTGAGATAATGGCTGCAGGGTGACGTGACACCGCCTGACCTCAGAGCTTCTGTCCCTGAGCCTGAAATACACAGCAACAATGATTTATTCAGACATTGCTTCTCTCTCAGGAGCGTGCTCCATGGATTTACTACCCTGACTGCGGCTCTAGAGCGTATCTGTGCGTTATATTACATTATATAACATTACGTTATATTACACACTGTATTGTTATCTTTCCAGCTAAACAGCGAATGCTGCTAAACTGTAATCAGCTAAACAAGAGCATTTGTTCCATCTCGTTCGTGAATTCGAGTCATTTTCTTTAACCGATTAGCCGTTTAATTTCCGCAGCCAGGCGGCTATCGTCTCAGTGTAGGGGGATGTGGAAAACTCTTCCTCCAGACGGCTATCCTCTCAGTGTAGGGGTGTGTGGAAAACTCTCCCTCCAGATGGCTATCTGCTCAGTGTAGGGTGTGTGGAAAACTCTCCCTCCAGACGGCTATCCACTCAGTGTAGGGGTGTGTGGAAAGCTCTCCCTCCGGCCGGCTATCCTCTCAGTGTAGGGTGTGTGGAAAACTCTCCCTCCAGACGGCTATCCTCTCAGTGTAGGGGGATGTGGAAAATTCTCCCTCCAGCCGGCTATCCACTCAGTGTAGGGTGTGTGGAAAACTCTCCCTCCAGACGGCTATCCACTCAGTGTAGGGGTGTGTGGAAAGCTCTCCCTCCGTCCGGCTATCCTCTCAGTGTAAGGGGATGTGGAAAATTCTCCCTCCAGCCGGCTATCCACTCAGTGTAGGGTGTGTGGAAAACTCTCCCTCCAGACGGCTATCCACTCAGTGTAGGGGTGTGTGGAAAGCTCTCCCTCCGGCCGGCTATCCTCTCAGTGTAGGGTGTGTGGAAAACTCTCCCTCCAGACGGCTATCCTCTCAGTGTAGGGTGTGTGGAAAACTCTCCTCCAGCCGGCTATCCTCTCAGTGTAGTGGGATGTAGAAAACTCTCCCTCCAGCCGGCTATCCTCTCAGTGTAGGGGTGTGTGGAAAACTCTCCCTCCAGACGGCTATCCTCTCAGTGTAGGGGGATGTGGAAAACTCCCTCCAGACGGCTATCCTCTCAGTGTAGGGGGATGTGGAAAACTCTCCCTCCAGACGGCTATCCTCTCAGTGTAGGGGGATGTGGAAAACTCCCTCCAGACGGCTATCCTCTCAGTGTAGGGGGATGTGGAAAACTCTCCCTCCAGACGGCTATCCTCTCAGTGTAGGGGGATGTGGAAAACTCTCCCTCCAGACGGCTATCCTCTCAGTGTAGGGGGATGTGGAAAACTCCCTCCAGACGGCTATCCTCTCAGTGTAGGGGGATGTGGAAAACTCTCCCTCCAGACGGCTATCCTCTCAGTGTAGTGGGATGTGGAAAACTCTCCCTAGAGCCGGCTATCCTCTCAGTGTAGGGTGTGTGGAAAACTCTCCCTCCAGACGGCTATCATCTCAGTGTAGGGGGATGTGGAAAACTCTCCCTCCAGCCGGCTATCCTCTCAGTGTAGGGGGATGTGGAAAACCCTTCCTCCAGCCGGCTATCCTCTCAGTGTAGGGGGATGTGGAAAACTCTCCCTCCAGCCGGCTATCCACTCAGTGTAGGGGTGTGTGGAAAGCTCTCCCTCCGGCCGGCTATCCTCTCAGTGTAGGGTGTGTGGAAAACTCTCCCTCCAGACGGCTATCCTCTCAGTGTAGGGGGATGTGGAAAACTCTCCCTAGAGCCGGCTATCCTCTCAGTGTAGGGGTGTGTGGAAAACTCTCCCTAGAGCCGGCTATCCTCTCAGTGTAGTGGGATGTGGAAAACTCTCCCTCCAGACGGCTATCCTCTCAGTGTAGGGGTGTGTGGAAATCTCTCCCTCCAGCCGGCTATCCTCTCAGTGTAGTGGGATGTGGAAAACTCTCCCTCCAGCCGGCTATCCTCTCAGTGTAGTGGGATGTGGAAAACTTTCCCTCCAGCCGGCTATCCTCTCAGTGTAGTGGGATGTGGAAAACTCTCCCTAGAGCCGGCTATCCTCTCAGTGTAGTGGGATGTGGAAAACTCTCCCTAGAGCCGGCTATCCTCTCAGTGTAGGGGGATGTGGAAAACTCTCCCTAGAGCCGGCTATCCTCTCAGTGTAGGGGGATGTGGAAAACTCTCCCTAGAGCCGGCTATCCTCTCAGTGTAGGGGTGTGTGGAAAACTCTCCCTCCAGACAGCTATCCTCTCAGTGTAGGGGTGTGTGGAAAACTCTCCCTCCAGCCGGCTATCCTCTCAGTGTAGTGGGATGTGGAAAACTCCCTCCAGCCGGCTATCCTCTCAGTGTAGTGGGATGTGGAAAACTCTCCCTCCAGCCGGCTATCCTCTCAGTGTAGTGGGATGTGGAAAACTCTCCCTCCAGCCGGCTATCCTCTCAGTGTAGTGGGATGTGGAAAACTCTCCCTCCAGCCGGCTATCCACTCAGTGTAGGGGTGTGTGGAAATCTCTCCCTCCGGCCGGCTATCCTCTCAGTGTAGGGGGATGTGGAAAACTCTCCCTAGAGCCGGCTATCCTCTCAGTGTAGTGGGATGTGGAAAACTCTCCCTCCAGACGGCTATCCTCTCAGTGTAGGGGGATGTGGAAAACTCTCCCTCCAGCCGGCTATCCACTCAGTGTAGGGGGATGTGGAAAACTCTCCCTAGAGCCGGCTATCCTCTCAGTGTAGGGGGATGTGGAAAACTCTCCCTAGAGCCGGCTATCCTCTCAGTGTAGTGGGATGTGGAAAACTCTCCCTCCAGCCGGCTATCCTCTCAGTGTAGGGGGATGTGGAAAACTCCCTCCAGGCGGCTATCCTCTCAGTGTAGTGGGATGTGGAAAACTCTCCCTCCAGCCGGCTATCCTCTCAGTGTAGGGGGATGTGGAAAACTCCCTCCAGGCGGCTATCCTCTCAGTGTAGGGGTGTGTGGAAATCTCTCCCTCCAGCCGGCTATCCTTTCAGTGTAGGGTGTGTGGAAATCTCTCCCTCCGGCCGGCTATCCTCTCAGTGTAGGGTGTGTGGAAAACTCTCCCTCCAGACGGCTATCCTCTCAGTGTAGGGTGTGTGGAAATCTCTCCCTCCGGCCGGCTATCCTCTCAGTGTAGGGTGTGTGGAAAACTCTCCCTCCAGACGGCTATCCTCTCAGTGTAGGGTGTGTGGAAATCTCTCCCTCCGGCCGGCTATCCTCTCAGTGTAGGGTGTGTGGAAAACTCTCCCTCCAGACGGCTATCCTTTCAGTGTAGGGTGTGTGGAAATCTCTCCCTCCGGCCGGCTATCCTCTCAGTGTAGGGTGTGTGGAAAACTCTCCCTCCAGACGGCTATCCTCTCAGTGTAGGGTGTGTGGAAATCTCTCCCTCCGGCCGGCTATCCTCTCAGTGTAGGGTGTGTGGAAAACTCTCCCTCCAGACGGCTATCCTTTCAGTGTAGGGTGTGTGGAAATCTCTCCCTCCGGCCGGCTATCCTCTCAGTGTAGGGTGTGTGGAAAACTCTCCCTCCAGACGGCTATCCTCTCAGTGTAGGGGTGTGTGGAAATCTCTCCCTCCAGACGGCTATCCTCTCAGTGTAGTGGGATGTGGAAATCTCTCCCTCCGGCCGGCTATCCTCTCAGTGTAGGGGGATGTGGAAAACTCTCCCTCCAGCCGGCTATCCACTCAGTGTAGTGGGATGTGGAAAACTCTCCCTCCAGACGGCTATCCTCTCAGTGTAGGGGTGTGTGGAAATCTCTCCCTCCAGCCGGCTATCCTCTCAGTGTAGTGGGATGTGGAAAACTCTCCCTCCAGACGGCTATCCTCTCAGTGTAGGGTGTGTGGAAAACTCTCCCTCCAGCCGGCTATCCTCTCAGTGTAGTGGGATGTGGAAAACTCTCCCTCCAGACGGCTATCCTCTCAGTGTAGGGGATGTGGAAAACTCTCCCTCCAGACGGCTATCCTCTCAGTGTAGTGGGATGTGGAAAACTCTCCCTCCAGACGGCTATCCTCTCAGTGTAGGGGTGTGTGGAAATCTCTCCCTCCAGCCGGCTATCCTCTCAGTGTAGTGGGATGTGGAAAACTCTCCCTCCAGACGGCTATCCTCTCAGTGTAGGGTGTGTGGAAAACTCTCCCTCCAGCCGGCTATCCACTCAGTGTAGGGGGATGTGGAAAACTCTCCCTCCAGACGGCTATCCTCTCAGTGTAGGGGGATGTGGAAAACTCTCCCTCCAGACGGCTATCCTCTCAGTGTAGGGGTGTGTGGAAAACTCTCCCTCCAGACGGCTATCCTCTCAGTGTAGGGGTGTGTGGAAAACTCTCCCTCCAGACGGCTATCCTCTCAGTGTAGGAGGGTGTGGAAAACTCTCCCTCCAGCCGGCTATCCACTCAGTGTAGGGGGATGTGGAAAACTCTCCCTCCAGACGGCTATCCACTCAGTGTAGGGGGATGTGGAAAACTCTCCCTCCAGACGGCTATCCTCTCAGTGTAGGGTGTGTGGAAAACTCTCCCTCCAGACGGCTATCCTCTCAGTGTAGGGGGATGTGGAAAACTCTCCCTCCAGACGGCTATCCTCTCAGTGTAGGGTGTGTGGAAAACTCTCCCTCCAGACGGCTATCCTCTCAGTGTAGGAGGGTGTGGAAAACTCTCCCTCCGGCCGGCTATCCTCTCAGTGTAGGGTGTGTGGAAAACTCTCCCTCCAGACGGCTATCCTCTCAGTGTAGGGGTGTGTGGAAAACTCTCCCTCCAGACGGCTATCCTCTCAGTGTAGGAGGGTGTGGAAAACTTTCCCTAGAGCCGGCTATCCAATCAGTGTAGGGGGATGTGGAAAACTCTCCGTCCAGACGACTATTCTCTCAGTGTAGGGGGATGTGGAAAACTCTCCCTCCAGCCGGCTGTCATCTCAGTGTAGGGGGATGTGGAAAACTCTCCCTCCAGCCGGCTGTCATCTCAGTGTAGGGGGATGTGGAAAACTCTCCGTCCAGACGACTATTCTCTCAGTGTAGGGGGATGTGGAAAACTCTCCCTCCAGCCGGCTGTCATCTCAGTGTAGGGCAGGGATGGGGAACCTTCGGCCCTCAAGCTGTTGTTGAACTACACATACCAGCATGCCTTGCTACAGTTTTGCTATTTGGCAATGCTAAAACTGTTGCAGGGCATGCTGGGATGTGTGGTTCAACAACAGCTGGAGGGCCGAAGGTTCCCCATCCCTGGTGTAGGGGGATATGGAAAACTCTCCCTCCAGGCGGCACTCATCTCGGTGTAGGGGGTGGTGGAAAACTCTCCCTCCAGGCGGCTATCTGCTCAGTGTAGGGGGGTGTGGAAAACTCTTCCTCCAGGCGGCTATCCTCTCAGTGTAGGGGGGTGTGGAAAACTCTCCCTCCAGGCGGCTATCTGCTCAGTGTAGGGGGATGTGGAAAACTCTCCCTCCAGCCGGCTATCCTCTCAGTGTAGGGGGATGTGGAAAACACTCCCTCCAGGCGGCTATCCTCTCAGTGAAGGCCGTACTCTCCTCCCATAGGAGGCTGTACTCTCCTCCCATAGGACTGGTGTGTGTCATGGTGGCTCTGATGGTGCGTCTACAGACGCACTGAGATGGAAATGTACCCCTGCAAGATGCTGCATATCCATAAGGCAGCAGTTGGTTATCACTTGAGACGTGGAATAGAGCAGAATAGGGGAATACTGTGCAGGATGGAGGGCAAACATGAAACATCTGCAGACAAATGTGGTATGAAGAGAATATTCCACAGAACAGTTTTTAAAATGTGATAATTCAAATGAATCTGAGATAATTCCTTTAATGACTCCTTACCTCTTCAATTTGCCTCTCATATCGCAGTTTGGCCTCTCTCAGGGGTTGTAGCAGCCATAGAGTCATTTGAGGGAAGATCTAAAAGACACACAACCCGTTATCTCCCTTATAGTAGAGCTGTGTGAAGGAGCAAGCGGACTCTAATGAAGGTGGTGCGGACCGCGTCTCAGGTGGTGCCAAGTATCATGGTGGCAGGAGTAATGCTATATGATTCTCAGCCTTTCTGCATCTGCCCCTTGTCCTCCTCATTCATGGTGCCACTCGTCTGCTCTGTATTGCCTCACCTATGCAGCAGTATGTGGAGCTGACAGGACAGAATGCAGGCATGCAATGGGACACAAGTAGGGGAGCTTAAGAGGAAAGCATGAGGTGGGACACATGTAGGGGAGCTTAAGAGGAAAGCATGAGGTGGGACACATGTAGGGGAGCTTAAGAGGAAAGCATGAGGTGGGACACATGTAGGGGAGCTTAAGAGGAAAGCATGAGGTGGGACACATGTAGGGGATCTTAAGAGGAAGGCATGGGATGTGACACACGTAGGGAAGCTTAAGAGGAAGGCATGGGATGTGACACATGTAGGGAAGCTTAGGAGGAAGGCATGAGATGGGACACATGTAGGGGAGCTTAAGAGGAAGGCATGGGATGTGACACACGTAGGGAAGCTTAAGAGGAAGGCATGGGATGTGACACACGTAGGGAAGCTTAAGAGGAAGGCATGGGATGTGACACATGTAGGGGAGCTTAGGAGGAAGGCATGAGATGGGACACATGTAGGGGAGCTTAAGAGGAAGGCATGGGATGGGACACATGTAGGGGAGCTTAAGAGGAAGGCATGGGACTGCACACATGTAGGGGAGCTTAAGAGGAAGGCATGGGATGGGACACATGTAGGGGAGCTTAGGAGGAAGGCATGGGACGGGACACATGTAGAGGAGCTTAAGAGCAAGGCATGGGACGGGACACATGTAGGGGAGCTTAGGAGGAAGGCATGGGACGGGACACATGTAGGGGAGCTTAGGAGGAAGGCATAGGATGTGACACATGTAGGGGAGCTTAAGATGAAGGCATGGGATGTGACACATGTAGGGGAGCTTAAGAGGAAGGCATGGGACTGCACACATGTAGGGGAGCTTAAGAGGAAGGCATGGGATGGGACACATGTAGGGGAGCTTAGGAGGAAGGCATGGGACGGGACACATGTAGAGGAGCTTAAGAGCAAGGCATGGGACGGGACACATGTAGGGGAGCTTAGGAGGAAGGCATGGGACGGGACACATGTAGGGGAGCTTAGGAGGAAGGCATAGGATGTGACACATGTAGGGGAGCTTAAGATGAAGGCATGGGATGTGACACATGTAGGGGAGCTTAAGAGGATGGGATGGGACACATGTAGGGGAGCTTAAGAGGAAGACATGAGATGGGACACATGTAGGGGAGCTTAAGAGGATGGGATGGGACACATGTAGGGGAGCTTAAGAGGAAGGCATGGGATGGGACATGTAAGGGAGCTTAGGAGGAAGGCATGGGATGTGACACATAGGGGAGCTTAAGAGGAAGGCATGAGATGTGACATATGTAGGGGAGCTTAAGAGGATGGGATGGGACACATGTAGGGGAGCTTAAGAGGAAGGCATGGCATGTGACACATGTAGGGGAGCTTAGGAGGAAGGCATGGGATGTGACATGTAGGGGAGCTTAGGAGGAAGGCATGAGACGGGACACATGTAGGGGAGCTTAGGAGGAAGGCATGAGACGGGACACATGTAGGGGAGCTTAGGAGGAAGGCATGGGATGAGACACATGTAGGGGAGCTTAAGAGGATGGGGTGGGACATATGTAGGGGAGCTTAAGAGGAAGGCATGAGATGGGACACATGTAGGGGAGCTTAGGAGGATGGGATGGGACATATGTAGGGGAGCTTAAGAGGAAGGCATAGGACAGGACGTGAGTAGGGGAGTCTAAAAGCTGGCGTTACCCTCCGCTCCGAAAACCCGGAGGCTGGGGGTTAGTACATAGGTTTACCGCATTTTCCCTTTAGTACATTCCGCCCTGTATCTGTTCCTATGCTGTATGTGTAATTGCTCAGCAGCACTTCTCCTGTTCTGTACATACAGTGTAACTCTCACTATCTGCTCCTATGCTGTATGTGTAATTGCTCAGTAGCACTTCTCCTGTTCTGTACGCAGAGTGTAACTCTCAGTATCTGTTCCTATGCTGTATGTGTAATTGCTCAGCAGCACTTCTCCTGTTCTGTACATACAGTGTAACTCTCACTATCTGCTCCTATGCTGTATGTGTAATTGCTCAGTAGCACTTCTCCTATTCTGTAAGTACAGTGTAACTTTCAGTATCTGCTCCTATGCTGTATGTGTAATTGCTCAGTAGCACTTCTCCTGTTCTGTACGTAGAGTGTAACTCTCAGTATCTGTTCCTATGCTGTATGTGTAATTACTCAGCAGCACTTCTCCTGTTCTGTATGCAGAGTGTAACTCTCAGTATCTGTTCCTATGCTGTATGTGTAATTGCTCAGCAGCACTTCTCCTGTTCTGTATGCAGAGTGTAACTCTCAGTATCTGTTCCTATGCTGTATGTGTAATTGCTCAGCAGCACTTCTCCTGTTCTGTACGCAGAGTGTAACTCTCAGTATCTGTTCCTATGCTGTATGTGTAATTGCTCAGTAGCACTTCTCCTGTTCTGTATGCAGAGTGTAACTCTCAGTATCTGTTCCTATGCTGTATGTGTAATTGCTCAGCAGCACTTCTCCTATTCTGTACACAGAGTGTAACTCTCAGTATCTGTTCCTATGCTGTATGTGTAATTGCTCAGCAGCACTTCTCCTGTTCTGTACGTAGAGTGTAACTCTCAGTATCTGTTCCTATGCTGTATGTGTAATTGCTCAGTAGCACTTCTCCTGTTCTGTATGCAGAGTGTAACTCTCAGTATCTGTTCCTATGCTGTATGTGCAATTGCTCAGTAGCACTTCTGTTCTGTATGCAGAGTGTATCTCTCAGTATCTGCTCCTATGCTGTATGTGTAATTGCTCAGTAGCACTTCTCCTGTTCTGTACGCAGAGTGTAACTCTCAGTATCTGCTCCTATGCTGTATGTGTAATTGCTCAGTAGCACTTCTCCTGTTCTGTACGTAGAGTGTAACTCTCAGTATCTGTTCCTATGCTGTATGTGTAATTGCTCAGTAGCACTTCTCCTGTTCTGTACACAGAGTGTATCTCTCAGTATCTGTTCCTATGCTGTATGTGTAATTGCTCAGTAGCACTTCTCCTGTTCTGTACGCAGAGTGTAACTCTCAGTATCTGTTCCTATGCTGTATGTGTAATTGCTCAGTAGCACTTCTCCTGTTCTGTATGCAGAGTGTAACTCTCAGTATCTGTTCCTATGCTGTATGTGTAATTGCTCAGCAGCACTTCTCCTATTCTGTACACAGAGTGTAACTCTCCGTATCTGTTCCTATGCTGTATGTGTAATTGCTCAGCAGCACTTCTCCTGTTCTGTACGTAGAGTGTAACTCTCAGTATCTGTTCCTATGCTGTATGTGTAATTGCTCAGTAGCACTTCTCCTGTTCTGTATGCAGAGTGTAACTCTCAGTATCTGTTCCTATGCTGTATGTGTAATTGCTCAGTAGCACTTCTGTTCTGTATGCAGAGTGTAACTCTCAGTATCTGTTCCTATGCTGTATGTGTAATTGCTCAGTAGCACTTCTCCTGTTCTGTATGCAGAGTGTAACTCTCAGTATCTGTTCCTATGCTGTATGTGTAATTGCTCAGTAGCACTTCTCCTGTTCTGTACGCAGAGTGTAACTCTCAGTATCTGTTCCTATGCTGTATGTGTAATTGCTCAGTAGCACTTCTCCTGTTCTGTACGCAGAGTGTAACTCTCAGTATCTGTTCCTATGCTGTATGTGTAATTGCTCAGTAGCACTTCTCCTGTTCTGTATGCAGAGTGTAACTCTCAGTATCTGTTCCTATGCTGTATGTGTAATTGCTCAGTAGCACTTCTCCTGTTCTGTACGTAGAGTGTAACTCTCAGTATCTGTTCCTATGCTGTATGTGTAATTGCTCAGCAGCACTTCTCCTGTTCTGTACGCAGAGTGTAACTCTCAGTATCTGTTCCTATGCTGTATGTGTAATTGCTCAGTAGCACTTCTGTTCTGTATGCAGAGTGTATCTCTCAGTATCTGTTCCTATGCTGTATGTGTAATTGCTCAGTAGCACTTCTGTTCTGTACGTAGAGTGGAACTCTCAGTATCTGTTCCTATGCTGTATGTGTAATTGCTCAGTAGCACTTCTGTTCTGTACGCAGAGTGTAACTCTCAGTATCTGTTCCTATGCTGTATGTGTAATTGCTCAGTAGCACTTCTCCTGTTCTGTACGCAGAGTGTAACTCTCAGTATCTGTTCCTATGCTGTATGTGTAATTGCTCAGTAGCACTTCTGTTCTGTACATAGAGTGTAACTCTCAGTATCTGTTCCTATGCTGTATGTGTAATTGCTCAGCAGCACTTCTGTTCTGTATGCAGAGTGTATCTCTCAGTATCTGTTCCTATGCTGTATGTGTAATTGCTCAGTAGCACTTCTCCTGTTCTGTACGTAGAGTGTAACTCTCAGTATCTGTTCCTATGCTGTATGTGTAATTGCTCAGTAGCACTTCTCCTGTTCTGTATGCAGAGTGTAACTCTCAGTATCTGTTCCTATGCTGTATGTGTAATTGCTCAGTAGCACTTCTTCTGTTCTGTACGCAGAGTGTAACTCTCAGTATCTGTTCCTATGCTGTATGTGTAATTGCTCAGTAGCACTTCTGTTCTGTACGTAGAGTGTAACTCTCAGTATCTGTTCCTATGCTGTATGTGTAATTGCTCAGTAGCACTTCTCCTGTTCTGTACGTAGAGTGTAACTCTCAGTATCTGTTCCTATGCTGTATGTGTAATTGCTCAGTAGCACTTCTCCTGTTCTGTATGCAGAGTGTAACTCTCAGTATCTGTTCCTATGCTGTATGTGTAATTGCTCAGTAGCACTTCTTCTGTTCTGTACGCAGAGTGTAACTCTCAGTATCTGTTCCTATGCTGTATGTGTAATTGCTCAGTAGCACTTCTGTTCTGTACGCAGATGGTAACTCTCAGTATCTGTTCCTATGCTGTATGTGTAATTGCTCAGTAGCACTTCTCCTGTTCTGTACGCAGAGTGTAACTCTCAGTATCTGTTCCTATGCTGTATGTGTAATTGCTCAGTAGCACTTCTGTTCTGTACGTAGAGTGTAACTCTCAGTATCTGTTCCTATGCTGTATGTGTAATTGCTCAGTAGCACTTCTCCTGTTCTGTACGCAGAGTGTAACTCTCAGTATCTGTTCCTATGCTGTGTGTGTAATTGCTCAGTAGCACTTCTCCTGTTCTGTACGTAGATTGTAACTCTCAGTATCTGTTCCTATGCTGTATGTGTACTTGCTCAGTAGCACTTCTCCTGTTCTGTACGCAGAGTATAACTCTCAGTATCTGTTCCTATGCTGTATGTGTACTTGCTCAGTAGCACTTCTCCTGTTCTGTACGCAGAGTGTAACTCTCAGTATCTGTTCCTATGCTGTATGTGTAATTGCTCAGTAGCACTTCTGTTCTGTACGCAGAGTGTAACTCTCAGTATCTGTTCCTGTGCTGTATGTGTAATTGCTCAGTAGCACTTCTGTTCTGTACATAGAGTGTAACTCTCAGTATCTGTTCCTATGCTGTATGTGTAATTGCTCAGCAGCACTTCTCCTGTTCTGTACGCAGAGTGTATCTCTCAGTATCTGTTCCTATGCTGTATGTGTAATTGCTCAGTAGCACTTCTGTTCTGTACGTAGAGTGTAACTCTCAGTATCTGTTCCTATGCTGTATGTGTAATTGCTCAGTAGCACTTCTCCTGTTCTGTACGCAGAGTGTAACTCTCAGTATCTGTTCCTATGCTGTGTGTGTAATTGCTCAGTAGCACTTCTCCTGTTCTGTACGTAGATTGTAACTCTCAGTATCTGTTCCTATGCTGTATGTGTACTTGCTCAGTAGCACTTCTCCTGTTCTGTACGCAGAGTGTAACTCTCAGTATCTGTTCCTATGCTGTATGTGTAATTGCTCAGTAGCACTTCTGTTCTGTACGTAGAGTGTAACTCTCAGTATCTGTTCCTATGCTGTATGTGTAATTGCTCAGTAGCACTTCTGTTCTGTACGCAGAGTGTAACTCTCAGTATCTGTTCCTATGCTGTATGTGTAATTGCTCAGTAGCACTTCTCCTGTTCTGTACGCAGAGTGTAACTCTCAGTATCTGTTCCTATGCTGTATGTGTAATTGCTCAGTAGCACTTCTGTTCTGTACATAGAGTGTAACTCTCAGTATCTGTTCCTATGCTGTATGTGTAATTGCTCAGTAGCACTTCTGTTCTGTACATAGAGTGTATCTCTCAGTATCTGTTCCTATGCTGTATGTGTAATTGCTCAGTAGCACTTCTCCCTTTCTGTACGTAGAGTGTAACTCTCAGTATCTGTTCCTATGCTGTATGTGTAATTGCTCAGTAGCACTTCTCCTGTTCTGTACATAGAGTGTAACTCTCAGTATCTGTTCCTATGCTGTATGTGTAATTGCTCAGTAGCACTTCTCCTGTTCTGTATGCAGAGTGTAACTCTCAGTATCTGTTCCTATGCTGTATGTGTAATTGCTCAGCAGCACTTCTTCTGTTCTGTACGCAGAGTGTAACTCTCAGTATCTGTTCCTATGCTGTATGTGTAATTGCTCAGTAGCACTTCTGTTCTGTACACAGATGGTAACTCTCAGTATCTGTTCCTATGCTGTATGTGTAATTGCTCAGTAGCACTTCTCCTGTTCTGTACGCAGAGTGTAACTCTCAGTATCTGTTCCTATGCTGTATGTGTAATTGCTCAGTAGCACTTCTGTTCTGTACGTAGAGTGTAACTCTCAGTATCTGTTCCTATGCTGTATGTGTAATTGCTCAGTAGCACTTCTCCTGTTCTGTACGCAGAGTGTAACTCTCAGTATCTGTTCCTATGCTGTGTGTGTAATTGCTCAGTAGCACTTCTCCTGTTCTGTACGTAGATTGTAACCCTCAGTATCTGTTCCTATGCTGTATGTGTAATTGCTCAGTAGCACTTCTCCTGTTCTGTATGCAGAGTGTAACTCTCAGTATCTGTTCCTATGCTATATGTGTAATTGCTCAGTAGCACTTCTTCTGTTCTGTACGCAGAGTGTAACTCTCAGTATCTGTTCCTATGCTGTATGTGTAATTGCTCAGTAGCACTTCTGTTCTGTACGCAGATGGTAACTCTCAGTATCTGTTCCTATGCTGTATGTGTACTTGCTCAGTAGCACTTCTCCTGTTCTGTACGCAGAGTGTAACTCTCAGTATCTGTTCCTATGCTGTATGTGTAATTGCTCAGTAGCACTTCTGTTCTGTACGCAGAGTGTAACTCTCAGTATCTGTTCCTATGCTGTATGTGTAATTGCTCAGTAGCACTTCTGTTCTGTACATAGAGTGTAACTCTCAGTACCTGTTCCTATGCTGTATGTGTAATTGCTCAGCAGCACTTCTCCTGTTCTGTACGCAGAGTGTAACTCTCAGTATCTGTTCCTATGCTGTATGTGTAATTGCTCAGTAGCACTTCTGTTCTGTACGCAGATGGTAACTCTCAGTATCTGTTCCTATGCTGTATGTGTACTTGCTCAGTAGCACTTCTCCTGTTCTGTACGCAGAGTGTAACTCTCAGTATCTGTTCCTATGCTGTATGTGTAATTGCTCAGTAGCACTTCTGTTCTGTACGCAGAGTGTAACTCTCAGTATCTGTTCCTATGCTGTATGTGTAATTGCTCAGTAGCACTTCTGTTCTGTACATAGAGTGTAACTCTCAGTATCTGTTCCTATGCTGTATGTGTAATTGCTCAGCAGCACTTCTCCTGTTCTGTACGCAGAGTGTAACTCTCAGTATCTGTTCCTATGCTGTATGTGTAATTGCTCAGTAGCACTTCTGTTCTGTACGCAGATGGTAACTCTCAGTATCTGTTCCTATGCTGTATGTGTACTTGCTCAGTAGCACTTCTCCTGTTCTGTACGCAGAGTGTAACTCTCAGTATCTGTTCCTATGCTGTATGTGTAATTGCTCAGTAGCACTTCTGTTCTGTACGTAGAGTGTAACTCTCAGTATCTGTTCCTATGCTGTATGTGTAATTGCTCAGTAGCACTTCTCCTGTTCTGTACGCAGAGTGTAACTCTCAGTATCTGTTCCTATGCTGTGTGTGTAATTGCTCAGTGTTCTGTACGTAGATTGTAACTCTCAGTATCTGTTCCTATGCTGTATGTGTACTTGCTCAGTAGCACTTCTCCTGTTCTGTACGCAGAGTGTAACTCTCAGTATCTGTTCCTATGCTGTATGTGTAATTGCTCAGTAGCACTTCTGTTCTGTACGCAGAGTGTAACTCTCAGTATCTGTTCCTATGCTGTATGTGTAATTGCTCAGTAGCACTTCTCCTGTTCTGTACGCAGAGTGTAACTCTCAGTATCTGTTCCTATGCTGTATGTGTAATTGCTCAGTAGCACTTCTGTTCTGTACGTAGAGTGTAACTCTCAGTATCTGTTCCTATGCTGTATGTGTAATTGCTCAGTAGCACTTCTGTTCTGTACGTAGAGTGTAACTCTCAGTATCTGTTCCTATGCTGTATGTGTATATGCTCAGCAGCACTTCTCCTGTTCTGTACGTAGAGTGTAACTCTCAGTATCTGTTCCTATGCTGTATTTGTAATTGTTCAGTAGCACTTCTGTTCTGTACGCAGAGTGTAACTCTCAGTATCTGTTCCTATGCTGTATGTGTAATTGCTCAGTAGCACTTCTCCTGTTCTGTATGCAGAGTGTAACTCTCAGTATCTGTTCCTATGCTGTATGTGTAATTGCTCAGCAGCACTTCTCCTGTTCTGTATGCAGAGTGTATCTCTCAGTATCTGTTCCTATGCTGTATGTGTAATTGCTCAGTAGCACTTCTGTTCTGTACGCAGATGGTAACTCTCAGTATCTGTTCCTATGCTGTATGTGTAATTGCTCAGCAGCACTTCTTCTGTTCTGTACGCAGAGTGTAACTCTTAGTATCTGTTCCTATGCTGTATGTGTAATTGCTCAGTAGCACTTCTGTTCTGTACGCAGATGGTAACTCTCAGTATCTGTTCCTATGCTGTATGTGTAATTGCTCAGTAGCACTTCTCCTGTTCTGTACGCAGAGTGTAACTCTCAGTATCTGTTCCTATGCTGTATGTGTAATTGCTCAGTAGCACTTCTGTTCTGTACGCAGATGGTAACTCTCAGTATCTGTTCCTATGCTGTATGTGTAATTGCTCAGTAGCACTTCTCCTGTTCTGTACGCAGAGTGTAACTCTCAGTATCTGTTCCTATGCTGTGTGTGTAATTGCTCAGTAGCACTTCTGTTCTGTACGTAGATTGTAACTCTCAGTATCTGTTCCTATGCTGTATGTGTACTTGCTCAGTAGCACTTCTCCTGTTCTGTACGCAGAGTGTAACTCTCAGTATCTGTTCCTATGCTGTATGTGTAATTGCTCAGTAGCACTTCTGTTCTGTACGCAGATGGTAACTCTCAGTATCTGTTCCTATGCTGTATGTGTAATTGCTCAGTAGCACTTCTCCTGTTCTGTACGCAGAGTGTAACTCTCAGTATCTGTTCCTATGCTGTATGTGTAATTGCTCAGTAGCACTTCTGTTCTGTACGCAGATGGTAACTCTCAGTATCTGTTCCTATGCTGTATGTGTAATTGCTCAGTAGCACTTCTCCTGTTCTGTACGCAGAGTGTAACTCTCAGTATCTGTTCCTATGCTGTGTGTGTAATTGCTCAGTAGCACTTCTGTTCTGTACGTAGATTGTAACTCTCAGTATCTGTTCCTATGCTGTATGTGTACTTGCTCAGTAGCACTTCTCCTGTTCTGTACGCAGAGTGTAACTCTCAGTATCTGTTCCTATGCTGTATGTGTAATTGCTCAGTAGCACTTCTGTTCTGTACGTAGAGTGTAACTCTCAGTATCTGTTCCTATGCTGTATGTGTAATTGCTCAGCAGCACTTCTCCTGTTCTGTACACAGAGTGCAACTCTCAGTATCTGTTCCTATGCTGTATGTGTAATTGCTCAGCAGCACTTCTTCTGTTCTGTACGCAGAGTGTAACTCTCAGTATCTGTTCCTATGCTGTATGTGTAATTGCTCAGTAGCACTTCTGTTCTGTACGCAGAGTGTAACTCTCAGTATCTGTTCCTATGCTGTATGTGTAATTGCTCAGTAGCACTTCTCCTGTTCTGTACGCAGAGTGTAACTCTCAGTATCTGTTCCTATGCTGTATGTGTAATTGCTCAGTAGCACTTCTGTTCTGTACGTAGAGTGTAACTCTCAGTATCTGTTCCTATGCTGTATGTGTATATGCTCAGCAGCACTTCTCCTGTTCTGTACGTAGAGTGTAACTCTCAGTATCTGTTCCTATGCTGTATGTGTAATTGCTCAGTAGCACCTCCTGTTCTGTACGCAGAGTGTAACTCTCAGTATCTGTTCCTATGCTGTGTGTGTAATTGCTCAGTAGCACTTCTCCTGTTCTGTACGTAGATTGTAACTCTCAGTATCTGTTCCTATGCTGTATGTGTAATTGCTCAGTAGCACTTCTCCTGTTCTGTACGTAGATTGTAACTCTCAGTATCTGTTCCTATGCTGTATGTGTAATTGCTCAGTAGCACTTCTGTTCTGTACGTAGAGTGTAACTCTCAGTATCTGTTCCTATGCTGTATGTGTATATGCTCAGCAGCACTTCTCCTGTTCTGTACGTAGAGTGTAACTCTCAGTATCTGTTCCTATGCTGTATTTGTAATTGTTCAGTAGCACTTCTCCTGTTCTGTATGCAGAGTGTAACTCTCAGTATCTGTTCCTATGCTGTATGTGTAATTGCTCAGTAGCACTTCTCCTGTTCTGTACGCAGAGTGTAACTCTCAGTATCTGTTCCTATGCTGTATGTGTAATTGCTCAGTAGCACTTCTCCTGTTCTGTATGCAGAGTGTAACTCTCAGTATCTGTTCCTATGCTGTATGTGTAATTGCTCAGTAGCACTTCTCCTGTTCTGTATGCAGAGTGTAACTCTCAGTATCTGTTCCTATGCTGTATGTGTAATTGCTCAGCAGCACTTCTCCTGTTCTGTACGCAGAGTGTAACTCTCAGTATCTGTTCCTATGCTGTGTGTGTAATTGCTCAGTAGCACTTCTCCTGTTCTGTACGTAGATTGTAACTCTCAGTATCTGTTCCTATGCAGTATGTGTAATTGCTCAGCAGCACTTCTCCTGTTCTGTACGCAGAGTGTAACTCTCAGTATCTGTTCCTATGCTGTGTGTGTAATTGCTCAGCAGCACTTCTCCTGTTCTGTACGCAGAGTGTAACTCTCAGTATCTGTTCCTATGCTGTGTGTGTAATTGCTCAGCAGCACTTCTCCTGTTCTGTACGTAGAGTGTAACTCTCAGTATCTGTTCCTATGCTGTATGTGTAATTGCTCAGTAGCACTTCTCCTGTTCTGTACGCAGAGTGTAACTCTCAGTATCTGTTCCTATGCTGTGTGTGTAATTGCTCAGTAGCACTTCTCCTGTTCTGTACGTAGATTGTAACTCTCAGTATCTGTTCCTATGCTGTATGTGTACTTGCTCAGTAGCACCTCTCCTGTTCTGTACGCAGAGTGTAACTCTCAGTATCTGTTCCTATGCTGTATGTGTAATTGCTCAGTAGCACTTCTGTTCTGTACGTAGAGTGTAACTCTCAGTATCTGTTCCTATGCTGTATGTGTAATTGCTCAGTAGCACTTCTGTTCTGTACGCAGAGTGTAACTCTCAGTATCTGTTCCTATGCTGTATGTGTAATTGCTCAGTAGCACTTCTCCTGTTCTGTACGCAGAGTGTAACTCTCAGTATCTGTTCCTATGCTGTATGTGTAATTGCTCAGTAGCACTTCTGTTCTGTACATAGAGTGTAACTCTCAGTATCTGTTCCTATGCTGTATGTGTAATTGCTCAGTAGCACTTCTGTTCTGTACATAGAGTGTATCTCTCAGTATCTGTTCCTATGCTGTATGTGTAATTGCTCAGTAGCACTTCTCCCTTTCTGTACGTAGAGTGTAACTCTCAGTATCTGTTCCTATGCTGTATGTGTAATTGCTCAGTAGCACTTCTCCTGTTCTGTACGTAGAGTGTAACTCTCAGTATCTGTTCCTATGCTGTATGTGTAATTGCTCAGTAGCACTTCTCCTGTTCTGTATGCAGAGTGTAACTCTCAGTATCTGTTCCTATGCTGTATGTGTAATTGCTCAGCAGCACTTCTTCTGTTCTGTACGCAGAGTGTAACTCTCAGTATCTGTTCCTATGCTGTATGTGTAATTGCTCAGTAGCACTTCTGTTCTGTACGCAGATGGTAACTCTCAGTATCTGTTCCTATGCTGTATGTGTAATTGCTCAGTAGCACTTCTCCTGTTCTGTACGCAGAGTGTAACTCTCAGTATCTGTTCCTATGCTGTATGTGTAATTGCTCAGTAGCACTTCTGTTCTGTACGTAGAGTGTAACTCTCAGTATCTGTTCCTATGCTGTATGTGTAATTGCTCAGTAGCACTTCTCCTGTTCTGTACGCAGAGTGTAACTCTCAGTATCTGTTCCTATGCTGTGTGTGTAATTGCTCAGTAGCACTTCTCCTGTTCTGTACGTAGATTGTAACCCTCAGTATCTGTTCCTATGCTGTATGTGTAATTGCTCAGTAGCACTTCTCCTGTTCTGTATGCAGAGTGTAACTCTCAGTATCTGTTCCTATGCTATATGTGTAATTGCTCAGTAGCACTTCTTCTGTTCTGTACGCAGAGTGTAACTCTCAGTATCTGTTCCTATGCTGTATGTGTAATTGCTCAGTAGCACTTCTGTTCTGTACGCAGATGGTAACTCTCAGTATCTGTTCCTATGCTGTATGTGTACTTGCTCAGTAGCACTTCTCCTGTTCTGTACGCAGAGTGTAACTCTCAGTATCTGTTCCTATGCTGTATGTGTAATTGCTCAGTAGCACTTCTGTTCTGTACGCAGAGTGTAACTCTCAGTATCTGTTCCTATGCTGTATGTGTAATTGCTCAGTAGCACTTCTGTTCTGTACATAGAGTGTAACTCTCAGTACCTGTTCCTATGCTGTATGTGTAATTGCTCAGCAGCACTTCTCCTGTTCTGTACGCAGAGTGTAACTCTCAGTATCTGTTCCTATGCTGTATGTGTAATTGCTCAGTAGCACTTCTGTTCTGTACGCAGATGGTAACTCTCAGTATCTGTTCCTATGCTGTATGTGTACTTGCTCAGTAGCACTTCTCCTGTTCTGTACGCAGAGTGTAACTCTCAGTATCTGTTCCTATGCTGTATGTGTAATTGCTCAGTAGCACTTCTGTTCTGTACGCAGAGTGTAACTCTCAGTATCTGTTCCTATGCTGTATGTGTAATTGCTCAGTAGCACTTCTGTTCTGTACATAGAGTGTAACTCTCAGTATCTGTTCCTATGCTGTATGTGTAATTGCTCAGCAGCACTTCTCCTGTTCTGTACGCAGAGTGTAACTCTCAGTATCTGTTCCTATGCTGTATGTGTAATTGCTCAGTAGCACTTCTGTTCTGTACGCAGATGGTAACTCTCAGTATCTGTTCCTATGCTGTATGTGTACTTGCTCAGTAGCACTTCTCCTGTTCTGTACGCAGAGTGTAACTCTCAGTATCTGTTCCTATGCTGTATGTGTAATTGCTCAGTAGCACTTCTGTTCTGTACATAGAGTGTAACTCTCAGTATCTGTTCCTATGCTGTATGTGTAATTGCTCAGTAGCACTTCTGTTCTGTACATAGAGTGTATCTCTCAGTATCTGTTCCTATGCTGTATGTGTAATTGCTCAGTAGCACTTCTCCCTTTCTGTACGTAGAGTGTAACTCTCAGTATCTGTTCCTATGCTGTATGTGTAATTGCTCAGTAGCACTTCTCCTGTTCTGTACGTAGAGTGTAACTCTCAGTATCTGTTCCTATGCTGTATGTGTAATTGCTCAGTAGCACTTCTCCTGTTCTGTATGCAGAGTGTAACTCTCAGTATCTGTTCCTATGCTGTATGTGTAATTGCTCAGCAGCACTTCTTCTGTTCTGTACGCAGAGTGTAACTCTCAGTATCTGTTCCTATGCTGTATGTGTAATTGCTCAGTAGCACTTCTGTTCTGTACGCAGATGGTAACTCTCAGTATCTGTTCCTATGCTGTATGTGTAATTGCTCAGTAGCACTTCTCCTGTTCTGTACGCAGAGTGTAACTCTCAGTATCTGTTCCTATGCTGTATGTGTAATTGCTCAGTAGCACTTCTGTTCTGTACGTAGAGTGTAACTCTCAGTATCTGTTCCTATGCTGTATGTGTAATTGCTCAGTAGCACTTCTCCTGTTCTGTACGCAGAGTGTAACTCTCAGTATCTGTTCCTATGCTGTGTGTGTAATTGCTCAGTAGCACTTCTCCTGTTCTGTACGTAGATTGTAACCCTCAGTATCTGTTCCTATGCTGTATGTGTAATTGCTCAGTAGCACTTCTCCTGTTCTGTATGCAGAGTGTAACTCTCAGTATCTGTTCCTATGCTATATGTGTAATTGCTCAGTAGCACTTCTTCTGTTCTGTACGCAGAGTGTAACTCTCAGTATCTGTTCCTATGCTGTGTGTGTAATTGCTCAGTAGCACTTCTGTTCTGTACGCAGATGGTAACTCTCAGTATCTGTTCCTATGCTGTATGTGTACTTGCTCAGTAGCACTTCTCCTGTTCTGTACGCAGAGTGTAACTCTCAGTATCTGTTCCTATGCTGTATGTGTAATTGCTCAGTAGCACTTCTGTTCTGTACGCAGAGTGTAACTCTCAGTATCTGTTCCTATGCTGTATGTGTAATTGCTCAGTAGCACTTCTGTTCTGTACATAGAGTGTAACTCTCAGTACCTGTTCCTATGCTGTATGTGTAATTGCTCAGCAGCACTTCTCCTGTTCTGTACGCAGAGTGTAACTCTCAGTATCTGTTCCTATGCTGTATGTGTAATTGCTCAGTAGCACTTCTGTTCTGTACGCAGATGGTAACTCTCAGTATCTGTTCCTATGCTGTATGTGTACTTGCTCAGTAGCACTTCTCCTGTTCTGTACGCAGAGTGTAACTCTCAGTATCTGTTCCTATGCTGTATGTGTAATTGCTCAGTAGCACTTCTGTTCTGTACGCAGAGTGTAACTCTCAGTATCTGTTCCTATGCTGTATGTGTAATTGCTCAGTAGCACTTCTGTTCTGTACATAGAGTGTAACTCTCAGTATCTGTTCCTATGCTGTATGTGTAATTGCTCAGCAGCACTTCTCCTGTTCTGTACGCAGAGTGTAACTCTCAGTATCTGTTCCTATGCTGTATGTGTAATTGCTCAGTAGCACTTCTGTTCTGTACGCAGATGGTAACTCTCAGTATCTGTTCCTATGCTGTATGTGTACTTGCTCAGTAGCACTTCTCCTGTTCTGTACGCAGAGTGTAACTCTCAGTATCTGTTCCTATGCTGTATGTGTAATTGCTCAGTAGCACTTCTGTTCTGTACGTAGAGTGTAACTCTCAGTATCTGTTCCTATGCTGTATGTGTAATTGCTCAGTAGCACTTCTCCTGTTCTGTACGCAGAGTGTAACTCTCAGTATCTGTTCCTATGCTGTGTGTGTAATTGCTCAGTAGCACTTCTCCTGTTCTGTACGTAGATTGTAACTCTCAGTATCTGTTCCTATGCTGTATGTGTACTTGCTCAGTAGCACTTCTCCTGTTCTGTACGCAGAGTGTAACTCTCAGTATCTGTTCCTATGCTGTATGTGTAATTGCTCAGTAGCACTTCTGTTCTGTACGCAGAGTGTAACTCTCAGTATCTGTTCCTATGCTGTATGTGTAATTGCTCAGTAGCACTTCTCCTGTTCTGTACGCAGAGTGTAACTCTCAGTATCTGTTCCTATGCTGTATGTGTAATTGCTCAGTAGCACTTCTGTTCTGTACGTAGAGTGTAACTCTCAGTATCTGTTCCTATGCTGTATGTGTAATTGCTCAGTAGCACTTCTGTTCTGTACGTAGAGTGTAACTCTCAGTATCTGTTCCTATGCTGTATGTGTATATGCTCAGCAGCACTTCTCCTGTTCTGTACGTAGAGTGTAACTCTCAGTATCTGTTCCTATGCTGTATTTGTAATTGTTCAGTAGCACTTCTGTTCTGTACGCAGAGTGTAACTCTCAGTATCTGTTCCTATGCTGTATGTGTAATTGCTCAGTAGCACTTCTCCTGTTCTGTATGCAGAGTGTAACTCTCAGTATCTGTTCCTATGCTGTATGTGTAATTGCTCAGCAGCACTTCTCCTGTTCTGTATGCAGAGTGTATCTCTCAGTATCTGTTCCTATGCTGTATGTGTAATTGCTCAGTAGCACTTCTGTTCTGTACGCAGATGGTAACTCTCAGTATCTGTTCCTATGCTGTATGTGTAATTGCTCAGTAGCACTTCTCCTGTTCTGTACGCAGAGTGTAACTCTCAGTATCTGTTCCTATGCTGTATGTGTAATTGCTCAGTAGCACTTCTGTTCTGTACGCAGATGGTAACTCTCAGTATCTGTTCCTATGCTGTATGTGTAATTGCTCAGTAGCACTTCTCCTGTTCTGTACGCAGAGTGTAACTCTCAGTATCTGTTCCTATGCTGTGTGTGTAATTGCTCAGTAGCACTTCTGTTCTGTACGTAGATTGTAACTCTCAGTATCTGTTCCTATGCTGTATGTGTACTTGCTCAGTAGCACTTCTCCTGTTCTGTACGCAGAGTGTAACTCTCAGTATCTGTTCCTATGCTGTATGTGTAATTGCTCAGTAGCACTTCTGTTCTGTACGTAGAGTGTAACTCTCAGTATCTGTTCCTATGCTGTATGTGTAATTGCTCAGCAGCACTTCTCCTGTTCTGTACACAGAGTGCAACTCTCAGTATCTGTTCCTATGCTGTATGTGTAATTGCTCAGCAGCACTTCTTCTGTTCTGTACGCAGAGTGTAACTCTCAGTATCTGTTCCTATGCTGTATGTGTAATTGCTCAGTAGCACTTCTGTTCTGTACGCAGAGTGTAACTCTCAGTATCTGTTCCTATGCTGTATGTGTAATTGCTCAGTAGCACTTCTCCTGTTCTGTACGCAGAGTGTAACTCTCAGTATCTGTTCCTATGCTGTATGTGTAATTGCTCAGTAGCACTTCTGTTCTGTACGTAGAGTGTAACTCTCAGTATCTGTTCCTATGCTGTATGTGTATATGCTCAGCAGCACTTCTCCTGTTCTGTACGTAGAGTGTAACTCTCAGTATCTGTTCCTATGCTGTATGTGTAATTGCTCAGTAGCACCTCCTGTTCTGTACGCAGAGTGTAACTCTCAGTATCTGTTCCTATGCTGTGTGTGTAATTGCTCAGTAGCACTTCTCCTGTTCTGTACGTAGATTGTAACTCTCAGTATCTGTTCCTATGCTGTATGTGTAATTGCTCAGTAGCACTTCTCCTGTTCTGTACGTAGATTGTAACTCTCAGTATCTGTTCCTATGCTGTATGTGTAATTGCTCAGTAGCACTTCTGTTCTGTACGTAGAGTGTAACTCTCAGTATCTGTTCCTATGCTGTATGTGTATATGCTCAGCAGCACTTCTCCTGTTCTGTACGTAGAGTGTAACTCTCAGTATCTGTTCCTATGCTGTATTTGTAATTGTTCAGTAGCACTTCTCCTGTTCTGTATGCAGAGTGTAACTCTCAGTATCTGTTCCTATGCTGTATGTGTAATTGCTCAGTAGCACTTCTCCTGTTCTGTACGCAGAGTGTAACTCTCAGTATCTGTTCCTATGCTGTATGTGTAATTGCTCAGTAGCACTTCTCCTGTTCTGTATGCAGAGTGTAACTCTCAGTATCTGTTCCTATGCTGTATGTGTAATTGCTCAGTAGCACTTCTCCTGTTCTGTATGCAGAGTGTAACTCTCAGTATCTGTTCCTATGCTGTATGTGTAATTGCTCAGCAGCACTTCTCCTGTTCTGTACGCAGAGTGTAACTCTCAGTATCTGTTCCTATGCTGTGTGTGTAATTGCTCAGTAGCACTTCTCCTGTTCTGTACGTAGATTGTAACTCTCAGTATCTGTTCCTATGCAGTATGTGTAATTGCTCAGCAGCACTTCTCCTGTTCTGTACGCAGAGTGTAACTCTCAGTATCTGTTCCTATGCTGTGTGTGTAATTGCTCAGTAGCACTTCTCCTGTTCTGTACGTAGAGTGCAACTCTCAGTATCTGTTCCTATGCTGTGTGTGTAATTGCTCAGCAGCACTTCTCCTGTTCTGTACGTAGAGTGTAACTCTCAGTATCTGTTCCTATGCTGTATGTGTAATTGCTCAGTAGCACTTCTCCTGTTCTGTATGCAGAGTGTATCTCTCAGTATCTGTTCCTATGCTGTATGTGTAATTGCTCAGTAGCACTTCTGTTCTGTACATAGAGTGTAACTCTCAGTATCTGTTCCTATGCTGTATGTGTAATTGCTCAGTAGCACTTCTGTTCTGTACATAGAGTGTATCTCTCAGTATCTGTTCCTATGCTGTATGTGTAATTGCTCAGTAGCACTTCTCCCTTTCTGTACGTAGAGTGTAACTCTCAGTATCTGTTCCTATGCTGTATGTGTAATTGCTCAGTAGCACTTCTCCTGTTCTGTACGTAGAGTGTAACTCTCAGTATCTGTTCCTATGCTGTATGTGTAATTGCTCAGTAGCACTTCTCCTGTTCTGTATGCAGAGTGTAACTCTCAGTATCTGTTCCTATGCTGTATGTGTAATTGCTCAGCAGCACTTCTTCTGTTCTGTACGCAGAGTGTAACTCTCAGTATCTGTTCCTATGCTGTATGTGTAATTGCTCAGTAGCACTTCTGTTCTGTACGCAGATGGTAACTCTCAGTATCTGTTCCTATGCTGTATGTGTAATTGCTCAGTAGCACTTCTCCTGTTCTGTACGCAGAGTGTAACTCTCAGTATCTGTTCCTATGCTGTATGTGTAATTGCTCAGTAGCACTTCTGTTCTGTACGTAGAGTGTAACTCTCAGTATCTGTTCCTATGCTGTATGTGTAATTGCTCAGTAGCACTTCTCCTGTTCTGTACGCAGAGTGTAACTCTCAGTATCTGTTCCTATGCTGTGTGTGTAATTGCTCAGTAGCACTTCTCCTGTTCTGTACGTAGATTGTAACTCTCAGTATCTGTTCCTATGCTGTATGTGTAATTGCTCAGTAGCACTTCTCCTGTTCTGTATGCAGAGTGTAACTCTCAGTATCTGTTCCTATGCTATATGTGTAATTGCTCAGTAGCACTTCTTCTGTTCTGTACGCAGAGTGTAACTCTCAGTATCTGTTCCTATGCTGTATGTGTAATTGCTCAGTAGCACTTCTGTTCTGTACGCAGATGGTAACTCTCAGTATCTGTTCCTATGCTGTATGTGTACTTGCTCAGTAGCACTTCTCCTGTTCTGTACGCAGAGTGTAACTCTCAGTATCTGTTCCTATGCTGTATGTGTAATTGCTCAGTAGCACTTCTGTTCTGTACGCAGAGTGTAACTCTCAGTATCTGTTCCTATGCTGTATGTGTAATTGCTCAGTAGCACTTCTGTTCTGTACATAGAGTGTAACTCTCAGTACCTGTTCCTATGCTGTATGTGTAATTGCTCAGCAGCACTTCTCCTGTTCTGTACGCAGAGTGTAACTCTCAGTATCTGTTCCTATGCTGTATGTGTAATTGCTCAGTAGCACTTCTGTTCTGTACGCAGATGGTAACTCTCAGTATCTGTTCCTATGCTGTATGTGTACTTGCTCAGTAGCACTTCTCCTGTTCTGTACGCAGAGTGTAACTCTCAGTATCTGTTCCTATGCTGTATGTGTAATTGCTCAGTAGCACTTCTGTTCTGTACGCAGAGTGTAACTCTCAGTATCTGTTCCTATGCTGTATGTGTAATTGCTCAGTAGCACTTCTGTTCTGTACATAGAGTGTAACTCTCAGTATCTGTTCCTATGCTGTATGTGTAATTGCTCAGCAGCACTTCTCCTGTTCTGTACGCAGAGTGTAACTCTCAGTATCTGTTCCTATGCTGTATGTGTAATTGCTCAGTAGCACTTCTGTTCTGTACGCAGATGGTAACTCTCAGTATCTGTTCCTATGCTGTATGTGTACTTGCTCAGTAGCACTTCTCCTGTTCTGTACGCAGAGTGTAACTCTCAGTATCTGTTCCTATGCTGTATGTGTAATTGCTCAGTAGCACTTCTGTTCTGTACGTAGAGTGTAACTCTCAGTATCTGTTCCTATGCTGTATGTGTAATTGCTCAGTAGCACTTCTCCTGTTCTGTACGCAGAGTGTAACTCTCAGTATCTGTTCCTATGCTGTGTGTGTAATTGCTCAGTAGCACTTCTCCTGTTCTGTACGTAGATTGTAACTCTCAGTATCTGTTCCTATGCTGTATGTGTACTTGCTCAGTAGCACTTCTCCTGTTCTGTACGCAGAGTGTAACTCTCAGTATCTGTTCCTATGCTGTATGTGTAATTGCTCAGTAGCACTTCTGTTCTGTACGCAGAGTGTAACTCTCAGTATCTGTTCCTATGCTGTATGTGTAATTGCTCAGTAGCACTTCTCCTGTTCTGTACGCAGAGTGTAACTCTCAGTATCTGTTCCTATGCTGTATGTGTAATTGCTCAGTAGCACTTCTGTTCTGTACGTAGAGTGTAACTCTCAGTATCTGTTCCTATGCTGTATGTGTAATTGCTCAGTAGCACTTCTGTTCTGTACGTAGAGTGTAACTCTCAGTATCTGTTCCTATGCTGTATGTGTATATGCTCAGCAGCACTTCTCCTGTTCTGTACGTAGAGTGTAACTCTCAGTATCTGTTCCTATGCTGTATTTGTAATTGTTCAGTAGCACTTCTGTTCTGTACGCAGAGTGTAACTCTCAGTATCTGTTCCTATGCTGTATGTGTAATTGCTCAGTAGCACTTCTCCTGTTCTGTATGCAGAGTGTAACTCTCAGTATCTGTTCCTATGCTGTATGTGTAATTGCTCAGCAGCACTTCTCCTGTTCTGTACGCAGAGTGTAACTCTCAGTATCTGTTCCTGTGCTGTATGTGTAATTGCTCAGTAGCACTTCTGTTCTGTACATAGAGTGTAACTCTCAGTATCTGTTCCTATGCTGTATGTGTAATTGCTCAGCAGCACTTCTCCTGTTCTGTACGCAGAGTGTATCTCTCAGTATCTGTTCCTATGCTGTATGTGTAATTGCTCAGTAGCACTTCTGTTCTGTACGCAGATGGTAACTCTCAGTATCTGTTCCTATGCTGTATGTGTAATTGCTCAGCAGCACTTCTTCTGTTCTGTACGCAGAGTGTAACTCTTAGTATCTGTTCCTATGCTGTATGTGTAATTGCTCAGTAGCACTTCTGTTCTGTACGCAGATGGTAACTCTCAGTATCTGTTCCTATGCTGTATGTGTAATTGCTCAGTAGCACTTCTCCTGTTCTGTACGCAGAGTGTAACTCTCAGTATCTGTTCCTATGCTGTATGTGTAATTGCTCAGTAGCACTTCTGTTCTGTACGCAGATGGTAACTCTCAGTATCTGTTCCTATGCTGTATGTGTAATTGCTCAGTAGCACTTCTCCTGTTCTGTACGCAGAGTGTAACTCTCAGTATCTGTTCCTATGCTGTGTGTGTAATTGCTCAGTAGCACTTCTGTTCTGTACGTAGATTGTAACTCTCAGTATCTGTTCCTATGCTGTATGTGTACTTGCTCAGTAGCACTTCTCCTGTTCTGTACGCAGAGTGTAACTCTCAGTATCTGTTCCTATGCTGTATGTGTAATTGCTCAGTAGCACTTCTGTTCTGTACGTAGAGTGTAACTCTCAGTATCTGTTCCTATGCTGTATGTGTAATTGCTCAGCAGCACTTCTCCTGTTCTGTACACAGAGTGCAACTCTCAGTATCTGTTCCTATGCTGTATGTGTAATTGCTCAGCAGCACTTCTTCTGTTCTGTACGCAGAGTGTAACTCTCAGTATCTGTTCCTATGCTGTATGTGTAATTGCTCAGTAGCACTTCTGTTCTGTACGCAGAGTGTAACTCTCAGTATCTGTTCCTATGCTGTATGTGTAATTGCTCAGTAGCACTTCTCCTGTTCTGTACGCAGAGTGTAACTCTCAGTATCTGTTCCTATGCTGTATGTGTAATTGCTCAGTAGCACTTCTGTTCTGTACGTAGAGTGTAACTCTCAGTATCTGTTCCTATGCTGTATGTGTATATGCTCAGCAGCACTTCTCCTGTTCTGTACGTAGAGTGTAACTCTCAGTATCTGTTCCTATGCTGTATGTGTAATTGCTCAGTAGCACCTCCTGTTCTGTACGCAGAGTGTAACTCTCAGTATCTGTTCCTATGCTGTGTGTGTAATTGCTCAGTAGCACTTCTCCTGTTCTGTACGTAGATTGTAACTCTCAGTATCTGTTCCTATGCTGTATGTGTAATTGCTCAGTAGCACTTCTCCTGTTCTGTACGTAGATTGTAACTCTCAGTATCTGTTCCTATGCTGTATGTGTAATTGCTCAGTAGCACTTCTGTTCTGTACGTAGAGTGTAACTCTCAGTATCTGTTCCTATGCTGTATGTGTATATGGTCAGCAGCACTTCTCCTGTTCTGTACGTAGAGTGTAACTCTCAGTATCTGTTCCTATGCTGTATTTGTAATTGTTCAGTAGCACTTCTCCTGTTCTGTATGCAGAGTGTAACTCTCAGTATCTGTTCCTATGCTGTATGTGTAATTGCTCAGTAGCACTTCTCCTGTTCTGTACGCAGAGTGTAACTCTCAGTATCTGTTCCTATGCTGTATGTGTAATTGCTCAGTAGCACTTCTCCTGTTCTGTATGCAGAGTGTAACTCTCAGTATCTGTTCCTATGCTGTATGTGTAATTGCTCAGTAGCACTTCTCCTGTTCTGTATGCAGAGTGTAACTCTCAGTATCTGTTCCTATGCTGTATGTGTAATTGCTCAGCAGCACTTCTCCTGTTCTGTACGCAGAGTGTAACTCTCAGTATCTGTTCCTATGCTGTGTGTGTAATTGCTCAGTAGCACTTCTCCTGTTCTGTACGTAGATTGTAACTCTCAGTATCTGTTCCTATGCAGTATGTGTAATTGCTCAGCAGCACTTCTCCTGTTCTGTACGCAGAGTGTAACTCTCAGTATCTGTTCCTATGCTGTGTGTGTAATTGCTCAGCAGCACTTCTCCTGTTCTGTACGCAGAGTGTAACTCTCAGTATCTGTTCCTATGCTGTGTGTGTAATTGCTCAGCAGCACTTCTCCTGTTCTGTACGTAGAGTGTAACTCTCAGTATCTGTTCCTATGCTGTATGTGTAATTGCTCAGTAGCACTTCTCCTGTTCTGTATGCAGAGTGTATCTCTCAGTATCTGTTCCTATGCTGTATGTGTATATGCTCAGCAGCACTTCTCCTGTTCTGTACGTAGAGTGCAACTCTCAGTATCTGTTCCTATGCTGTATGTGTAATTGCTCAGTAGCACTTCTCCTGTTCTGTATGCAGAGTGTAACTCTCAGTATCTGTTCCTATGCTGTGTGTGTAATTGCTCAGTAGCACTTCTCCTGTTCTGTACGTAGATTGTAACTCTCAGTATCTGTTCCTATGCTGTATGTGTACTTGCTCAGTAGCACTTCTCCTGTTCTGTATGCAGAGTGTATCTCTCAGTATCTGTTCCTATGCTGTATGTGTAATTGCTCAGCAGCACTTCTCCTGTTCTGTATGCAGAGTGTAACTCTCAGTATCTGTTCCTATGCTGTGTGTGTAAATGCTCAGTAGCACTTCTCCTGTTCTGTACGTAGATTGTAACTCTCAGTATCTGTTCCTATGCTGTATGTGTAATTGCTCAGCAGCACTTCTCCTGTTCTGTACGCAGAGTGTAACTCTCAGTATCTGTTCCTATGCTGTGTGTGTAATTGCTCAGTAGCACTTCTCCTGTTCTGTACGCAGAGTATAACTCTCAGTATCTGTTCCTATGCTGTATGTGTAATTGCTCAGCAGCACTTCTCCTGTTCTGTACGTAGAGTGTAACTCTCAGTATCTGTTCCTATGCTGTATGTGTAATTGCTCAGTAGCACTTCTCCTGTTCTGTACGCAGAGTGTAACTCTCAGTATCTGTTCCTATGCTGTATGTGTACTTGCTCAGTAGCACTTCTCCTGTTCTGTATGCAGAGTGTATCTCTCAGTATCTGTTCCTATGCTGTATGTGTAATTGCTCAGCAGCACTTCTCCTGTTCTGTATGCAGAGTGTAACTCTCAGTATCTGTTCCTATGCTGTGTGTGTAAATGCTCAGTAGCACTTCTCCTGTTCTGTACGTAGATTGTAACTCTCAGTATCTGTTCCTATGCTGTATGTGTAATTGCTCAGCAGCACTTCTCCTGTTCTGTACGCAGAGTGTAACTCTCAGTATCTGTTCCTATGCTGTGTGTGTAATTGCTCAGTAGCACTTCTCCTGTTCTGTACGCAGAGTATAACTCTCAGTATCTGTTCCTATGCTGTATGTGTAATTGCTCAGCAGCACTTCTCCTGTTCTGTACGTAGAGTGTAACTCTCAGTATCTGTTCCTATGCTGTATGTGTAATTGCTCAGTAGCACTTCTCCTGTTCTGTACGCAGAGTGTATCTCTCAGTATCTGTTCCTATGCTGTATGTGTATATGCTCAGCAGCACTTCTCCTGTTCTGTACGTAGAGTGTAACTCTCAGTATCTGTTCCTATGCTGTATGTGTAATTGCTCAGTAGCACTTCTTCTGTTCTGTACGCAGAGTGTAACTCTCAGTATCTGTTCCTATGCTGTGTGTGTAATTGCTCAGTAGCACTTCTCCTGTTCTGTACGTAGATTGTAACTCTCAGTATCTGTTCCTATGCTGTATGTGTACTTGCTCAGTAGCACTTCTCCTGTTCTGTACGCAGAGTGTATCTCTCAGTATCTGTTCCTATGCTGTATGTGTAATTGCTCAGTAGCACTTCTCCTGTTCTGTATGCGGAGTGTAACTCTCAGTATATGTTCCTATGCTGTATGTGTAATTGCTCAGTAGCACTTCTCCTGTTCTGTACGTACAGTGTAACTCTCAGTATCTGTTCCTATGCTGTATGTGTAATTGCTCAGTAGCACTTCTCCTGTTCTGTATGCAGAGTGTATCTCTCAGTATCTGTTCCTATGCTGTGTGTGTAATTGCTCAGCAGCACTTCTCCTGTTCTGTATGCAGAGTGTAAATCTCAGTATCTGTTCCTATGCTGTATGTGTAATTGCTCAGCAGCACTTCTCCTGTTCTGTACGCAGAGTGTATCTCTCAGTATCTGTTCCTATGCTGTATGTGTAATTGCTCAGCAGCACTTCTCCTGTTCTGTATGCAGAGTGTAAATCTCAGTATCTGTTCCTATGCTGTATGTGTAATTGCTCAGCAGCACTTCTCCTGTTCTGTATGCAGAGTGTAACTCTCAGTATCTGTTCCTATGCTGTATGTGTAATTGCTCAGTAGCACTTCTCCTGTTTTGTACGCAGAGTGTAACTCTCAGTATCTGTTCCTATGCTGTATGTGTAATTGCTCAGTAGCACTTCTGTTCTGTATGCAGAGTGTAACTCTCAGTATCTGTTCCTATGCTGTATGTGTAATTGCTCAGTAGCACTTCTCCTGTTCTGTATGCAGAGTGTAACTCTCAGTATCTGTTCCTATGCTGTATGTGTAATTGCTCAGTAGCACTTCTGTTCTGTATGCAGAGTGTATCTCTCAGTATCTGTTCCTATGCTGTATGTGTAATTGCTCAGTAGCACTTCTCCTGTTCTGTACGCAGAGTGTAACTCTCAGTATCTGTTCCTATGCTGTATGTGTAATTGCTCAGTAGCACTTCTCCTGTTCTGTATGCAGAGTGTAACTCTCAGTATCTGTTCCTATGCTGTATGTGTAATTGCTCAGCAGCACTTCTCCTGTTCTGTACGCAGAGTGTAACTCTCAGTATCTGTTCATATGCTGTATGTGTAATTGCTCAGTAGCACTTCTGTTCTGTATGCAGAGTGTATCTCTCAGTATCTGTTCCTATGCTGTATGTGTAATTGCTCAGTAGCACTTCTCCTGTTCTGTACGCAGAGTGTAACTCTCAGTATCTGTTCCTATGCTGTATGTGTAATTGCTCAGTAGCACTTCTCCTGTTCTGTATGCAGAGTGTAACTCTCAGTATCTGTTCCTATGCTGTATGTGTAATTGCTCAGTAGCACTTCTCCTGTTCTGTACGCAGAGTGTAACTCTCAGTATCTGTTCCTATGCTGTATGTGTAATTGCTCAGCAGCACTTCTCCTGTTCTGTATGCAGAGTGTAACTCTCAGTATCTGTTCCTATGCTGTATGTGTAATTGCTCAGTAGCACTTCTCCTGTTCTGTACGCAGAGTGTAACTCTCAGTATCTGTTCCTATGCTGTATGTGTAATTGCTCAGTAGCACTTCTCCTGTTCTGTACGTAGAGTGTAACTCTCAGTATCTGTTCCTATGCTGTATGTGTAATTGCTCAGTAGCACTTCTCCTGTTCTGTACGCAGAGTGTAACTCTCAGTATCTGTTCCTATGCTGTATGTGTAATTGCTCAGTAGCACTTCTCCTGTTCTGTACGTAGAGTGTAACTCTCAGTATCTGTTCCTATGCTGTATGTGTAATTGCTCAGTAGCACTTCTCCTGTTCTGTACGCAGAGTGTAACTCTCAGTATCTGTTCCTATGCTGTATGTGTAATTGCTCAGTAGCACTTCTCCTGTTCTGTACGTAGAGTGTAACTCTCAGTATCTGTTCCTATGCTGTATGTGTAATTGCTCAGTAGCACTTCTCCTGTTCTGTACGCAGAGTGTAACTCTCAGTATCTGTTCCTATGCTGTATGTGTAATTGCTCAGTAGCACTTCTCCTGTTCTGTATGGCTGCTGATACTGAGAGGAATGAGGTGAGCATGTACCTCGCACAGGGAGTCACACAGGGGAAGCAGCAGGAAGCTGATGAACGAACTCTGCGATTCGGATTTGACCACAGTGTCCCGATCCATATAGGGGGTAACTGGGAGACCCTCCGCCTTCTCACGGTCACTCTGCAGGAAGAGGAAGAGAATTGTTACCCGGGGCCGGGGTGACTCTTGTCACATGGGTATTGTGTTGTGTCTTGATGGTTGAATTTGTGTTACTTTTAAATTGTTAGAACCAGAACACACCGCCCCCCCCCCCCCCCCCCCATTCCTGAGACACGAGATACAGAAGAGCAGGAACCAGGTGCGACACGAGTGACGGCAGAGCACAGTAATGCGTACATGAGCGACACGAGTGACGGCAGAGCACAGCAATACGTATGTGAGCAACACGAGTGATGGCAGAGCACAGCGGTGCGTATGTGAGCGACACGAGTGACGGCAGAGCACAGCGGTGCGTATGTGAGCGACACGAGTGATGGCAGAGCACTATCCGAGCCGAGATCTAAATTTTCCCGTCTGACTCGGATTCCAAAACGTCATAATCCCGATTCTCGCAGGTTTTGGATTCTATAAAGGTCCCTGGTGATCGCGCAATTTTCACTCTGGCTGTGGCGCTTGTATAGTGCAGACGTGCTGTGTCTGTCCAGGGTGCTGTATTTGTGTTGTGTACGTCCAGTAGTGCTGTGTTATCCATCCAGGGGCTGCTGTGTCCATCCGTCCAGGGGCTGCTGTGTCCATCCGTCCAGGGGGTGCTGTGTCCATCCGTCAAGGGGGTGCTGTGTTCTCCAGGGGTGCTGTGTCCATCCATCCAGGGGTGCTGTGTCCATCCATCCAGGGGATGCTGTGTCCTCCAGGGGTGCCGTGTCCATCCATCCAGGGGCTGCTGTGTCCTCCAGGGCTACTGTGTCCATCCAGGGGCTGCTGTGTCCATCCATCCAGGGGTGCTGTGTCCATCCATCCAGGGGTGCTGTGTCAATCCATCCAGGAGTTGCTGTGTCAATCCATCCAGGAGTTGCTGTGTCAATCCATCCAGGGGCTGCTGTGTCCATCCATCCAGGGGCTGCTGTGTCCATCCATCCAGGGGCTGCTGTGTCCATCCATCCAGGGGCTGCTGTGTCCATCCATCCAGGGGCTGCTGTGTCCATCCATCCAGGGGCTGCTGTGTCCATCCATCCAGGGGTGCTGTGTCCTTCCATCCAGGGGCTGCTGTGTCCATCCGTCAAGGGGCTGCTGTGTCCATCCATCAAGGGGTGCTGTGTCCATCCATCAAGGGGTGCTGTGTCCATCCATCCAGGGGTGCTGTGTCCATCCATCCAGGGGATGCTGTGTCCTCCAGGGGTGCCGTGTCCATCCATCCAGGGGCTGCTGTGTCCATCCAGGGCTGCTGTGTCCATCCATCCAGGGGTGCTATGTCCATCCAGGGGTGCTGTGTCCATCCATCCAGGGGTGCTGTGTCCATCCATCCAGTGGTGCTGTGTCAATCCATCCAGGAGTTGCTGTGTCCATCCATCCAGGAGTTGCTGTGTCCATCCATCCAGGGGCTGCTGTGTCCATCCATCCAGGGGCTGCCGTGTCCATCCATCAAGGGGGTGCTGTCTTCTCCAGAGGTGCTGTGTCCCTCCATCCAGAGGTGCAGTGTCCCTCCATCCAGGGGCTGCTGTGTCCCTCCATCCAGGGGCTGCTGTGTCCCTCCATCCAGGGGCTGCTGTGTCCCTCCATCCAGGGGCTGCTGTGTCCATCCAGGGGCTGCTGTGTCCATCCAGGGGCTGCTGTGTCCATCCATCCAGGGGCTGCTGTGTCCATCCATCCAGGGGTGCTGTGTCCTTCCATCCAGGGGCTGCTGTGTCCATCCGTCAAGGGGCTGCTGTGTCCTCCAGGGGTGCTGTGTCCATCCATCAAGGGGTGCTGTGTCCATCCATCCAGGGGTGCTGTGTCCATCCATCCAGGGGATGCTGTGTCCTCCAGGGGTGCCGTGTCCATCCATCCAGGGGCTGCTGTGTCCATCCAGGGGCTGCTGTGTCCATCCATCCAGGGGTGCTATGTCCATCCAGGGGTGCTGTGTCCATCCATCCAGGGGTGCTGTGTCCATCCATCCAGTGGTGCTGTGTCAATCCATCCAGGAGTTGCTGTGTCCATCCATCCAGGAGTTGCTGTGTCCATCCATCCAGGGGCTGCTGTGTCCATCCATCCAGGGGCTGCCGTGTCCATCCATCAAGGGGGTGCTGTCTTCTCCAGAGGTGCTGTGTCCCTCCATCCAGAGGTGCTGTGTCCGTCCATCCAGGGGCTGCTGTGTCCATCCATCCAGGGGCTGCTGTGTCCATCCATCCAGGGGCTGCTGTGTCCATCCATCCAGGGGCTGCTGTGTCCATCCGTCACGGGGCTGCTGTGTCCTCCAGGGGTGCTGTGTCCATCCATCCAGGGGTGCTGTGTCCATCCATCCAGGGGCTGCTGTGTCCATCCATCCAGGGGCTGCTGTGTCCATCCATCCAGGGGCTGCTGTGTCCATCCATCCAGGGGTGCTGTGTCCTTCCATCCAGGGGCTGCTGTGTCCATCCGTCAAGGGGCTGCTGTGTCCATCCGTCAAGGGGCTGCTGTGTCCTCCAGGGGTGCTGTGTCCATCCATCAAGGGGTGCTGTGTCCATCCATCCAGGGGTGCTGTGTCCATCCATCCAGTGGATGCTGTGTCCTCCAGGGGTGCCGTGTCCATCCATCCAGGGGCTGCTGTGTCCATCCAGGGGCTGCTGTGTCCATCCATCCAGGGGTGCTATGTCCATCCAGGGGTGCTGTGTCCATCCATCCAGTGATGCTGTGTCAATCCATCCAGGAGTTGCTGTGTCCATCCATCCAGGAGTTGCTGTGTCCATCCATCCAGGGGGTGCCATGTCCATCCATCCAGGGGCTGCCGTGTCCATCCATCAAGGGGGTGCTGTCTTCTCCAGAGGTGCTGTGTCCCTCCATCCAGAGGTGCTGTGTCCGTCCATCCAGGGGCTGCTGTGTCCATCCATCCAGGGGCTGCTGTGTCCATCCATCCAGGGGCTGCTGTGTCCATCCGTCACGGGGCTGCTGTGTCCTCCAGGGGTGCTGTGTCCATCCATCCAGGGGTGCTGTGTCCATCCATCCAGGGGTGCTGTGTCCATCCATCCAGGGGTGCTGTGTCCATCCATCCAGGGGCTGCTGTGTCCTTCAGGGGTGCCGTGTCCATCCATCCAGGGGCTGCTGTGTCCATCCATCCAGGGGCTGCTGTGTCCATCCATCCAGGGGTGCTGTGTCCTTCCATCCAGGGGCTGCTGTGTCCATCCGTCAAGGGGCTGCTGTGTCCTCCAGGGGTGCTGTGTCCATCCATCAAGGGGTGCTGTGTCCATCCATCCAGGGGTGCTGTGTCCATCCATCCAGGGGCTGCTGTGTCCTCCAGGGGTGCTGTGTCCATCCATCCAGGGGCTGCTGTGTCCATCCATCCAGGGGCTGCTGTGTCCATCCGTCCAGGGGCCGCTGTGTCCATCCGTCCAGGGGCCGCTGTGTCCATCCGTCCAGGGGCCGCTGTGTCCATCCGTCCAGGGGCCGCTGTGTCCATCCGTCCAGGGGTGCCGTGTCCATCCGTCCAGGGGTGCCGTGTCCATCCGTCCAGGGGTGCCGTGTCCATCCGTCCAGGGGTGCCGTGTCCATCCGTCCAGGGGTGCCGTGTCCATCCGTCCAGGGGTGCCGTGTCCATCCGTCCAGGGGCTGCTGTGTCCATCCGTCCAGGGGCTGCTGTGTCCATCCGTCCAGGGGTGCCGTGTCCATCCATCCAGGGGTGCCGTGTCCATCCATCCAGGGGTGCCGTGTCCATCCATCCAGGGGTGCCGTGTCCATCCATCCAGGGGTGCCGTGTCCATCCATCCAGGGGCTGCCGTGTCCATCCATCCAGGGGCTGCCGTGTCCATCCATCCAGGGGCTGCCGTGTCCATCCATCCAGGGGCTGCCGTGTCCATCCATCCAGGGGCTGCCGTGTCCATCCATCCAGGGGTGCCGTGTCCATCCATCCAGGGGCCGCTGTGTCCATCCATCCAGGGGTGCCGTGTCCATCCGTCCAGGGGTGCCGTGTCCATCCGTCCAGGGGTGCCGTGTCCATCCGTCCAGGGGTGCCGTGTCCATCCGTCCAGGGGTGCCGTGTCCATCCGTCCAGGGGTGCCGTGTCCATCCGTCCAGGGACTGCTGTGTCCATCCAGGGGTGCTGTGTCCATCCAGGGGGTGCTGTGTCCATCCATCCAGGGGGTGCCGTGTCCATCCATCCAGGGGGTGCCATGTCCATCCATCCAGGGGTGCTGTGTCCTTCAGGGGTGCTCGGTCCGTTCATCAAGGGGCTCTGCCCCGCTGTAATTTATTTTTTTTGTGCCCTATCCCAGTGTACTATACTATTATTTCTCTTACGTCCTAGAGGATGCTGGGGTCCTTTTAGTACCAAGGGGTGTAAACAGGTCCACTAGGAGCCATTGGCACTTTAAGACTTTGGTAGTGTGGGCTGGCTCCTCCCGGTCACAGCTGGGGGAGCTCCTCGGAGTTTTCTTAGTTTGTTGTTTTGTAGAGTAAATGAGGTTACAGGGAGGCTGCTGGTAACCTCCTCCTTGCTTCGTCGGACTTAGGGGGGAAGTAGGAACCAACTCTGGAAGTTAATGGTTCTCTGCTCCGCTGACAGGACACTGAGCTCCTGAGGGGGGTGTAGTATGTGTTGCCAGCAGTTGGGCTCCCGGCGACCAGCATACCGGCGCCAGAATCCCAACCGCCGGCATACCGACAGCATGGCGAGCACAAATGAGCACCTATCTATTCTCCCAGGGAGGTCGTGGACCCCCAAGAGGGAGAAAAGTTGTCGGTATGACGGCGGTCGGGATTCCGGCGCCGGTATGGTGGTCGTCGGGAGCCCTGCCGCCAGCAACCTGAAGACCACCCCCTGAAGGTGCTGATCGCAAGGCCCCGAGGCCACCGCTCACTCCCGCAGCACGGCCACCACCCCCTAACAGCAAGAAGATTGAGGTGGTGAGTAGGTCACCGGCGACCCAACAAGTGGAGATCCGGTGAGAATGGTGCGAGTGCAGCGCTGAAGCTGCGCTCCGGAGGGCTCAGCGGTACTATGGTGTGACGCTGTGTGGGGCGCCCTGTGCCAGCGCAATACCCGTACACTGGTCACCTTAGCTTTCAGGGACTCTGTATACTGCCAGCAATAAATTCCTCAGGCCAGTATAAAAAAATTCAAAGTGCGGGAAGACGCGCCATTTTGGGGGGCGGAGCTTCTCAGAGCGGACCCAGGAGCTCACCAGCGCCATTTTCTCCCTGCAGACCATCACACAGAGACGCTGACAGGGAGCGTTGACACTCCACATAACTCCAGATATACTGTGCGGTACCAGGGGGTTATAGGGGGATGGGGGGAGAGTATTTAGTCACAACTGTGTAGTCTGATAAGGTTACTCAGCGCCTTTTATTATATAACTGCGCAATGGCGTTGTGTGTGCTGACTCCATTACTCGTGTGTGTGTGTGTGTGTGTGTGTGTGTGTGTGTGTGTGTGTGTGTGTAATTCTCACATTACTATGTTCAGGGACTCTGTATCTTCTCCAGAGGAATCCATTCCTTGTACTCAGGAATGCAATATAATGTCTCAGCCCTCTGAATCTGAGCCCCAGTGGGTGGCTTCTATTAAGGGAATGATATCCCGGATTTCCTCTAGGGTAGCTCATACTGAGACTGAAACACAGGCTTTGAGAAAATCTGTAGATGTTTTATCTGGTTCTGTCCCCACTACCTCAAACTCCCCTGGTATATGCCCAAAGGAGCGTGCTCTTGGCCAGATTATGCAAGTCAACAGCGGATACCGACTCTGACATGGTGGACGGTGATGGGGATATGCGGGGGTGGGGGGGGGGGTGAGGCTTCCCTGGCTATGGGGGTGCAGCTCATGATTGAGGCCATTAGGGATGTGTTACACATTACTGACAAACCACCTGAGCACACTATTAAACTCTTAAAGTGCCCATGGCTTCCAGTGGACCCGTCTATACCCTATGGTACTAATGTGGACACCAGCATCCTCTACGGCAGAGATTTTCAACCTTTTACAACGGCACACTGAACAAGATTTCTCTGACGTCCTAGTGGATGCTGGGAACTCCGTAAGGACCATGGGGAATAGCGGCTCCGCAGGAGACTGGGCACAAAAGTAAAGCTTTAGGACTACCTGGTGTGCACTGGCTCCTCCCCCTATGACCCTCCTCCAAGCCTCAGTTAGGATACTGTGCCCGGACGAGCGTACCGATAAAAAACTGATAATTTCTAAAAAGTTATTGGCATTATATCCTTTCCCGCCAGAGGTTAGGGTGCGTTGGGAAACACCCCCTAGGGTGGATAAAGCGCTCACACGCTTGTCAAAACAAGGGCTCTACCCTCTCCTCAGATGGCCGCCCTTAAGGATCCTGCTGATAGAAAGCAGGAGGGTATCCTCAAATGTATTTACACACATACTGGTGTTATACTGCGACCAGCAATCGCCTCAGCCTGGATGTGCAGTGCTGGGTTGGCGTGGTCGGATTCCCTGACTGAAAATATTATTGCCTATAGAGCATTTAAAAGATGCATTTCTATATATGTGTGATGCACAGCGGGATATTTGCCGACTGGCATCAAGAGTAAGTGCGCTGTCCCATTTCTGCCAGAAGAGGGTTATGGACACGACAGTGGTCAGGTGATACGGATTCCAAATGGCATATGGAAGTATTGCCTTATAAAGGGGAGGAGTTATTTGGGGTCGGTCTTTCAGACCTGTTGGCCACGGCTGGGAAATCCACGTTTTTTACCCCAGGTCGCCTCTCAACATAAGAAGACGCCATATTATCAGGCGCAGTCCTTTCGTTCCCATAAGGGCAAGTGGGCAAAAGGTTCCTCATTTCTGCCCCGTGACAGAGGGAGAGGAAAAAGGCTGCAGAAATCAGCCAGTTCCCAGGAACAGAAGCCCTCTCCCGCCTCTGCCAAGCCCTCAGCATGACGCTGGGGCTTTACAAGCAGACAGGGAGGCAGTTTTGGAAGCCATTCACAAGCTGTATTCCCAGCAGGTGATAATCAAGGTACCCCTCCTGCAACAGGGAAAGGGGTATTATTCCACACTGTTGTGGTACCGAAGCCGGACGGCTCGGTGAGACCGATTTTAAATCTAAAATCTTTGAACACTTACATACAGAGGTTCAAATTCAAGAGAAGGGGACTACATGGTGTCTCTGGACATCAAGGATGCTTACCTTCATGTCCCAATTTACCCTTCTCACCAAGGGTACCTCAGGTTTGTGGTACAGAACTGTCACTATCAGTTTCAGACGCTGCCGTTTGGATGGTCAAGGTAATGGCCGAAATGATGATACTCCTTCGAAGGAAGGGAGTTTTAGTTATCCCTTACTTGGACGATCTCCTGATAAGGGTAAGATCCAGGGAACAGTTGGAGGTCGGTGTAGCACTATCTCAGGTAGTGTTGCGACAGCACGGTTGGATTCTCAATATTCCAAAATCGCAGCTGGTTCCGACGACTCGTCTTCTGTTCCTAGGGATGATTCTGGACACAGTCCAGAAAAAGGTGTTTCTCCCGGAGGAGAAAGCCAGGGAGTTATCCGAGCTAGTCAGGAACCTCCTAAAACCAGGCCAAGTGTCAGTGCATCAATGCACAAGGGTTCTGGGAAAAATGGTGACTTCCTACGAAGCAAGCCCATTCGGCAGATTCCACGCAAGAACTTTCCAGTGGAACCTGGTGGACAAATGGTCCGGGTCGCATCTTCAGATGCATCAGCGGATAACCCGGTCACCAAGGACAAGGGTGTCCCTACTGTGGTGGTTGCAGAGTGCTCATCTTCTAGAGGGCCGCAGATTCGGCATTCAGGACTGGGTCCTGGTGACCACGGATGCCAGCCTGCGAGGCTGGGGAGCAGTCACACAGGGAAGAAATTTCCAGGGCTTATGGTCAAGCCTGGAGACATCACTTCACATAAATATCCTGGAGCTAAGGGCCATTTACAATGCTCTAAGCTTAGCAAGACCTCTGCTTCAAGGTCAGCCGGTGTTGATCCAGTCGGACAACATCACGGCAGTCACCCACGTAAACAGACAGGGTGGCACAAGAAGCAGGAGAGCAATGACAGAGGCTGCAAGGATTCTTCATAGCACTGTCAGCAGTGTTCATTCCGGGAGTGGACAACTGGGAAGCAGACTTCCTCAGCAGACACGACCTCCACCCGGGAGAGTGGGGACTTCACCCAGAAGTCTTCCACATGATTATAAACCGTTGGGAAAAACCAAAAGGTGGACATGATGGCGTCCCGTCTAAGCAAAAAACTGGACAGGTATTGCGCCAGGTCAAGGGACCCTCAGGCAATAGCTGTAGACGCTCTGGTAACACCGTGGGTGTACCAGTCAGTGTATGTGTTCCCTCCTCTACCTCTCATACCCAAGGTACTGAGAATTATAAGATGGAGAGGAGTAAGCACTATATTCGCGGCTCCGGATTGGCCAAGAAGGACTTGGTACCCGGAACTTCAAGAGATGCTCACGGAGGATCCGTGGCCTCTACCTCTAAGAAGGGACCTGCTCCAGCAAGGACCCTGTCTGTTCCAAGACTTACCGCGGCTGCGTTTGACGGCATGGCGGTTGAACGCCGGATCCTGAAGGAAAAAGGCATTCCGGATGACATTCGGACAGGGCGGAATTGAGGACTCGTCCTCGGTTTCTCCCTAAGGTGGTTTCAGCGTTTCACCTGAACCAACCTATTGTGGTGCCTGCGGCTACTAGGGACTTGGAGGACTCCAAGTTGCTGGACGTTGTCAGGGCCCTGAAAATATATGTTTCCAGGACGGCTGGAGTCAGAAAATCTGACTCGCTGTTTATCCTGTATGCACCCAACAAGCTGGGTGCTCCTGCTTCTAAGCAGACTATTGCTCGCTGGATTTGTAGCACAATTCAGCTTGCACATTCTGTGGCAGGCCTGCCACAGCCAAAATCTGTAAATTCCCACTCCACAAGGAAGGTGGGCTCATCTTGGGCGGCTGCCCGAGGGGTCTCGTCTTTACAACTTTGCCGAGCAGCTACTTGGTCAGGGGCAAACACGTTTGCTAAATTCTACAAATTTGATACCCTGGCTGAGGAGGACCTGGAGTTCTCTCATTCGGTGCTGCAGAGTCATCCGCACTCTCCCGCCCGTTTGGGAGCTTTGGTATAATCCCCATGGTCCTTACGGAGTCCCCAGCATCCACTAGGACGTCAGAGAAAATAAGAATTTACTTACCGATAATTCTATTTCTCGTAGTCCGTAGTGGATGCTGGGCGCCCGTCCCAAGTGCGGATTGTCTGCAATACTTGTACATAGTTATTGTTAACTAAATCGGGTTATTGTTGTTGTGAGCCATCTATCCAGAGGCTCCTCTGTTATCATGCTGTTAACTGGGTATAATATCACGAGTTGTACGGTGTGATTGGTGTGGCTGGTATGAGTCTTACCCGGGATTCAAAATCCTTCCTTATTGTGTACGCTCGTCCGGGCACAGTATCCTAACTGAGGCTTGGAGGAGGGTCATAGGGGGAGGAGCCAGTGCACACCAGGTAGTTCTAAAGCTTTACTTTTGTGCCCAGTCTCCTGCGGAGCCGCTATTCCCCATGGTCCTTTCGGAGTCCCCAGCATCCACTACGGACTACGAGAGATAGAATTATCGGTAAGTAAATTCTTATTTTAAATATTGCCAAGGCACACACATATAATGGTGATGCATGGTGCAGTGTCCTAGGATGTCATGTCGCAGCTTCTCCATAGGTAACGCCTGAGCCACGTCTGAGAAAGCCAGAAGAGCCCAACACTGCCCGGTCCCAAAATTAGAGCTGGCTCTGCAACCACTAAACCCACCAGTACTGATCCTTCACGGCCTCTAGCAGCAAAACACTGACGGGCATGGCGCTGCTACTATGGCGGCACACCTGGAGACTGCTCTACGGACTACGAGAAAAGGATTTACTGGTAGGTAAACAAAATCCTATTTTCTCATACGTCCTAGAGGATGCTGAGGAAGCTTGAAGAACCATGGGGTATAGACGGGCTCCGCAGGAGACATGGGCACTGACGTCTCTCCCATAGATCCGAGGAGAAGAGCGGCGCCGGGGGGAGGTCTGCAGGTCTGGAATCAGGAGCGGGGTATAGTAAGTATACTTTGTTTTTGCTTTGTTTTTTATTTCCTTTCAGCGGCGCTACAAATGGGGGCGTGACTGACCACGCCCCCGCATTAAGCCACGTGCCACACTACTGTACAAGTAACAGGGTGCAAAACGGGGGGGGTTCACAAGAGGTTTGGTGCTATTTTATTGAATTGAAAAGCGCTAGCAGGTCTGGGCAGTATATTACTCACTTCAAAACCGGGACAGGCGCTGGGTGTGAGCTGGCAGAACTCTCTCTGTGTTTCTCTAACAGGCTTTGTTGTGGGTCTGTCCCCTATAGCCCCAGTGTGGTTGTGGGTGTCGGTATGCGTGTGTCGAAATGTCTGATGCTGAGTGCTCTTCCCAGGAGGAGGCTGGAGTGGGGGCAGAAAAGGCAGTCGGAGTGACCGTGTCGGCACTGCCGACGACTGATTGGGTAAATATGTTGAGTGTTTTGAATGCTAATGTGACTCGGTTGACGAAGAGATTATATAAATCTGAGTCTAAGAACCAGACATGGAGTAAATCCATGGAGGATGCATTGTCACAAGCCCAGACCCCTTCAGGGTCACAGAAATGTGCATTTACCCAGATAGCAGATACAGATACCAACACGGACTCTGATTCCAGTGTCGACTATAGTGATGTCAGATTAATTCCCAAACTGGCTGAGAGCATTCAGTACATGATTGTGGTGATAAGAGACGTATTACATATCACTGAGGACCCCGCTGTTCCTGATACTAGGGTCTGTATGTATAAAGGAAAGAAACCTGAGGTGACGTTTCCTCCCGCTCATGAACTGAACGCTCTTTTTGAAAAAGCTTGGGAAAATCCTGACAAGAAGGTACAGGTTCCCAAAAGAATTCCAGTGGCATATCCGTTCCCCTCTGGGGACAGGGACAGCTGGGAGTCAGCCCCCACGGTGGACAAAGCTTTATCGTGTCTATCCAAAAAGGTGGCGCTTCCGTCTCCTGACATGGCAGCTCTAAAGGATCCTGCGGATCGTAAGCAGGAAAATACACTAAAATCCATTTATGTCACTACGGGTGCGCTGCTCAGGCCTGCCGTTGCTGCGGCATGGGTGAGTAGCGCTATTGAAAAGTGGGCAGATAACTTGTCATCAGAGGTAGATACCCTGGACAAGGATAGTGTGCTTTTGATTCTGGGTCATATCAGGGACGCTGCAGGATATATAAAAGAAGCTGTAAGGGATATTGGCCATATATACGAACAGTACTTTTACTTTTGTCAGTATATATAGTATATGTGTATATAGTGTAGTATAGTATATATGTATATAGTATATGTGTATATAGTGTAGTATAGTATATGTGTATATAGTGTAGTATATGTGTATATAGTGTAGTATAGTATATATGTATATAGTGTAGTATAGTATATATGTATATAGTGTAGTATATGTGTATAGTGTAGTATAGTATATGTGTATATAGTGTAGTATATAGTGTATATGTATATAGTGTAGTATAGTATATATGTATATAGTGTAGTATATAGTATATGTGTATATAGTGTAGTATAGTATATGTGTATATAGTGTAGTATAGTATATATGTATATAGTGTAGTATAGTATATATGTATATAGTGTAGTATATGTGTATATAGTGTAGTATAGTATATGTGTATATAGTATATGTGTATATAGTGTAGTATAGTATATATGTATATAGTGTAGTATAGTATATATGTATATAGCGTAGTATATGTGTATATAGTGTAGTATAGTATATGTGTATATAGTGTAGTATATAGTGTATATGTATATAGTGTAGTATAGTATATATGTATATAGTGTAGTACAGTATATATGTATATAGTGTAGTATAGTATATGTGTATATAGTGTAGTATAGTATATATGTATATAGTGTAGTATATGTGTATATAGTGTAGTATAGTATATGTGTATATAGTGTAGTATATAGTGTATATGTATATAGTGTAGTATAGTATATATGTATATAGTGTAGTACAGTATATATGTATATAGTGTAGTATAGTATATGTGTATATAGTGCAGTATAGTATATAGTGTAGTATATGTGTATATAGTGTAGTATAGTATATGTGTATATAGTGTAGTATATAGTGTATATGTATATAGTGTAGTATATAGTGTATATGTATATAGTGTAGTATATAGTATATGTGTATATAGTGTAGTATAGTATATATGTATATAATGCGCAATGTCCGCAGTGCGACTGCGCCAAGTAAATTTGCTATGCAGTTAGGTAATTTACTCACGGCATTACATGGTTTTTTCTTCGTTCAGGCGATCGTAGTGTGATTGACAGGAAGTGGGTGTTACTGGGCGGAAACTGGCCGTTTTATGGGTGTGTGTGAAAAAACGCTACCGTTTCTGGGAAAAACGCGGGAGTGGCTGGAGAAACAGAGGAGTGTCTGGGCGAACGCTGGGTGTGTTTGTGACGTCAAACCAGGAACGACAAGCACTGAACTGATCGCAGATGCCGAGTAAGTCTGGAGCTACTCAGAAACTGCTAAGAAGTGTCTATTCGCAATTTTGCTAATCTTTCGTTCGCAATTTTGATAAGCTAAGATACACTCCCAGTAGGCGGCGGCTTAGCGTGTGCAATGCTGCTAAAAGCAGCTAGCGAGCGAACAACTCAGAATGAGGGCCATAGTGTAGTATATAGTATATGTGTATATAGTGTAGTATAGTATATGTGTATATAGTGTAGTATATAGTATATAGTGTAGTATATAGATTATGTGTATATAGTGTAGTATAGTATATATGTATATAGTGTAGTATATAGTATATGTGTATATAGTGTAGTATAGTATATGTGTATATAGTGTAGTATATAGTATATAGTGTAGTATATAGTATATGTGTATATAGTGTAGTATAGTATATGTGTATATAGTGTAGTATATAGTATATAGTGTAGTATATAGTATATGTGTATATAGTGTAGTATAGTATATGTGTATAAAGTGTAGTATAGTATATGTTTATATAGTGTAGTATAGTATATATGTATATAGTGTAGTATATAGTATATGTGTATATAGTGTGGTATAGTATATGTGTATATAGTGTAGTATATGTGTATATAGTGTAGTATAGTATATATGTATATAGTGTAGTATAGTATATATGTATATAGTGTAGTATATGTGTATATAGTGTAGTATAGTATATATGTCTATAGTGTAGTATAGTATATATGTCTATAGTGTAGTATAGTATATATGTCTATAGTGTAGTATAGTATATATGTATATAGTATAGTATATATGTATATAGTGTAGTATATAGTATATATGTATATAGTGTAGTATATAGTATATGTGTATAGTGTAGTATAGTATATATGTATATAGTGTAGTATATAGTATATGTGTATATAGTGTAGTATATAGTATATGTGTATATAGTGTAGTATATGTTTATATAGTGTAGTATAGTATATATGTATATAGTTTAGTATATGTGTATATAGTGTAGTATATATGTATATAGTGTAGTATATAGTATACGTGTATATAGTGTAGTATATAGTATATATGTATATAGTGTAGTATACAGTGTATATGTTTATAGTGTAGTATATACTATATGTGTATACAGTGTAGTATAGTATATATGTATATAGTGTAGTATAGTATATATGTATATAGTGTAGTATATAGTATATGTGTATATAGTGTAGTATATTGTATATAGTGTAGTATATTATATATGTATATAGTGTAGTATAGTATATATGTATATAGTGTAGTATATAGTATATGTGTATATAGTGTAGTATATAGTATATGTGTATATAGTGTAGTATAACGTATATGTTTATATAGTGTAGTATAGTATATATGTATATAGTGTAGTATATAGTATATGTGTATATAGTGTAGTGTAGTATATATAGTGTAGTATATAGTATATGTGTATATAGTGTAGTATATAGTGTATGTGTATATAGTGTAATATATAGTATATGTTTATATAGTGTAGTATTGTATATATGTATATAGTGTGGTATATAGTATATGTGTATATAGTGTAGTATATAGTATATATGTATATAGTGTAGTATAGTATATATGTATATAGGCCCTCATTCCGAGTTGTTCGCTCGCAAGCTGCTTTTAGCAGCTTTGCACACGCTAAGTCACCGCCTACTGGGAGTGAATCTTAGCTTCTTAAAATTGCGACCGACGGATTCGCAATATTGCGATAAGACACCTCTGTGCAGTTTCTGAGTAGCTCGACACTTACTCGGCATCTGCAATCAGTTCAGTGCTTGTCGTTTCTGGCTTGACGTCACAAACACACCCAGCGTTCACCCAGACACTCCCCCGTTTCTCCAGCCACTCCCGCGTTTTTCCCAGAAACGGTAGCGTTTTTTCACACACACCCATAAAACGGCCAGTTTCCGCCCAGTAACACCCACTTCCTGTCAATCACATTACGATCACCAGAACGATGAAAAAGCCGTGAGTAAAATACCTAACGGCATAGCAAATTTACTTGGCGCAGTCGCAGTGCGGACATTGCGCATGCGCAGTAAGCGGAAAATCGCTGCGATGCCAAGAAAAATACAGAACGAACAACTCGGAATGACCACCATAGTGTAGTATAGTATATAGTGTAGTATATTGTATATAGTATATGTGTATATAGTGTAGTATAAAGTATATGTTTATATAGTGTAGTATAGTATATATGTATATAGTGTAGTATATAGATTATGTGTATATAGTGTAGTATAGTATATATGTATATAGTGTAGTATATAGTATATGTGTATATAGTGTATGTGTATATAGTGTAATATATAGTATATTTTTATATAGTGTAGTATAGTATATATGTATATAGTGTGGTATATAGTATATGTGTATATAGTGTAGTATATAGTATATATGTATATAGTGTAGTATATAGTATATATGTATATAGTGTAGTATAGTATATAGTGTAGTATATTGTATATGTGTATATAGTGTAGCATATAGTATATGTGTATATAGTGTAGTATATAGTATACGTGTATATAGTGTAGTATAAAGTATATTTTTATATAGTGTAGTATAGTATATATGTATATAGTGTAGTATATAGATTATGTGTATATAGTGTAGTATAGTATATATGTATATAGTGTAGTATATAGTATATGTGTATATAGTGTAGTATATAGTATATGTGTATATAGTGTAGTATATAGTGTATGTGTATATAGTGTAATATATAGTATATGTTTATATAGTGTAGTATTGTATATATGTATATAGTGTGGTATATAGTATATGTGTATATAGTGTAGTATATATGTATATAGTGTAGTATATAATGTATATGTATATAGTGTACTATATAGTATATGTGTATACAGTGTATTATATAGTATATATGTATATAGTGTAGTATAGTATATATGTATATAGTGTAGTGTATATTATATGTGTATACAGTGTAGTATATGTGTATATAGTGTAGTATAGTATATATGTATATAGGCCCTCATTCCGAGTTGATCGGTCGCAAGGCGAATTTAGCAGAGTTACACACGCTAAGCCTACGCCTACTGGGAGTGTATCTTAGCTTCTTAAAATTGCGACCGATGTATTCGCAATATTGCGATCACAAACTACTTTGCAGTTTTAGAGTAGCTTCTGACTTACTCGGCATCTGCGATCAGTTCAGTGCTTGTCGTTCCTGGTTTGACGTATAAACACACCCAGCGTTCGCCCAACCACTCCCCCGTTTCTCCGGCCACTCCTGCGTTTTTCCCGGAAACGGTAGCGTTTTCAGCCACACGCCCATAAAACGCCGTGTTTCCGCCCAGTAACACCCATTTCCTGTCAATCACATTACGATCGCCGGAGCGATGAAAAAGCCGTGAGTAAAAATACTATCTTCATAGCAAAGATACTTGGCGCAGTCGCAGTGCGAAAATTGCGCATGCGCACTAAGCGGAATTTCACTGCGATGCGATGAAAAATACAGAGTGAACAACTCGGAATGAGGGCCATAGTGTAGTATAGTATATATGTATATAGTGTACTATATAGTATATGTGTATACAGTGTATTATATAGTATATGTGTATATAGTGTAGTATAGTATATATGTATATAGTGTAGTGTATATTATATGTGTATACAGTGTAGTATATGTGTATATAGTGTAGTATAGTATATATGTATATAGAGTAGTATAGTATATATGTATATAGTGTAGTATATAGTATATGTGTATATAGTGTAGTATATAGTATATGTGTATATAGTGTAGTATAAAGTATATGTTTATATAGTGTAGTATAGTATATATGTATATAGTGTAGTATATAGTATATAGTGTAGTATAGTATATATGTATATAGTGTAGTATATAGTATATGTGTTTATAGTGTAGTATATAGTATATATGTATATAGTGTAGTATAGTATATATGTATATAGTGTAGTATATAGTATATGTGTATATAGTGTAGTATAGTATATATGTATATAGTGTAGTATATAGTATATGTGTATATAGTGTAGTATATAGTGTATGTGTATATAGTGTAATATATAGTATATGTTTATATAGTGTAGTATAGTATATATGTATATAGTGTGGTATATAGTATATGTGTATATAGTGTAGTATATAGTATATGTGTATATAGTGTAGTATATAGTATATGTGTATATAGTGTAGTATATAGTATATATGTATATACTGTAGTATAGTATATATGTATATAGTGTAGTATAGTATATATGTATATAGTGTAGTATATAGTATATGTGTATATAGTGTAGTATAGTATATATGTATATAGTGTAGTATATAGTATATGTGTATATAGTGTAGTATATAGTGTATATGTATATAGTGTAGTATAGTATATATGTATATAGGCCCTCATTCCGAGTTGTTCGCTCTGTATTTTTCATCGCATCGCAGTGAAATTCCGCTTAGTGCGCATGCGCAATTTTCGCACTGCGACTGCGCCAAGTATCTTTGCTATGAAGATAGTATTTTTACTCACGGCTTTTTCATCGCTCCGGCGATCGTAGTGTGATTGACAGGAAATGGGTGTTACTGGGCGGAAACACGGCGTTTTAGGGGCGTGTGGCTGAAAACGCTACCGTTTCCGGAAAAAACGCAGGGAGTGGCCGGAGAAACGGGGGAGTGGTTGGGCGAACGCTGGGTGTGTTTGTGACGTCAAACCAGGAACGACAAGCACTGAACTGATCGCACAGGCAGAGTAAGTCTGAAGCTACTCTGAAACTGCTACGAGGTTTGTGATCGCAATATTGCGAATACATCGGTCGCAATTTTAGGATGCTAAGATACACTCCCAGTAGGCGTAGGCTTAGCGTGTGTAACTCTGCTAAATTCGCATTGCGACCGATCAACTCGGAATGAGGGCCATAGTGTGGTATATAGTATATGTGTATATAGTATATATGTATATAGTGTAGTATAGTATATATGTATATAGTGTAGTATAGTATATATGTATATAGTGTAGTATATAGTATATGTGTATATAGTGTAGTATATAGTATATGTGTATATAGTGTAGTATATAGTATATGTTTATATAGTGTAGTATGGTATATATGTATATAGTGTAGTATAGTGTATATGTGTATATAGTGTAGTATATAGTATATGTGTGTATATAGTGTAGTATATAGTGTATGTGTATATAGTGTAGTATATCGTATATGTTTATATAGTGTAGTATAGTATATATGTATATAGTGTGGTATATAGTATATGTGTATATAGTGTAGTATATAGTATATATGTATATAGTGTAGTATAGTATATATGTATATAGTGTAGTATAGTGTATATGTATATAGTGTAGTATATAGTATATGTGTATATAGTGTAGTGTAGTATAGTATATATGTATATAGTGTAGTATAGTATATATGTATATAGTGTAGTATATAGTATATGTGTATATAGTGTAGTATATAGTATATGTGTGCATAGTGTAGTATATAGTATATGGTCATTATACCTGTGACCTTCTCTCAGACAACTATTGGATGATACATAAATATCTCAGGAGACATACAATGAATCCCCCTGGAGTACAGTACATATATATACTGTAATATCACTAGATGACGTGTGTCCCCAGCCGGTCCGGCGTGCGATGGGTCCTGCATTGGGAAGTGCATACACCGATACAGGGGGGCGACGGAGCCACGTGGGGTGTATCGCTAGCTATGCAGCACGGCCGACCAGCAGACATCGCTAATGATGACGGGATACACACTGATACACTGGACGACGTATCTAGCCGTAGCACGGCTCTCACATGTTCTACACCAATAGCAGCCAGCGCCGGATACTCTGAGCTCTCTGCTCCATGCTACGCACTGCGCTCAGTTGTTCTGTACCTCATATATATATATATATATATATATATATATATCTATATCATACTTGCCTACCTGCCCCTCTCCATGAGGGAGAAAATGCTCTGTTCCTGGACTTTCCTGGTAATGTATGATTGCCATCACCTGTGGTGAAACACCTATCTTATCAATTAACTAGCTCACCACAGGTGATGGCAATCATACATTACCAGGAAAGTCCAGGAACAGAGCATTTTCTCCCTCATGGAGAGGGTCAGGTAGGCAAGTATGATATATATATATATTATACACACACACATATACACGCACAGTATATATACTGTATACTAGCTGAAGTACCAGGGTTTACAATCTCCAGTTATCACTGAGTTGGATGTAACTGTCACCCATGAGGTGGCCGCCCAGAGTCACCAGTAGCCCCTCGGACCCCCCCCCTTGGTATGTCTACTAGGATACAATGTTTATATAATAATTACCAGCGTCTTACATAGTGCAGCTTATTCCGTTGCTCTTCACACTTGGAACAGTAATAGAACAGAACTGGGTAAATGTTCCCCCTCTGAAGATTTCGTCCTATTGCAGCCAGTGGACAGCCCAGACCAGGCTCCGCGGGTCACACTTCTGTCTGGTGTACACCACTGGGAGGCGTGAGCAGGACCTCAACCCTGTACTATGTCTTCTTGGACCCAGTGTTATTATAACTCTGTGAACTTTTTCTCCAAACCAATCCAGAGGACAGCCCAGACCAGGCTCCCCGGGTCACAGTTCTGCCGGTACACTCTGTCGTGAGCCTACACCCGTAAAGCCACACCCCAGTTCTGCAACGCCCACTTTTCAGACCCGGTATGTTGGAAAGTATGCTTTTTTTGTGGGCCCTGCTTATAGTTCTTATTCAACCTCTGGTTGTTGTCAAAATGGCAACTCTGCATCAGTCATACATACTCTGCATCAGTCATACATACTCTGCATCAGTCATACATACGACGCATCAGTCATACATACGACGCATCAGTCATACATACGACGCATCAGTCATACATACGACGCATCAGTCATACATACTCTGCATCAGTCATACATACTCTGCATCAGTCATACATACTCTGCATCAGTCATACATACTCTGCATCAGTCATACATACTCTGCATCAGTCATACATACGACGCATCAGTCATACATACTCTGCATCAGTCATACATACTCTGCATCAGTCATACATACTCTGCATCAGTCATACATACTCTGCATCAGTCATACATACTCTGCATCAGTCATACATACTCTGCATCAGTCATACATACGACGCATCAGTCATACATACGACGCATCAGTCATACATACGACGCATCAGTCATACATACTCTGCATCAGTCATACATACTCTGCATCAGTCATACATACTCTGCATCAGTCATACATACTCTGCATCAGTCATACATACGACGCATCAGTCATACATACGACGCATCAGTCATACATACGACGCATCAGTCATACATACGACGCATCAGTCATACATACTCTGCATCAGTCATACATACTCTGCATCAGTCATACATACTCTGCATCAGTCATACATACTCTGCATCAGTCATACATACTCTGCATCAGTCATACATACTCTGCATCAGTCATACATACTCTGCATCAGTCATACATACGACGCATCAGTCATACATACGACGCATCAGTCATACATACGACGCATCAGTCATACATACGACGCATCAGTCATACATACGACGCATCAGTCATACATACGACGCATCAGTCATACATACGACGCATCAGTCATACATACTCTGCATCAGTCATACATACTCTGCATCAGTCATACATACTCTGCATCAGTCATACATACGACGCATCAGTCATACATACGACGCATCAGTCATACATACGACGCATCAGTCATACATACGACGCATCAGTCATACATACGACGCATCAGTCATACATACGACGCATCAGTCATACATACTCTGCATCAGTCATACATACTCTGCATCAGTCATACATACTCTGCATCAGTCATACATACTCTGCATCAGTCATACATACTCTGCATCAGTCATACATACGACGCATCAGTCATACATACTCTGCATCAGTCATACATACGACGCATCAGTCATACATACGACGCATCAGTCATACATACGACGCATCAGTCATACATACGACGCATCAGTCATACATACTCTGCATCAGTCATACATACGACGCATCAGTCATACATACTCTGCATCAGTCATACATACTCTGCATCAGTCATACATACTCTGCATCAGTCATACATACTCTGCATCAGTCATACATACTCTGCATCAGTCATACATACTCTGCATCAGTCATACATACGACGCATCAGTCATACATACTCTGCATCAGTCATACATACGACGCATCAGTCATACATACGACGCATCAGTCATACATACGACGCATCAGTCATACATACGACGCATCAGTCATACATACTCTGCATCAGTCATACATACGACGCATCAGTCATACATACTCTGCATCAGTCATACATACTCTGCATCAGTCATACATACTCTGCATCAGTCATACATACTCTGCATCAGTCATACATACGACGCATCAGTCATACATACTCTGCATCAGTCATACATACGACGCATCAGTCATACATACTCTGCATCAGTCATACATACTCTGCATCAGTCATACATACTCTGCATCAGTCATACATACTCTGCATCAGTCATACATACTCTGCATCAGTCATACATACTCTGCATCAGTCATACATACTCTGCATCAGTCATACATACTCTGCATCAGTCATACATACTCTGCATCAGTCATACATACTCTGCATCAGTCATACATACTCTGCATCAGTCATACATACGACGCATCAGTCATACATACGACGCATCAGTCATACATACGACGCATCAGTCATACATACGACGCATCAGTCATACATACGACGCATCAGTCATACATACGACGCATCAGTCATACATACGACGCATCAGTCATACATACTCTGCATCAGTCATACATACTCTGCATCAGTCATACATACTCTGCATCAGTCATACATACTCTGCATCAGTCATACATACTCTGCATCAGTCATACATACTCTGCATCAGTCATACATACTCTGCATCAGTCATACATACTCTGCATCAGTCATACATACTCTGCATCAGTCATACATACGACGCATCAGTCATACATACTCTGCATCAGTCATACATACTCTGCATCAGTCATACATACGACGCATCAGTCATACATACGACGCATCAGTCATACATACTCTGCATCAGTCATACATACTCTGCATCAGTCATACATACTCTGCATCAGTCATACATACTCTGCATCAGTCATACATACTCTGCATCAGTCATACATACGACGCATCAGTCATACATACTCTGCATCAGTCATACATACGACGCATCAGTCATACATACGACGCATCAGTCATACATACGACGCATCAGTCATACATACTCTGCATCAGTCATACATACTCTGCATCAGTCATACATACTCTGCATCAGTCATACATACTCTGCATCAGTCATACATACTCTGCATCAGTCATACATACTCTGCATCAGTCATACATACGACGCATCAGTCATACATACGACGCATCAGTCATACATACTCTGCATCAGTCATACATACTCTGCATCAGTCATACATACTCTGCATCAGTCATACATACGACGCATCAGTCATACATACGACGCATCAGTCATACATACGACGCATCAGTCATACATACTCTGCATCAGTCATACATACTCTGCATCAGTCATACATACTCTGCATCAGTCATACATACGACGCATCAGTCATACATACGACGCATCAGTCATACATACGACGCATCAGTCATACATACTCTGCATCAGTCATACATACTCTGCATCAGTCATACATACTCTGCATCAGTCATACATACTCTGCATCAGTCATACATACTCTGCATCAGTCATACATACTCTGCATCAGTCATACATACTCTGCATCAGTCATACATACGACGCATCAGTCATACATACGACGCATCAGTCATACATACGACGCATCAGTCATACATACGACGCATCAGTCATACATACGACGCATCAGTCATACATACTCTGCATCAGTCATACATACTCTGCATCAGTCATACATACTCTGCATCAGTCATACATACTCTGCATCAGTCATACATACTCTGCATCAGTCATACATACTCTGCATCAGTCATACATACGACGCATCAGTCATACATACGACGCATCAGTCATACATACGACGCATCAGTCATACATACGACGCATCAGTCATACATACTCTGCATCAGTCATACATACGACGCATCAGTCATACATACGACGCATCAGTCATACATACTCTGCATCAGTCATACATACGACGCATCAGTCATACATACTCTGCATCAGTCATACATACTCTGCATCAGTCATACATACTCTGCATCAGTCATACATACTCTGCATCAGTCATACATACTCTGCATCAGTCATACATACTCTGCATCAGTCATACATACGACGCATCAGTCATACATACGACGCATCAGTCATACATACTCTGCATCAGTCATACATACGACGCATCAGTCATACATACGACGCATCAGTCATACATACGACGCATCAGTCATACATACGACGCATCAGTCATACATACGACGCATCAGTCATACATACGACGCATCAGTCATACATACTCTGCATCAGTCATACATACTCTGCATCAGTCATACATACTCTGCATCAGTCATACATACTCTGCATCAGTCATACATACGACGCATCAGTCATACATACGACGCATCAGTCATACATACGACGCATCAGTCATACATACTCTGCATCAGTCATACATACTCTGCATCAGTCATACATACTCTGCATCAGTCATACATACTCTGCATCAGTCATACATACTCTGCATCAGTCATACATACGACGCATCAGTCATACATACTCTGCATCAGTCATACATACTCTGCATCAGTCATACATACGACGCATCAGTCATATATACTCTGCATCAGTCATACATACTCTGCATCAGTCATACATACTCTGCATCAGTCATACATACTCTGCATCAGTCATACATACTCTGCATCAGTCATACATACTCTGCATCAGTCATACATACTCTGCATCAGTCATACATACGACGCATCAGTCATACATACGACGCATCAGTCATACATACTCTGCATCAGTCATACATACGACGCATCAGTCATACATACTCTGCATCAGTCATACATACGACGCATCAGTCATACATACTCTGCATCAGTCATACATACTCTGCATCAGTCATACATACTCTGCATCAGTCATACATACTCTGCATCAGTCATACATACTCTGCATCAGTCATACATACGACGCATCAGTCATACATACTCTGCATCAGTCATACATACTCTGCATCAGTCATACATACTCTGCATCAGTCATACATACTCTGCATCAGTCATACATACTCTGCATCAGTCATACATACGACGCATCAGTCATACATACGACGCATCAGTCATACATACTCTGCATCAGTCATACATACGACGCATCAGTCATACATACGACGCATCAGTCATACATACGACGCATCAGTCATACATACGACGCATCAGTCATACATACTCTGCATCAGTCATACATACTCTGCATCAGTCATACATACTCTGCATCAGTCATACATACTCTGCATCAGTCATACATACGACGCATCAGTCATACATACGACGCATCAGTCATACATACGACGCATCAGTCATACATACGACGCATCAGTCATACATACGACGCATCAGTCATACATACGACGCATCAGTCATACATACGACGCATCAGTCATACATACGACGCATCAGTCATACATACGACGCATCAGTCATACATACTCTGCATCAGTCATACATACTCTGCATCAGTCATACATACTCTGCATCAGTCATACATACTCTGCATCAGTCATACATACTCTGCATCAGTCATACATACGACGCATCAGTCATACATACGACGCATCAGTCATACATACGACGCATCAGTCATACATACGACGCATCAGTCATACATACGACGCATCAGTCATACATACTCTGCATCAGTCATACATACTCTGCATCAGTCATACATACTCTGCATCAGTCATACATACTCTGCATCAGTCATACATACTCTGCATCAGTCATACATACTCTGCATCAGTCATACATACTCTGCATCAGTCATACATACTCTGCATCAGTCATACATACGACGCATCAGTCATACATACGACGCATCAGTCATACATACGACGCATCAGTCATACATACTCTGCATCAGTCATACATACTCTGCATCAGTCATACATACTCTGCATCAGTCATACATACTCTGCATCAGTCATACATACTCTGCATCAGTCATACATACTCTGCATCAGTCATACATACTCTGCATCAGTCATACATACGACGCATCAGTCATACATACTCTGCATCAGTCATACATACGACGCATCAGTCATACATACGACGCATCAGTCATACATACGACGCATCAGTCATACATACGACGCATCAGTCATACATACTCTGCATCAGTCATACATACGACGCATCAGTCATACATACTCTGCATCAGTCATACATACGACGCATCAGTCATACATACTCTGCATCAGTCATACATACTCTGCATCAGTCATACATACTCTGCATCAGTCATACATACTCTGCATCAGTCATACATACTCTGCATCAGTCATACATACTCTGCATCAGTCATACATACGACGCATCAGTCATACATACGACGCATCAGTCATACATACGACGCATCAGTCATACATACGACGCATCAGTCATACATACTCTGCATCAGTCATACATACTCTGCATCAGTCATACATACGACGCATCAGTCATACATACTCTGCATCAGTCATACATACGACGCATCAGTCATACATACGACGCATCAGTCATACATACGACGCATCAGTCATACATACTCTGCATCAGTCATACATACTCTGCATCAGTCATACATACTCTGCATCAGTCATACATACGACGCATCAGTCATACATACGACGCATCAGTCATACATACTCTGCATCAGTCATACATACTCTGCATCAGTCATACATACTCTGCATCAGTCATACATACGACGCATCAGTCATACATACTCTGCATCAGTCATACATACTCTGCATCAGTCATACATACTCTGCATCAGTCATACATACGACGCATCAGTCATACATACGACGCATCAGTCATACATACTCTGCATCAGTCATACATACGACGCATCAGTCATACATACGACGCATCAGTCATACATACTCTGCATCAGTCATACATACTCTGCATCAGTCATACATACTCTGCATCAGTCATACATACGACGCATCAGTCATACATACTCTGCATCAGTCATACATACGACGCATCAGTCATACATACTCTGCATCAGTCATACATACGACGCATCAGTCATCCCTATTTTGGTCTTTTCCCACATCCATCCCGGCATGAGTTGGATCTTTTACCACAGGCGGGTGAGGTGTGGAGTCCACGTCACTGTATTAATGTAATGGAGGAAGGGGCACAACTGAGGGCATTGCTAATTGTGATCTATACATATTCATGGATGCTGGCTGCAGTATTGGGAGGTTTGGGGATGCTGGCTGCAGTATTGGGAGGTTTGGGGATGCTGGCTGCAGTATTGGGAGGTTTGGGGATGCTGGCTGCAGTATTGGGAAGTTTTGGGGATGCTGGCTGCAGCATTGGGAGGGTTTGGGGATGCTGGCTGCAGTATTGGGAGGTTTGGGGATGCTGGCTGCAGTATTGGGAGGTTTGGGGATGCTGGCTGCAGTATTGGGAGGTTTGGAGATGCTGGCTGCAATATTGGGAGGTTTGGGGATGCTGGCTGCAGTATTGGGAGGTTTGGGGATGCTGGCTGCAGTATTGGGAGGTTTGGGGATGCTGGCTGCAGTATTGGGAAGTTTTGGGGATGCTGGCTGCAGCATTGGGAGGGTTTGGGGATGCTGGCTGCAGTATTGGGAAGTTTTGGGTATGCTGGCTGCAGCATTGGGAGGTTTGGGGATGCTGGCTGCAGCATTGGGAGGTTTGGGGATGCTGGCTGCAGTATTGGGAGGTTTGGGGATGCTGGCTGCAGTATTGGGAAGTTTTGGGGATGCTGGCTGCAGCTGCAGCATTGGGAAGTTTTGGGATGCTGGCTGCAGGATTGGGAGGTTTGGGGATGCTGGCTGCAGGATTGGGAAGTTTTATGGATGCTGGCTGCAGTATTGGGAAGTTTTGGGATGCTGGCTGCAGGATTGGGAGGGTTCGGGATGCTGGCTGCAGTATTGGGAGGTTTTAGGGATGCTGGCTGCAGCATTGGGAGGTTTGGGGATGCTGGCTGCAGTATTGGGAGGTTTGGGGATGCTGGCTGCAGTATTGGGAGGTTTGGGGATGCTGGCTGCAGCATTGGGAGGGTTTGGGGATGCTGGCTGCAGTATTGGGAGGTTTGGGGATGCTGGCTGCAGCATTGGGAGGTTTGGGGATGCTGGCTGCAGTATTGGGAGGTTTGGGGATGCTGGCTGCAGCATTGGGAGGTTTTGGGGATGCTGGCTGCAGTATTGGGAGGTTTGGGGATGCTGGCTGCAGTATTGGGAGGTTTGGGGATGCTGGCTGCAGTATTGGGAGTTTTAGGGATGCTGGCTGCAGTATTGGGGAATTTTGGGGATGCTGGCTGCAGTATTGGGAGGTTTGGGGATGCTGGCTGCAGCATTGGGAGGTTTGGGGATGCTGGCTGCAGTATTGGGAAGTTTTAGGGATGCTGGCTGCAGTATTGGGGAGTTTTGGGGATGCTGGCTGCAGTATTGGGAGGTTTGGGGATGCTGGCTGCAGTATTGGGAGGTTTGGGGATGCTGGCTGCAGTATTGGGAGGTTTGGGGATGCTGGCTGCAGCATTGGGAGGTTTGGGGATGCTGGCTGCAGTATTGGGAGGTTTTAGGGATGCTGGCTGCAGCATTGGGAGGTTTGGGGATGCTGGCTGCAGTATTGGGAGGCTCGGGGATGCTGGCTGCAGTATTGGGAGGTTTGGGGATGCTGGCTGCAGTATTGGGAGGCTCGGGGATGCTGGCTGCAGTATTGGGAGGTTTGGGGATGCTGGCTGCAGCATTGGTAGGGTTTGGAGATGCTGGCTGCAGAATTGGGAGGTTTGGGGATGCTGGCTGCAGTATTGGGAGGGTTTGGGGATGCTGCTGCAGCATTGGGAGGTTTGGGGATGCTGGCTGCAGTATTGGGAGGTTTGGGGATGCCTGGCTGCAGCATTGAGAAGGTTTGGGGATGCTGGCTGCAGTATTGGGAGGTTTGGGGATGCTGGCTGCAGTATTGGGAGGGTTTGGGGATGCTGGCTGCAGCATTGGGAGGTTTGGGGATGCTGGCTGCAGTATTGGGAGGTTTTAGGGATGCTGGCTGCAGCATTGGGAGGTTTGGGGATGCTGGCTGCAGTATTGGAGGCTCGGGGATGCTGGCTGCAGTATTGGGAGGTTTGGGGATGCTGGCTGCAGTATTGGGAGGCTCGGGGATGCTGGCTGCAGTATTGGGAGGTTTGGGGATGCTGGCTGCAGCAGTGGGAGGTTTGGGGATGCTGGCTGCAGTATTGGGAGGTTTGGGGATGCTGGCTGCAGTATTGGGAGGTTTGGGGATGCTGGCTGCAGTATTGGGAGGTTTGGGGATGCTGGCTGCAGGATTGGGAGGTTTGGGGATGCTGGCTGCAGCATTGGGAGGGTTCGGGGATGCTGGCTGCAGTATTGGGAGGTTTGGGGATGCTGGCTGCAGTATTGGGAGGTTTGGGGATGCTGGCTGCAGCATTGGGAGGGTTCGGGGATGCTGGCTGCAGTATTGGGAGGTTTGGGGATGCTGGCTGCAGTATTGGGAGGTTTGGGGATGCTGGCTGCAGCATTGGGAGGTTTGGGGATGCTGGCTGCAGCATTGGGAGGTTTGGGATGCTGGCTGCAGCATTGGGAAGTTTTGGGGATGCTGGCAGTAGCATTGGGAGGTTTGGGGATGCTGGCTGCAGTATTGGGAGGTTTTGGGGATGCTGGCTGCAGTATTGGGAGGGTTGGGGATGCTGGCTGCAGTATTGGGAGGGTTTGGGGAAGCTGGCTGCAGTATTGGGAGGTTTGGAGATGCTGGCTGCAGCATTGGGAAGTTTTGGGGATGCTGGCTGTAGCATTGGGAGGTTTGGGGATGCTGGTTGCAGTATTGGGAGGTTTTGGGGATGCTGGCTGCAGTATTGGGAGGGTTGGGGATGCTGGCTGCAGTATTGGGAGGGTTTGGGAAGCTGGCTGCAGTATTGGGAGGTTTGGAGATGCTGGCTGCAGTATTGGGAGGTTTGGGGATGCTGGCTGCAGTATTGGAAGTTTTGGGGATGCTGGCTGCAGTATTGGGAAGTTTTGGGGATGCTGGCTGCAGTATTGGGAGGTTTGGGGATGCTGGCTGCAGTATTGGGAGGTTTGGGGATGCTGGCTGCAGCATTGGGAGGGTTTGGGGATGCTGGCTGCAGTATTGGGGAGGTTTGGGATGCTGGCTGCAGGATTGGGAGGTTTGGGGATGCTGGCTGCAGGATTGGGAGGTTTGGGGATGCTGGCTGCAGTATTGGGAGGTTTGGGGATGCTGGCTGCAGGATTGGGAGGTTTGGGGATGCTGGCTGCAGCATTGGGAAGTTTGGGGATGCTGGCTGCAGCATTGGGAGGTTTTGGGGATGCTGGCTGCAGGATTGGGAGGTTTGGGACGCTGGCTGCAGCATTGGGAAGTTTTGGGGATGCTGGCTGCAGCATTGGGGAGTTTCAGGGACGCTGTCTGCAGCATTGGGAGGTTTCGGGACCAGAGAAACAGACATATAAAAGGACATAAAAACATAGAATGTTACCACAGATAAGAGCCACTTGGCACAAGAAGTCTGCCACAAGCACATTTACACGCTAGAAATAATTATTTCCAGGAGCCAGTTAACCTACCAGTATATTTTGGATTGTGGGAGGAAATCCACGCTAGTACGGGGAGAGTATATATATTCCACACAGGGCCATGGTGGGAACTGACCCCATGACCTCAGTGCTGTGAGGCAGTAATGCTAACCACTACACCATCCGTGCTGCCCTCACAATGGTCTTTCCAGCATTGGGTGTATTTTCCAGTAAATGGTGCAGCAGCGTTAGCAGAGAATATGAAGATACTTCCTCTTGTTGGGATTGCTTTGACACTACAGCTATGGGGCGAATACTTCATTACAGAGTGTCACAATCCTGACTGAATTCCTCTTGTCCTGTGACTTACCTCTGCCATTACTCCTGCAGGTCAGTCTATCCTACGTGCTGGGTTTGGCTCAGCTCACCAGCTCCAGGAATATTCTTACCTGAGAAGTCCCTCAGCATACAAGCTGCAGTCTGTGTTACTTGCTGCCTGTGTGAGTTATCCATACCTCCCAACTGTCCTGATTTTCACGGGACAGTCCCATTTTCTGGGTCCTGTCCCGCTGTCCAACCCACAGGCCACAGTGTCCCAGGGTGGTGACCCTGTCACTTGTTGAATAGATGCTGCGCATATGCGCACAGCGTCTATTCATGGTAAACAGACGGAGAGTGGGCAGCAGCTCCCAGAACGCTGCCCATTCCCTCCCAATGATGAAAACGTGAGACATGGCTAGCGATCCTGTTATTCTGTGAAGCCACACAACCTTTTGCTGAGGCCACTCCCCTTTTTCAGGTGTACGTGGTTTTGTTGCGAATGGGAGTCCTGAGTTTAGTTTCTATGATGTTGGGATGTATGGAGTTATCGGTGTTTTTTTCTTATTCTATGTATCCTTTGCTCTGTGTTTCTGGGACTTGATTACCGGAAGTTAATTTCTTGTATATTTTTCTGTATACTCGCCCAATAAAACCGTTTCTGATCTGCAGGATCCTGTATTTAGCAACTGGTCTGTCCACAGAGCTCCACTTCCACTCAGTATCCTGACTCAGAGACTGAACACCAGAGTTTCCACCAAAACACAGAAATGGGCACAGCCATGTTGGATTCAGTCAGCTGACTCTCCACAGCCAATCCGCATGCTGCTCTTAGACCAGCAGACCACAGTATCCAATCACCTTACGCTCAGTCCTATAAGTTACACTTCCTGTCTGGCTCAAACGGCCAGTACAATGTCGGTTCTGCTGAAATTACAGCTCTGTGCTGAGCTCCCAGGTATTCTGTATCTGAACGGACCCAGTTCACCCAAATCCAGTTCCAGCCTGGTATATTCAAGTCTCCAGTCACCACTGTGTTCCAGTCTGCTCTGTTAAGAGACTTGCTCCTGGCCTGCTCACTGTTTCCAGTCCTGCCATTCACCAGTTCAAGTCCAGTCATCTTCCAGTTCCAGTCCATTTCCTATTCTGGTTCCAGTCCTGCTCCAGTTACTATTCGAGTTCCTATCACCATCTGGTACCAGTCCAAACACAATGTGGATCCAATCCAGTCAACATTTATTTCCAGTCCAGTCACCATCTTTCCAGACTCTTCACTCTCCTGTTCCAGTTTCCTGTACAATAAAGTTATTTTAATTGTTATACACACCTTCGGGCTATTCACTCACCTTCAGCTCCTGCTTCAGCATCTCATGTCTACCCAAGTCAGACTCAACCCTCAGGCATGACACAGAGTAGCGAGTATGTGTGTCTTTAGCCTGCTGTGGCACCAGCTTATCTTGTGTTTATTTGTGCACCTGATGCTTTTTTTTTCAGTTTTAGATGCCAAAGGCAGACAACCCTTTGTGGCTCTCGTGTGAGGCAGACAACCCTGGCGGCTCTGGTGTGAGGCGGACAACCCTGGCGGCTCTGGTGTGAGGCAGACCACCCTGGCAGCTCTGGTGTTAGGCAGACAACCCTGGCAGCTCTGGTGTTAGGCAGACAACCCTGGCGGCTCTGGTGTGAGGCAGACAACCCTGGCAGCTCTGGTGTTAGGCAGACAACCCTGGCGGCTCTGGTGTGAGGCAGACAACCCTGGCGGCTCTGGTGTGAGGCAGACCAACCCTGGCGGCTCTGGTGTGAGGCAGACAACCCTGGCAGCTCTGGTGTTAGGCAGACAACCCTGGCGGCTCTGGTGTGAGGCAGACAACCCTGGCGGCTCTGGTGTGAGGCAGACCACCCTGGCGGCTCTGGTGTGAGGCAGACCACCCTGGCGGCTCTCGTGTTAGGCAGACAACCCTGGCGGCTTTGGTGTGAGGCAGACCACCCTGGCGGCTCTGGTGTGAGGCAGACCACCCTGGCGGCTCTCATGTTAGGCAGACAACCCTGGCGGCTTTGGTGTGAGGCAGACAACCCTGACGGCTCTGGTGTCAGGCAGACAACCCTGGCGGTTCTGGTGTCAGGCAGACAACCCTGGCGGCTCTGGTGTGAGGCAGACAACCCTGGCAGCTCTGGTGTGAGGCAGACCACCCTGGCGGCTCTGGTGTGAGGCAGACAACCCTGGCGGCTCTGGTGTGAGGCAGACCACCCTGGCGGCTCTGGTGTGAGGCAGACCACCCTGGCGGCTCTGGTGTGAGGCAGACCACCCTGGCAGCTCTGGTGTGAGGCAGACCACCCTGGCGGCTCTGGTGTGAGGCAGACCACCCTGGCGGCTCTGGTGTGAGGCAGACCACCCTGGCGGCTCTGGTGTGAGGCAGACCACCCTGGCGGCTCTGGTGTGAGGCAGACCACCCTGGCGGCTCTCGTGTTAGGCAGACAACCCTGGCGGCTTTGGTGTGAGGCAGACAACCCTGGCGGCTCTGGTGTGAGGCAGACCACCCTGGCGGCTCTCGTGTTAGGCAGACAACCCTGGCGGCTTTGGTGTGAGGCAGACCACCCTGGCGGCTCTGGTGTGAGGCAGACAACCCTGGCGGCTCTGGTGTGAGGCAGACCACCCTGGCGGCTCTCGTGTTAGGCAGACAACCCTGGCGGCTTTGGTGTGAGGCAGACCACCCTGGCAGCTCTGGTGTGAGGCAGACAACCCTGGCGGCTTTGGTGTGAGGCAGACCACCCTGGCGGCTCTGGTGTGAGGCAGACCACCCTGGCGGCACTGGTGTGAGGCAGACCACCCTGGCGGCTCTGGTGTGAGGCAGACCACCCTGGGGGCTCTGGTGTGAGGCAGACCACCCTGGCGGCTCTGGTGTCAGGCAGACAACCCTGGGGGCACTCGTGTCAGGCAGGCCACCCTGGCGGCTCTGGAGTCAGGCAACAACCCTGGCGGCTCTGGTGTGAGGTAGACAACCCTGGGGGCTCTCGTGTCAGGCAGACCACCCTGGCGGCTGTGGTGTGAGGTAGACAACCCTGGCGGCTCTGGTGTGAGGCAGACCACCCTGGCGGCTCTGGTGTGAGGAAGACAACCCTGGCGGCTCTGGTGTGAGGCAGACAACCCTGGCGGCTCTGGTGTGAGGAAGACAACCCTGGCGGCTCTGGTGTGAGGCAGACAACCCTGGCGGCTCTGGTGTGAGGCAGACAACCCTGGCGGCTCTGGTGTGAGGCAGACCACCCTGGCGGCTCTCGTGTTAGGCAGACAACCCTTGCGGATTTGGTGTGAGGGAGACAACCCTGGTGGCTCTGGTGTGAGGCAGACAACCCTGGCGGCTCTGGTGTGAGGCAGACAACCCTGGCGGCTCTGGTGTGAGGCAGACAACCCTGGCGGCTCTGGTGTGAGGCAGACAACCCTGGCGGCTCTGGTGTGAGGCAGACCACCCTGGCGGCTCTCGTGTTAGGCAGTCAACCCTGGCGGCTTTGGTGTGAGGCAGACCACCCTGGCGGCTCTGGTGTGAGGCAGACAACCCTGGCGGCTCTGGTGTGAGGCAGACCACCCTGGCGGCTCTCGTGTTAGGCAGACCACCCTGGCGGCTTTGGTGTGAGGCAGACCACCCTGGCGGCTTTGGTGTGAGGCAGACCACCCTGGCGGCTCTGGTGTGAGGCAGACCACCCTGGCGGCTCTGGTGTGAGGCAGACCACCCTGGCGGCTCTGGTGTGAGGCAGATCACCCTGGCGGCTCTGGTGTGAGGCAGACCACCCTGGCGGCTCTGGTGTGAGGCAGACCACCCTGGGGGCTCTCGTGTCAGGCAGACAACCCTGGCGGCTCTGGTGTGAGGCAGACCACCCTGGCGGCTCTGGTGTCAGGCAGACAACCCTGGGGGCACTCGTGTCAGGCAGGCCACCCTGGCGGCTCTGGTGTCAGGCAGACAACCCTGGCGGCTCTGGTGTGAGGTAGACAACCCTGGGGGCTCTCGTGTCAGGCAGACCACCCTGGCGGCTGTGGTGTGAGGTAGACAACCCTGGCGGCTCTGGTGTGAGGCAGACCACCCTGGCGGCTCTGGTGTGAGGAAGACAACCCTGGCGGCTCTGGTGTGAGGCAGACCACCCTGGCGGCTCTGGTGTGAGGAAGACAACCCTGGCGGCTCTGGTGTGAGGTAGACAACCCTGGGGGCTCTGGTGTGAGGCAGACCACCCTGGCGGCTCTGGTGTGAGGAAGACAACCCTGGCGGCTCTGGTGTGAGGCAGACCACCCTGGCGGCTCTGGTGTGAGGAAGACAACCCTGGCGGCTCTGGTGTGAGGCAGACCACCCTGGCGGCTCTGGTGTGAGGAAGACAACCCTGGCGGCTCTGGTGTGAGGAAGACAACCCTGGCGGCTCTGGTGTGAGGAAGACAACCCTGGCGGCTCTGGTGTGAGGCAGACAACCCTGGCGGCTCTGGTGTGAGGTAGACAACCCTGGGGGCTCTCGTGTCAGGCAGACCACCCTGGCGGCTCTGGTGTGAGGCAGACCACCCTAACGGCTCTGGTGTGAGGAAGACAACCCTGGCGGCTCTGGTGTGAGGCAGACAACCCTGGCGGCTCTGGTGTGAGGAAGACAACCCTGGCGGCTCTGGTGTGAGGCAGACAACCCTGGCGGCTCTGGTGTGAGGAAGACAACCCTGGCGGCTCTGGTGTGAGGCAGACAACCCTGGCGGCTCTGGTGTGAGGCAGACAACCCTGGCGGCTCTGGTGTGAGGTTAGGTTGGTCACTTGTGGGTGTGTTTCTTGTTTATCTGTTCATAACACTGAAACATGGGTAACAACTGCAGAGCGTCCTATTCTGACATCACAAACTATACACACTCTGGCTTCATTCATGTTTGTATGCACAGACTGAGTTATTGTACTGACCTGCTGGAAATATTCCTCCATCAACGCATCCGCCCAGACCTCTGCCTGCTCTGCAGGACGAGCCTCATTAGAGATGTCACATAACTTAATGAGGGCTTTCTTCACCTGCCGAAAACTGAATGTTAGAGGTGAGAGACTGGGGTCACAGCGACGGGTACAGGATGGAGACTGGGGTCACAGCGACGGGTACAGGATGGAGACTGGGGTCACAGCGACGGGTACAGGATGGAGACTGGGGTCACAGCGACGGGTACAGGATGGAGACTGGGGTCACAGCGACGGGTACAGGAGAGAGACTGGGGTCACAGCGACGGGTACAGGATGGAGACTGGGGTCACAGCGACGGGTACAGGATGGAGACTGGGGTCACAGCGACGGGTACAGGATGGAGACTGGGGTCACAGCGACGGGTACAGGATGGAGACTGGGGTCACAGCGACGGGTACAGGATGGAGACTGGGGTCACAGCGACGGGTACAGGATGGAGACTGGGGTCACAGCGACAGGTACAGGATGGAGACTGGGGTCACAGCGACGGGTACAGTATGGAGACTGGGGTTACAGCGACGGGTACAGGATGGAGACTGGGGTCACAGCGACGGGTACAGGATGGAGACTGGGGTCACAGCGACGGGTACAGGAGAGAGACTGGGGTCACAGCGACGGGTACAGGAGAGAGACTGGGGTCACAGCGACGGGTACAGGATGGAGACTGGGGTCACAGCGACGGGTACAGGAGAGAGACTGGGGTCACAGCGACTGGTACAGGATGGAGACTGGGGTCACAGCGACGGGTACAGGAGAGAGACTGGGGTCACAGCGACGGGTACAGGATGGAGACTGGGGTCACAGCGACGGGTACAGGATGGAGACTGGGGTCACAGCGACGGGTACAGGATGGAGACTGGGGTCACAGCGACGGGTACAGGATGGAGACTGGGGTCACAGCAACGGGTACAGGATGGAGACTGGGGTCACAGCGACGGGTACAGGATGGAGACTGGGGTCACAGCGACGGGTACAGGAGAGAGACTGGGGTCACAGCGACTGGTACAGGATGGAGACTGGGGTCACAGCGACGGGTACAGGAGAGAGACTGGGGTCACAGCGACGGGTACAGGATGGAGACTGGGGTCACAGCGACGGGTACAGGAGAGAGACTGGGGTCACAGCGACGGGTACAGGAGAGAGACTGGGGTCACAGCAACGGGTACAGGATGGAGACTGGGGTCACAGCGACGGGTACAGGAGAGAGACTGGGGTCACAGCGACGGGTACAGGATGGAGACTGGGGTCACAGCGACGGGTACAGGAGAGAGACTGGGGTCACAGCGACGGGTACAGGATGGAGACTGGGGTCACAGCGACGGGTACAGGATGGAGACTGGGATCACAGCGACGGGTACAGGAGAGAGACTGGGGTCACAGCGACGGGTACAGGATGGAGACTGGGGTCACAGCGACGGGTACAGGATGGAGACTGGGGTCACAGCGACGGGTACAGGAGAGAGACTGGGGTCACAGCGACGGGTACAGGAGAGAGACTGGGGTCACAGCGACGGGTACAGGATGGAGACTGGGGTCACAGCGACGGGTACAGGATAGAGACTGGGGTCACAGCGACGGGTACAGGATGGAGACTGGGGTCACAGCGACGGGTACAGGATGGAGACTGGGGTCACAGCAACGGGTACAGGAGAGAGACTGGGGTCACAGCGACGGGTACAGTATGGAGACTGGGGTCAGCGACGGGTACAGGATGGAGACTGGGGTCACAGCGACGGGTACAGGAGAGAGACTGGGGTCACAGCGACGGGTACAGGATGGAGACTGGGGTCACAGCGACGGGTACAGGAGAGAGACTGGGGTCACAGCGACTGGTACAGGAGAGAGACTGGGGTCACAGCGATGGGTACAGAATGGAGACTGGGGTCACAGCGACGGGTACAGGATGGAGACTGGGATCACAGCGACGGGTACAGGATGGAGACTGGGGTCACAGGGACGGGTACAGGATGGAGACTGGGGTCACAGCGACGGGTACAAGATGGAGACTGGGGTCACAGCGACGGGTACAGGATGGAGACTGGGGTCACAGCGACGGGTACAGGATGGAGACTGGGGTCACAGCGACGGGTACAGGAGAGAGACTGGGGTCACAGCGACGGGTACAGGATGGAGACTGGGGTCACAGCGACGGGTACAGGATGGAGACTGGGGTCACAGCGACGGGTACAGGATGGAGACTGGGGTCACAGCGACGGGTACAGGATGGAGACTGGGGTCACAGCGACGGGTACAGGGGAGAGACTGGGGTCACAGCGACGGGTACAGGATGGAGACTGGGGTCACAGCGACCGGTACAGGATGGAGACTGGGGTCACAGAGACGGGTACAGGATGGAGACTGGGGTCAGAGCGACGGGTACAGGATGGAGACTGGGGTCACAGCGACGGGTACAGGATGGAGACTGGGGTCACAGCGACGGGTACAGGAGAGAGACTTGGGTCACAGCGACGGGTACAGGAGAGAGACTGGGGTCACAGCGACGGGTACAGGATGGAGACTGGGGTCACAGCGACTGGTACAGGAGAGAGACAGGGGTCACAGCGACGGGTACAGGAGAGAGACTGGGGTCACAGCGACGGGTACAGGATGGAGACTGGGGTCACAGCGACTGGTACAGGAGAGAGACTGGGGTCACAGCGACGGGTACAGGATGGAGACTGGGGTCACAGCGACCGGTACAGGATGGAGACTGGGGTCACAGAGACGGGTACAGGATGGAGACTGGGGTCAGAGCGACGGGTACAGGATGGAGACTGGGGTCACAGCGACCAGTACAGGATGGAGACTGGGGTCACAGCGACGGGTACAGGATGGAGACTGGGGTCACAGCGACGGGTACAGGATGGAGACTGGGGTCACAGCGACGGGTACAGGATAGAGACTGGGGTCACAGTGACGGGTACAGGATGGAGACTGGGGTCACAGCGACGGGTACAGGAGAGAGACTGGGGTCACAGCGACGGGTACAGTATGGAGACTGGGGTCACAGCGACGGGTACAGGATGGAGACTGGGGTCACAGCGACGGGTACAGGATGGAGACTGGGGTCACAGCAACGGGTACAGGAGAGAGACTGGGGTCACAGTGACGGGTACAGGATGGAGACTGGGGTCACAGCGACGGGTACAGGAGAGAGACTGGGGTCACAGCGACGGGTACAGTATGGAGACTGGGGTCACAGCGACGGGTACAGGATGGAGACTGGGGTCACAGCGACGGGTACAGGATGGAGACTGGGGTCACAGAGACGGGTACAGGATGGAGACTGGGGTCACAGCGACGGGTACAGGATGGAGACTGGGGTCACAGCGACGGGTACAGGAGAGAGACTTGGGTCACAGCGACGGGTACAGGAGAGAGACTGGGGTCACAGCGACGGGTACAGGATGGAGACTGGGGTCACAGCGACTGGTACAGGAGAGAGACTGGGGTCACAGCGACGGGTACAGGAGAGACTGGGGTCACAGCGACGGGTACAGGAGAGAGACTGGGGTCACAGCGACGGGTACAGGAGAGAGACTGGGGTCACAGCAACGGGTACAGTATGGAGACTGGGGTCACAGCGACGGGTACAGGATGGAGACTGGGGTCACAGCGACGGGTACAGGAGAGAGACTGGGGTCACAGCGACGGGTACAGGATGGAGACTGGGGTCACAGCGACGGGTACAGGAGAGAGACTGGGGTCACAGCAACGGGTACAGTATGGAGACTGGGATCACAGCGACGGGTACAGGAGAGAGACTGGGGTCACAGCGACGGGTACAGGAGAGAGACTGGGGTCACAGCGACGGGTACAGGAGAGAGACTGGGGTCACAGCGACGGGTACAGGATGGAGACTGGGGTCACAGCAACGGGTACAGTATGGAGACTGGGATCACAGCGACGGGTACAGGATGGAGACTGGGGTCACAGCGACGGGTACAGGATGGAGACTGGGGTCACAGCGACGGGTACAGGAGAGACTGGGGTCACAGCGACGGGTACAGGAGAGAGACTGGGGTCACAGCGACGGGTACAGGAGAGAGACTGGGGTCACAGCGACGGGTACAGGAGAGAGACTGGGGTCACAGCGACGGGTACAGGATGGAGACTGGGGTCACAGCGACGGGTACAGGAGAGAGACTGGGGTCACAGCAACGGGTACAGTATGGAGACTGGGATCACAGCGACGGGTACAGGATGGAGACTGGGGTCACAGCGACGGGTACAGGATGGAGACTGGGGTCACAGCGACGGGTACAGGAGAGACTGGGGTCACAGCGACGGGTACAGGAGAGAGACTGGGGTCACAGCGACGGGTACAGGAGAGAGACTGGGGTCACAGCGACGGGTACAGGAGAGAGACTGGGGTCACAGCGACGGGTACAGGAGAGAGACTGGGGTCACAGCAACGGGTACAGGATGGAGACTGGGGTCACAGCGACGGGTACAGGAGAGAGACTGGGGTCACAGCGACGGGTACAGGATGGAGACTGGGGTCACAGCGACGGGTACAGGAGAGAGACTGGGGTCACAGCGACGGGTACAGGATGGAGACTGGGGTCACAGCGACGGGTACAGGAGGGAGACTGGGATCACAGCGACGGGTACAGGAGAGAGACTGGGGTCACAGCGACGGGTACAGGATGGAGACTGGGGTCACAGCGACGGGTACAGGATGGAGACTGGGGTCACAGCGACGGGTACAGGAGAGAGACTGGGGTCACAGCGACGGGTACAGGAGAGAGACTGGGGTCACAGCGACGGGTACAGGATGGAGACTGGGGTCACAGCGACGGGTACAGGATAGAGACTGGGGTCAGCGACGGGTACAGGATGGAGACTGGGGTCACAGCGACGGGTACAGGATGGAGACTGGGGTCACAGCAACGGGTACAGGAGAGAGACTGGGGTCACAGCGACGGGTACAGTATGGAGACTGGGGTCAGCGACGGGTACAGGATGGAGACTGGGGTCACAGCGACGGGTACAGGATGGAGACTGGGGTCACAGCGACGGGTACAGGATGGAGACTGGGGTCACAGCGACGGGTACAGTATGGAGACTGGGATCACAGCGACGGGTACAGGATGGAGACTGGGGTCACAGCGACGGGTACAGGATGGAGACTGGGGTCACAGAGACGGGTACAGGATGGAGACTGGGGTCAGAGCGACGGGTACAGGATGGAGACTGGGGTCACAGCGACGGGTACAGGATGGAGACTGGGGTCACAGCGACGGGTACAGGAGAGAGACTGGGGTCACAGCGACGGGTACAGGAGAGAGACTGGGGTCACAGCGACGGGTACAGGAGAGAGACTGGGGTCACAGCGACGGGTACAGGATGGAGACTGGGGTCACAGCGACGGGTACAGGATGGAGACTGGGGTCACAGCGACGGGTACAGGATGGAGACTGGGGTCACAGCGACGGGTACAGGATGGAGACTGGGGTCACAGCGACAGGTACAGGATGGAGACTGGGGTCACAGCGACGGGTACAGGATGGAGACTGGGGTCACAGCGACGGGTACAGGATGGAGACTGGGGTCACAGCGACGGGTACAGGATGGAGACTGGGGTCACAGCGACGGGTACAGGAGAGAGACTGGGGTCACAGCGACGGGTACAGGAGAGAGACTGGGGTCACAGCGACGGGTACAGGAGAGAGACTGGGGTCACAGCGACGGGTACAGGATGGAGACTGGGGTCACAGCGACGGGTACAGGATGGAGACTGGGGTCACAGCGACGGGTACAGGAGAGAGACTGGGGTCACAGCGACGGGTACAGGAGAGAGACTGGGGTCACAGCGACGGGTACAGGAGAGAGACTGGGGTCACAGCGACGGGTACAGGAGAGAGACTGGGGTCACAGCGACGGGTACAGGATGGAGACTGGGGTCACAGCAACGGGTACAGGAGAGAGACTGGGGTCACAGCGACGGGTACAGTATGGAGACTGGGGTCAGCGACGGGTACAGGATGGAGACTGGGGTCACAGCGACGGGTACAGGATGGAGACTGGGGTCACAGCGACGGGTACAGGATGGAGACTGGGGTCACAGCGACGGGTACAGTATGGAGACTGGGATCACAGCGACGGGTACAGGATGGAGACTGGGGTCACAGCGACGGGTACAGGATGGAGACTGGGGTCACAGAGACGGGTACAGGATGGAGACTGGGGTCAGAGCGACGGGTACAGGATGGAGACTGGGGTCACAGCGACGGGTACAGGATGGAGACTGGGGTCACAGCGACGGGTACAGGAGAGAGACTGGGGTCACAGCGACGGGTACAGGAGAGAGACTGGGGTCACAGCGACGGGTACAGGAGAGAGACTGGGGTCACAGCGACGGGTACAGGATGGAGACTGGGGTCACAGCGACGGGTACAGGATGGAGACTGGGGTCACAGCGACGGGTACAGGATGGAGACTGGGGTCACAGCGACGGGTACAGGATGGAGACTGGGGTCACAGCGACAGGTACAGGATGGAGACTGGGGTCACAGCGACGGGTACAGGATGGAGACTGGGGTCACAGCGACGGGTACAGGATGGAGACTGGGGTCACAGCGACGGGTACAGGATGGAGACTGGGGTCACAGCGACGGGTACAGGAGAGAGACTGGGGTCACAGCGACGGGTACAGGAGAGAGACTGGGGTCACAGCGACGGGTACAGGAGAGAGACTGGGGTCACAGCGACGGGTACAGGATGGAGACTGGGGTCACAGCGACGGGTACAGGATGGAGACTGGGGTCACAGCGACGGGTACAGGAGAGAGACTGGGGTCACAGCGACGGGTACAGGAGAGAGACTGGGGTCACAGCGACGGGTACAGGATGGAGACTGGGGTCACAGCGACGGGTACAGGATGGAGACTGGGGTCACAGCGACGGGTACAGGAGAGAGACTGGGGTCACAGCGACGGGTACAGGATGGAGACTGGGGTCACAGCGACGGGTACAGGATGGAGACTGGGGTCACAGCGACGGGTACAGGAGAGAGACTGGGGTCACAGCGACGGGTACAGGATGGAGACTGGGGTCACAGCGACGGGTACAGGATGGAGACTGGGGTCACAGCGACGGGTACAGGATGGAGACTGGGGTCACAGTGACGGGTACAGGATGGAGACTGGGGTCACAGCGACGGGTACAGGATGGAGACTGGGATCACAGCGACGGGTACAGGAGAGAGACTGGGGTCACAGCGACGGGTACAGGAGAGAGACTGGGGTCACAGAGACGGGTACAGGATGGAGACTGGGGTCACAGCGACGGGTACAGGATGGAGACTGGGGTCACAGCGACGGGTACAGGATGGAGACTGGGGTCACATCGACGGGTACAGGATGGAGACTGGGGTCACAGCGACGGGTACAGGATGGAGACTGGGGTCACAGCGACGGGTACAGGATGGAGACTGGGGTCACAGCGACGGGTACAGGAGAGAGACTGGGGTCACAGCGACGGGTACAGGATGGAGACTGGGGTCACAGCGACGGGTACAGGAGAGAGACTGGGGTCACAGCGACGGGTACAGGATGGAGACTGGGGTCACAGCGACGGGTACAGGATGGAGACTGGGGTCACAGCGACGGGTACAGGATGGAGACTGGGGTCACAGCGACGGGTACAGGATGGAGACTGGGGTCACAGCGACGGGTACAGAAGAGAGACTGGGGTCACAGCGACGGGTACAGGGGAGAGACTTGGGTCACAGCGACGGGTACAGGATGGAGACTGGGGTCACAGCGACTGGTACAGGATGGAGACGTGTCACAGCGACGGGTACAGGAGAGAGACTGGGGTCACAGCGACGGGTACAGGATGGAGACTGGGGTCACAGCGACGGGTACAGGAGAGAGACTGGGGTCACAGCGACGGATACAGGAGAGAGACTGGGGTCACAGCGACGGATACAGGAGAGAGACTGGGGTCACAGCGACGGGTACAGTATGGAGACTGGGGTCACAGCGACCGGTACAGGATGGAGACTGGGGTCACAGCGACGGGTACAGGAGAGAGACTGGGGTCACAGCGACGGGTACAGGAGAGAGACTGGGGTCACAGCGACGGGTACAGGATAGAGACTGGGGTCACAGCGACGGGTACAGTATGGAGACTGGGGTCACAGCGACGGGTACAGGATGGAGACTGGGGTCACAGCGACGGGTACAGGATGGAGACTGGGGTCACAGCGACGGGTACAGGATGGAGACTGGGGTCACAGCAACGGGTACAGGAGAGAGACTGGGGTCACAGCGACGGGTACAGTATGGAGACTGGGGTCAGCGACGGGTACAGGATGGAGACTGGGGTCACAGCGACGGGTACAGGATGGAGACTGGGGTCACAGCGACGGGTACAGGATGGAGACTGGGGTCACAGCGACGGGTACAGGAGAGAGACTGGGGTCACAGCGATGGGTACAGGAGAGAGACTGGGGTCACAGCGACGGGTACAGGAGAGAGACTGGGGTCACAGCGACGGGTACAGGAGAGAGACTGGGGTCACAGCGACGGGTACAGGAGAGAGACTGGGGTCACAGCGACGGGTACAGGAGAGAGACTGGGGTCACAGCGACGGGTACAGGATGGAGACTGGGGTCACAGCGACGGGTACAGGATGGAGACTGGGGTCACAGCGACGGGTACAGGATGGAGACTGGGGTCACAGCGACGGGTACAGGAGAGAGACTGGGGTCACAGCGATGGGTACAGGAGAGAGACTGGGGTCACAGCGACGGGTACAGGAGAGAGACTGGGGTCACAGCGACGGGTACAGGAGAGAGACTGGGGTCACAGCGACGGGTACAGGAGAGAGACTGGGGTCACAGCGACGGGTACAGGAGAGAGACTGGGGTCACAGCGACGGGTACAGGATGGAGACTGGGGTCACAGCGACGGGTACAGGATGGAGACTGGGGTCACAGCGACGGGTACAGGATGGAGACTGGGGTCACAGCGACGGGTACAGGAGAGAGACTGGGGTCACAGGGACGGGTACAGGATGGAGACTGGGGTCACAGCGACGGGTACAAGATGGAGACTGGGGTCACAGCGACGGTTACAGGATGGAGACTGGGGTCACAGCGACGGGTACAGTATGGAGACTGGGGTCACAGCGACGGGTACAGGAGAGAGACTGGGGTCACAGCGACGGGTACAGGAGAGAGACTGGGGTCACAGCGACGGGTACAGGATGGAGACTGGGGTCACAGAGACGGGTACAGGATGGAGACTGGGGTCACAGCGACGGGTACAGGATGGAGACTGGGGTCACAGCGACGGATACAGGATGGAGACTGGGGTCACAGCGACGGGTACAGGATGGAGACTGGGGTCACAGCGACGGGTACAGGGGAGAGACTGGGGTCACAGCGACGGGTACAGGATGGAGACTGGGGTCACAGCGACCGGTACAGGATGGAGACTGGGGTCACAGAGACGGGTACAGGATGGAGACTGGGGTCAGAGCGACGGGTACAGGATGGAGACTGGGGTCACAGCGACGGGTACAGGATGGAGACTGGGGTCACAGCGACGGGTACAGGAGAGAGACTTGGGTCACAGCGACGGGTACAGGAGAGAGACTGGGGTCACAGCGATGGGTACAGGAGAGAGACTGGGGTCACAGCGACGGGTACAGGATGGAGACTGGGGTCACAGCGACTGGTACAGGAGAGAGACTGGGGTCACAGCGACGGGTACAGGATGGAGACTGGGGTCACAGCGACGGGTATAGTATGGAGACTGGGGTCACAGCGACGGGTACAGGATGGAGACTGGGGTCACAGCGACAGGTACAGGATGGAGACTGGGGTCACAGCGACGGGTACAGGATGGAGACTGGGGTCACAGCGACGGGTACAGGATGGAGACTGGGGTCACAGCGACGGGTACAGGAGAGAGACTGGGGTCACAGCGACGGGTACAGGATGGAGACTGGGGTCACAGCGACTGGTACAGGAGAGAGACTGGGGTCACAGCGACGGGTACAGGATGGAGACTGGGGTCACAGCGACGGGTATAGTATGGAGACTGGGGTCACAGCGACGGGTACAGGATGGAGACTGGGGTCACAGCGACGGGTACAGGATGGAGACTGGGGTCACAGCGACGGGTACAGGATGGAGACTGGGGTCACAGCGACGGGAACAGGATGGTGACTGGGGTCACAGCGACGGGTACAGGATGGAGACTGGGGTCACAGCGACGGGTACAGGAGAGAGACTGGGGTCACAGCGACGGGTACAGGATGGAGACTGGGGTCACAGCGACGGGTACAGGATGGAGACTGGGGTCACAGCGACGGGTACAGGAGAGAGACTGGGGTCACAGCGACGGGTACAGGATGGAGACTGGGGTCACAGCGACGGGTACAGGATGGAGACTGGGGTCACAGCGACGGGTACAGGAGAGAGACTGGGGTCACAGCGTCGGGTACAGGATGGAGACTGGGGTCACAGCGATGGGTACAGGATGGAGACTGGGGTCACAGCGACGGGTACAGGATGGAGACTGGGGTCACAGCGACGGGTACAGGATGGAGACTGGGGTCACAGCGACGGGTACAGGAGAGAGACTGGGGTCACAGCAACGGGTACAGGATGGAGACTGGGGTCACAGCGACGGGTACAGTATGGAGACTGGGGTCACAGCGACGGGTACAGGAGAGAGACTAGGGTCACAGCGACGGGTACAGGATGGAGACTGGGGTCACAGCGACGGGTACAGGATGGAGACTGGGGTCACAGCGACGGGTACAGGAGAGAGACTGGGGTCACAGCGACGGGTACAGGATGGAGACTGGGGTCACAGCGACGGGTACAGGATGGAGACTGGGGTCACAGCGACGGGTACAGGATGGAGACTGGGGTCACAGCGACGGGTACAGGATGGAGACTGGGGTCACAGCGACGGGTACAGGATGGAGACTGGGGTCACAGCGACAGGTACAGGATGGAGACTGGGTCACAGCGACTGGTACAGGATGGAGACTGGGGTCATAGCGACGGGTACAGGAGAGAGACTGGGGTCACAGCGACGGGTACAGGAGAGAGACTGGGGTCACAGCGACGGGTACAGGAGAGAGACTGGGGTCACAGCGACGGGTACAGGATGGAGACTGGGGTCACAGCGACGGGTACAGGATGGAGACTGGGGTCACAGCGACGGGTACAGGATGGAGACTGGGGTCACAGCGACGGGTACAGGATGGAGACTGGGGTCACAGCGACGGGTACAGTATGGAGACTGGGGTCAGCGACGGGTACAGGAGAGAGACTGGGGTCACAGCGACGGGTACAGGAGAGAGACTGGGGTCACAGCGACGGGTACAGGATGGAGACTGGGGTCACAGCGACGGGTACAGGATGGAGACTGGGGTCACAGCGACGGGTACAGGATGGAGACTGGGGTCACAGCGACGGGTACAGGATGGAGACTGGGGTCACAGCGACGGGTACAGGAGAGAGACTGGGGTCACAGCGATGGGTACAGGAGAGAGACTGGGGTCACAGCGACGGGTACAGGAGAGAGACTGGGGTCACAGCGACGGGTACAGGAGAGAGACTGGGGTCACAGCGACGGGTACAGGAGAGAGACTGGGGTCACAGCGACGGGTACAGGAGAGAGACTGGGGTCACAGCGACGGGTACAGGATGGAGACTGGGGTCACAGCGACGGGTACAGGATGGAGACTGGGGTCACAGCGACGGGTACAGGATGGAGACTGGGGTCACAGCGACGGGTACAGGAGAGAGACTGGGGTCACAGGGACGGGTACAGGATGGAGACTGGGGTCACAGCGACGGGTACAAGATGGAGACTGGGGTCACAGCGACGGTTACAGGATGGAGACTGGGGTCACAGCGACGGGTACAGTATGGAGACTGGGGTCACAGCGACGGGTACAGGAGAGAGACTGGGGTCACAGCGACGGGTACAGGAGAGAGACTGGGGTCACAGCGACGGGTACAGGATGGAGACTGGGGTCACAGAGACGGGTACAGGATGGAGACTGGGGTCACAGCGACGGGTACAGGATGGAGACTGGGGTCACAGCGACGGATACAGGATGGAGACTGGGGTCACAGCGACGGGTACAGGATGGAGACTGGGGTCACAGCGACGGGTACAGGGGAGAGACTGGGGTCACAGCGACGGGTACAGGATGGAGACTGGGGTCACAGCGACCGGTACAGGATGGAGACTGGGGTCACAGAGACGGGTACAGGATGGAGACTGGGGTCAGAGCGACGGGTACAGGATGGAGACTGGGGTCACAGCGACGGGTACAGGATGGAGACTGGGGTCACAGCGACGGGTACAGGAGAGAGACTTGGGTCACAGCGACGGGTACAGGAGAGAGACTGGGGTCACAGCGATGGGTACAGGAGAGAGACTGGGGTCACAGCGACGGGTACAGGATGGAGACTGGGGTCACAGCGACTGGTACAGGAGAGAGACTGGGGTCACAGCGACGGGTACAGGATGGAGACTGGGGTCACAGCGACGGGTATAGTATGGAGACTGGGGTCACAGCGACGGGTACAGGATGGAGACTGGGGTCACAGCGACAGGTACAGGATGGAGACTGGGGTCACAGCGACGGGTACAGGATGGAGACTGGGGTCACAGCGACGGGTACAGGATGGAGACTGGGGTCACAGCGACGGGTACAGGAGAGAGACTGGGGTCACAGCGACGGGTACAGGATGGAGACTGGGGTCACAGCGACTGGTACAGGAGAGAGACTGGGGTCACAGCGACGGGTACAGGATGGAGACTGGGGTCACAGCGACGGGTATAGTATGGAGACTGGGGTCACAGCGACGGGTACAGGATGGAGACTGGGGTCACAGCGACGGGTACAGGATGGAGACTGGGGTCACAGCGACGGGTACAGGATGGAGACTGGGGTCACAGCGACGGGAACAGGATGGTGACTGGGGTCACAGCGACGGGTACAGGATGGAGACTGGGGTCACAGCGACGGGTACAGGAGAGAGACTGGGGTCACAGCGACGGGTACAGGATGGAGACTGGGGTCACAGCGACGGGTACAGGATGGAGACTGGGGTCACAGCGACGGGTACAGGAGAGAGACTGGGGTCACAGCGACGGGTACAGGATGGAGACTGGGGTCACAGCGACGGGTACAGGATGGAGACTGGGGTCACAGCGACGGGTACAGGAGAGAGACTGGGGTCACAGCGTCGGGTACAGGATGGAGACTGGGGTCACAGCGATGGGTACAGGATGGAGACTGGGGTCACAGCGACGGGTACAGGATGGAGACTGGGGTCACAGCGACGGGTACAGGATGGAGACTGGGGTCACAGCGACGGGTACAGGAGAGAGACTGGGGTCACAGCAACGGGTACAGGATGGAGACTGGGGTCACAGCGACGGGTACAGTATGGAGACTGGGGTCACAGCGACGGGTACAGGAGAGAGACTAGGGTCACAGCGACGGGTACAGGATGGAGACTGGGGTCACAGCGACGGGTACAGGATGGAGACTGGGGTCACAGCGACGGGTACAGGAGAGAGACTGGGGTCACAGCGACGGGTACAGGATGGAGACTGGGGTCACAGCGACGGGTACAGGATGGAGACTGGGGTCACAGCGACGGGTACAGGATGGAGACTGGGGTCACAGCGACGGGTACAGGATGGAGACTGGGGTCACAGCGACGGGTACAGGATGGAGACTGGGGTCACAGCGACAGGTACAGGATGGAGACTGGGGTCACAGCGACTGGTACAGGATGGAGACTGGGGTCATAGCGACGGGTACAGGAGAGAGACTGGGGTCACAGCGACGGGTACAGGAGAGAGACTGGGGTCACAGCGACGGGTACAGGAGAGAGACTGGGGTCACAGCGACGGGTACAGGAGAGAGACTGGGGTCACAGCGACGGGTACAGGATGGAGACTGGGGTCACAGCGACGGGTACAGGATGGAGACTGGGGTCACAGCGACGGGTACAGGATGGAGACTGGGGTCACAGCGACGGGTACAGGATGGAGACTGGGGTCACAGCGACGGGTACAGGATGGAGACTGGGGTCACAGCGACGGGTACAGGATGGAGACTGGGGTCACAGCGACGGGTACAGGATGGAGACTGGGGTCACAGCGACGGGTACAGGATGGAGACTGGGGTCACAGCGACGGGTACAGGATGGAGACTGGGGTCACAGCGACGGGTACAGGATGGAGACTGGGGTCACAGCGACAGGTACAGGATGGAGACTGGGGTCACAGCGACTGGTACAGGATGGAGACTGGGGTCATAGCGACGGGTACAGGAGAGAGACTGGGGTCACAGCGACGGGTACAGGAGAGAGACTGGGGTCACAGCGACGGGTACAGTATGGAGACTGGGGTCACAGCGACGGGTACAGGATGGAGACTGGGGTCACAGCGACGGGTACAGGAGAGAGACTGGGGTCACAGCAACGGGTACAGGATGGAGACTGGGGTCACAGCGACGGGTACAGTATGGAGACTGGGGTCACAGCGACGGGTACAGGAGAGAGACTAGGGTCACAGCGACGGGTACAGGATGGAGACTGGGGTCACAGCGACGGGTACAGGATGGAGACTGGGGTCACAGCGACGGGTACAGGAGAGAGACTGGGGTCACAGCGACGGGTACAGGATGGAGACTGGGGTCACAGCGACGGGTACAGGATGGAGACTGGGGTCACAGCGACGGGTACAGGATGGAGACTGGGGTCACAGCGACGGGTACAGGATGGAGACTGGGGTCACAGCGACGGGTACAGGATGGAGACTGGGGTCACAGCGACGGGTACAGGATGGAGACTGGGGTCACAGCGACGGGTACAGGATGGAGACTGGGGTCACAGCGACGGGTACAGGATGGAGACTGGGGTCACAGCGACGGGTACAGGATGGAGACTGGGGTCACAGCGACGGGTACAGGATGGAGACTGGGGTCACAGCGACGGGTACAGGATGGAGACTGGGGTCACAGCGACGGGTACAGGATGGAGACTGGGGTCACAGCGACGGGTACAGGATGGAGACTGGGGTCACAGCGACGGGTACAGGAGAGAGACTGGGGTCACAGCGACGGGTACAGGAGAGAGACTGGGGTCACAGCGACGGGTACAGGAGAGAGACTGGGGTCACAGCGACGGGTACAGGATGGAGACTGGGGTCACAGCGACGGGTACAGGATGGAGACTGGGGTCACAGCGACGGGTACAGGAGAGAGACTGGGGTCACAGCGACGGGTACAGGAGAGAGACTGGGGTCACAGCGACGGGTACAGGATGGAGACTGGGGTCACAGCGACGGGTACAGGATGGAGACTGGGGTCACAGCGACGGGTACAGGAGAGAGACTGGGGTCACAGCGACGGGTACAGGAGAGAGACTGGGGTCACAGCGACGGGTACAGGATGGAGACTGGGGTCACAGCGACGGGTACAGGATGGAGACTGGGGTCACAGCGACGGGTACAGGAGAGAGACTGGGGTCACAGCGACGGGTACAGGAGAGAGACTGGGGTCACAGCGACGGGTACAGGATGGAGACTGGGGTCACAGCGACGGGTACAGGATGGAGACTGGGGTCACAGCGACGGGTACAGGATGGAGACTGGGGTCACAGTGACGGGTACAGGATGGAGACTGGGGTCACAGCGACGGGTACAGGATGGAGACTGGGATCACAGCGACGGGTACAGGAGAGAGACTGGGGTCACAGCGACGGGTACAGGAGAGAGACTGGGGTCACAGAGACGGGTACAGGATGGAGACTGGGGTCACAGCGACGGGTACAGGATGGAGACTGGGGTCACAGCGACGGGTACAGGATGGAGACTGGGGTCACATCGACGGGTACAGGATGTAGACTGGGGTCACAGCGACGGGTACAGGATGGAGACTGGGGTCACAGCGACGGGTACAGGATGGAGACTGGGGTCACAGCGACGGGTACAGGAGAGAGACTGGGGTCACAGCAACGGGTACAGGATGGAGACTGGGGTCACAGCGACGGGTACAGGAGAGAGACTGTGGTCACAGCGACGGGTACAGGATGGAGACTGGGGTCACAGCGACGGGTACAGGATGGAGACTGGGGTCACAGCGACGGGTACAGGATGGAGACTGGGGTCACAGCGACGGGTACAGGATGGAGACTGGGGTCACAGCGACGGGTACAGAAGAGAGACTGGGGTCACAGCGACGGGTACAGGGGAGAGACTTGGGTCACAGCGACGGGTACAGGATGGAGACTGGGGTCACAGCGACTGGTACAGGATGGAGACGTGTCACAGCGACGGGTACAGGAGAGAGACTGGGGTCACAGCGACGGGTACAGGATGGAGACTGGGGTCACAGCGACGGGTACAGGAGAGAGACTGGGGTCACAGCGACGGATACAGGAGAGAGACTGGGGTCACAGCGACGGATACAGGAGAGAGACTGGGGTCACAGCGACGGGTACAGGAGAGAGACTGGGGTCACAGCGACGGGTACAGGAGAGAGACTGGGGTCACAGCGACGGGTACAGGATGGAGACTGGGGTCACAGCGACCGGTACAGGATGGAGACTGGGGTCACAGCGACGGGTACAGGAGAGAGACTGGGGTCACAGCGACGGGTACAGGATGGAGACTGGGGTCACAGCGACGGGTACAGGATGGAGACTGGGGTCACAGCGACGGGTACAGGAGAGAGACTGGGGTCACAGCGATGGGTACAGTATGGAGACTGGGGTCACAGCGACGGGTACAGGATGGAGACTGGGGTCACAGCGACGGGTACAGGATGGAGACTGGGGTCACAGCGACGGGTACAGGATGGAGACTGGGGTCACAGCAACGGGTACAGGAGAGAGACTGGGGTCACAGCGACGGGTACAGTATGGAGACTGGGGTCAGCGACGGGTACAGGATGGAGACTGGGGTCACAGCGACGGGTACAGGAGAGAGACTGGGGTCACAGCGACGGGTACAGTATGGAGACTGGGGTCACAGCGACGGGTACAGGATGGAGACTGGGGTCACAGCGACGGGTACAGGATGGAGACTGGGGTCACAGCGACGGGTACAGGATGGAGACTGGGGTCACAGCAACGGGTACAGGAGAGAGACTGGGGTCACAGCGACGGGTACAGTATGGAGACTGGGGTCAGCGACGGGTACAGGATGGAGACTGGGGTCACAGCGACGGGTACAGGATGGAGACTGGGGTCACAGCGACGGGTACAGGATGGAGACTGGGGTCACAGCGACGGGTACAGGAGAGAGACTGGGGTCACAGCGATGGGTACAGGAGAGAGACTGGGGTCACAGCGACGGGTACAGGAGAGAGACTGGGGTCACAGCGACGGGTACAGGAGAGAGACTGGGGTCACAGCAACGGGTACAGGAGAGAGACTGGGGTCACAGCGACGGGTACAGGATGGAGACTGGGGTCACAGCGACGGGTACAGGATGGAGACTGGGGTCACAGCGACGGGTACAGGATGGAGACTGGGGTCACAGCGACGGGTACAGGATGGAGACTGGGGTCACAGCGACGGGTACAGGAGAGAGACTGGGGTCACAGCGACGGGTACAGGAGAGAGACTGGGGTCACAGCGACGGGTACAGGAGAGAGACTGGGGTCACAGCGACGGGTACAGGAGAGAGACTGGGGTCACAGCGACGGGTACAGGAGAGAGACTGGGGTCACAGCGACGGGTACAGGATGGAGACTGGGGTCACAGCGACGGGTACAGGATGGAGACTGGGGTCACAGCGACGGGTACAGGATGGAGACTGGGGTCACAGCGACGGGTACAGGAGAGAGACTGGGGTCACAGGGACGGGTACAGGATGGAGACTGGGGTCACAGCGACGGGTACAAGATGGAGACTGGGGTCACAGCGACGGTTACAGGATGGAGACTGGGGTCACAGCGACGGGTACAGTATGGAGACTGGGGTCACAGCGACGGGTACAGGAGAGAGACTGGGGTCACAGCGACGGGTACAGAAGAGAGACTGGGGTCACAGCGACGGGTACAGGATGGAGACTGGGGTCACAGAGACGGGTACAGGATGGAGACTGGGGTCACAGCGACGGGTACAGGATGGAGACTGGGGTCACAGCGACGGATACAGGATGGAGACTGGGGTCACAGCGACGGGTACAGGATGGAGACTGGGGTCACAGCGACGGGTACAGGGGAGAGACTGGGGTCACAGCGACGGGTACAGGATGGAGACTGGGGTCACAGCGACCGGTACAGGATGGAGACTGGGGTCACAGAGACGGGTACAGGATGGAGACTGGGGTCAGAGCGACGGGTACAGGATGGAGACTGGGGTCACAGCGACGGGTACAGGATGGAGACTGGGGTCACAGCGACGGGTACAGGAGAGAGACTTGGGTCACAGCGACGGGTACAGGAGAGAGACTGGGGTCACAGCGATGGGTACAGGAGAGAGACTGGGGTCACAGCGACGGGTACAGGATGGAGACTGGGGTCACAGCGACTGGTACAGGAGAGAGACTGGGGTCACAGCGACGGGTACAGGATGGAGACTGGGGTCACAGCGACGGGTATAGTATGGAGACTGGGGTCACAGCGACGGGTACAGGATGGAGACTGGGGTCACAGCGACGGGTACAGGAGAGAGACTGGGGTCACAGCGACGGGTACAGGATGGAGACTGGGGTCACAGCGACTGGTACAGGAGAGAGACTGGGGTCACAGCGACGGGTACAGGATGGAGACTGGGGTCACAGCGACGGGTATAGTATGGAGACTGGGGTCACAGCGACGGGTACAGGATGGAGACTGGGGTCACAGCGACGGGTACAGGATGGAGACTGGGGTCACAGCGACGGGTACAGGATGGAGACTGGGGTCACAGCGACGGGAACAGGATGGTGACTGGGGTCACAGCGACGGGTACAGGATGGAGACTGGGGTCACAGCGACGGGTACAGGAGAGAGACTTGGGTCACAGCGACGGGTACAGGAGAGAGACTTGGGTCACAGCGACGGGTACAGGAGAGAGACTGGGGTCACAGCGATGGGTACAGGAGAGAGACTGGGGTCACAGCGACGGGTACAGGATGGAGACTGGGGTCACAGCGACGGGTACAGGAGAGAGACTGGGGTCACAGCGATGGGTACAGGAGAGAGACTGGGGTCACAGCGACGGGTACAGGATGGAGACTGGGGTCACAGCGACGGGTACAGGAGAGAGACTGGGGTCACAGCGACGGGTACAGGATGGAGACTGGGGTCACAGCGACGGGTACAGGATGGAGACTGGGGTCACAGCGACGGGTACAGGAGAGAGACTGGGGTCACAGCGACGGGTACAGGATGGAGACTGGGGTCACAGCGACGGGTACAGGATGGAGACTGGGGTCACAGCGACGGGTACAGGATGGAGACTGGGGTCACAGCGACGGGTACAGGATGGAGACTGGGGTCACAGCGACGGGTACAGGATGGAGACTGGGGTCACAGCGACAGGTACAGGATGGAGACTGGGGTCACAGCGACTGGTACAGGATGGAGACTGGGGTCATAGCGACGGGTACAGGAGAGAGACTGGGGTCACAGCGACGGGTACAGGATGGAGACTGGGGTCACAGCGACGGGTACAGGATGGAGACTGGGGTCACAGCGACGGGTACAGGATGGAGACTGGGGTCACAGCGACAGGTACAGGATGGAGACTGGGGTCACAGCGACGGGTACAGGATGGAGACTGGGGTCACAGCGACGGGTACAGGATGGAGACTGGGGTCACAGCGACGGGTACAGGATGGAGACTGGGGTCACAGCGACGGGTACAGGATGGAGACTGGGGTCACAGCGACGGGTACAGGATGGAGACTGGGGTCACAGCGACAGGTACAGGATGGAGACTGGGGTCACAGCGACGGGTACAGGATGGAGACTGGGGTCACAGCGACGGGTACAGGATGGAGACTGGGGTCACAGCGACGGGTACAGGATGGAGACTGGGGTCACAGCGACGGGTACAGGAGAGAGACTGGGGTCACAGCGACGGGTACAGGAGAGAGACTGGGGTCACAGCGACGGGTACAGGATGGAGACTGGGGTCACAGCGACGGGTACAGGATGGAGACTGGGGTCACAGCGACGGGTACAGGAGAGAGACTGGGGTCACAGCGACGGGTACAGGAGAGAGACTGGGGTCACAGCGACGGGTACAGGATGGAGACTGGGGTCACAGCGACGGGTACAGGATGGAGACTGGGGTCACAGCGACGGGTACAGGAGAGAGACTGGGGTCACAGCGACGGGTACAGGAGAGAGACTGGGGTCACAGCGACGGGTACAGGATGGAGACTGGGGTCACAGCGACGGGTACAGGATGGAGACTGGGGTCACAGCGACGGGTACAGGAGAGAGACTGGGGTCACAGCGATGGGTACAGGAGAGAGACTGGGGTCACAGCGACGGGTACAGGATGGAGACTGGGGTCACAGCGACGGGTACAGGATGGAGACTGGGGTCACAGCGACGGGTACAGGATGGAGACTGGGGTCACAGTGACGGGTACAGGATGGAGACTGGGGTCACAGCGACGGGTACAGGATGGAGACTGGGATCACAGCGACGGGTACAGGAGAGAGACTGGGGTCACAGCGACGG